>NC_064921.1:970087362-970443195 GCF_023897955.1 Schistocerca gregaria | reverse complement strand
GTCTGTAGCACGTCAACTTTGTGGTGTAGCAATTTTAGTGGACAGTAGTATATAATTACTTTTGAACACTTTTAAGGTAAATACATTGTTTATTCTCTACCAAAATCTTTCATTTGCTAACCATACCTATCAGTAGTTAGTGCCTGCAGTAGTTAGAATCTTTCATTTAGCTGGCAGTATTGGCGCTCGCTGTATTGCAGTAGTTCGAGTAACGAAGATTTTTCTGAGATAAGCGATTCATGAAAGGTATAGGTTATTGTAACTCAGGTCCATTCTTTTGTAGGGATTATTGAAAGTCTGATTGCGTTGCGGTAAAAAAAATAAAAAAAATATTGTGTGTCAGTTTAATGTTGATCAGAATAAGTAAAGAGATTAATGTCTGAGTACGTTCAGTTTTGCTCAGCTGTTCGAAAAGTCAAATATCGTAAGAGGTTTACCAGCACAGTCATTCTTAATTTATCAAAGGGTGTGTTTCAACTTCTCCATCATCCACGTACTGCTTCCCGTGGAGTACATACTTAATTGGACCAAAGAAATAGACGTCTTAAGACACGAAATCTAGGCTGTAGGGTGAACGGGAAAGACCAATCCAATGAAGTTTTGTGAGCTGCTCTCGCGTGCACAGATTCGTGTGGGCCTTGCGTTGTCATAGAGAATGAGAAGTTCTTTCGCATTTTTATGCCGACAAGAACGCGATTTCCTTATGGTAGCTCAATACACTTCACAGTTTATCGTTACACCATAGGGAAGACATCAATCAGAGTAACTCTTTCAGAGTCGCATAGGTCCGTCGCCTTGACGTTACCGGCTGAGGGTGCGTCATTGAACTTTTTCTTTGGAGGAGACGCGCTGTGACGACCCTCTACTGATACCTGTACGTTATGGCTTGAAATTATGACTACCTGCTTCATCGCCGGCGACAATGTTCCACAAATATAGTCATGATCAGCCTCGTAACGTACCCCCAGTTGATGGACATATTGTCAGAACTAGCAACAGAGGTGTCCAGTTCACCAGGAGGTGTTTGATTGTGATCCGTTGATCACCTCGAATGAGATGCCTGATCAGCAGTGTGCCCACTATTTTAGGTAAAAGAATTAAATCTTTATTGTAAGTGACTGAAATCAGCATGGTGGTTAACGTAGATTATAGTGGTGATAGCGGTGTCCATCAGCCACGCCATGTGGTCATGTAGAGCACGATAACAGATGCACAAGTGAGATGCAAAGGTGGGTTACCTGAGTGCAAGGGTGAACTGTCCACATAGCAAAGAAAAATGTAGTAAGTGGGTCGTTGCCACCACACTTGAGCCAATCTCTTCTATATAGGCCATGTGACTGGACAATTTGTTTTAGAGAAACAAATGGGCAGAAAGAAGTATAAATAAGGCTGAACTTGAGGACAGGAGTGCATTCGATTCGGGGACTTGGTCACCACTAACTAGCCCCACCACGACGCCAGAGCACCGCTTGAGGCAGGACAACTAGGCAGCACCAGAAGCAGCCTCTAGTTCGAGACCACGCTGCGTCTGCCACCTCACTGGGTCTTTTACAGGACTTGGAGCGCCTCGTTAGCCAGCTGTCTATGTCTGCCGCCTCCGAGGTTGCGGCCCAGAGAGGGACACGGCGTCACAACGCCAGCCGTTTACCGCTGCCTGTCGGAGGCACGAGGGTCGAGACACGTGCAAAAAATGGTTCAAAAGGCTCTGAGCACTATGGGACTTAACATCTGAGGTCATCAGTCCCCTAGAACTTAGAACGAATTAAACCTAACTAACCTAAGGACGTCACACTCATCCATGTCCGAGGCAGGATTCGAACCTGCGACGGTGGCAGTCGCTCGGTTCCGGACTGAAGCGCTTAGAACCGCTCTGCCACCGCGGCCGGCCGAGACGAGTGCACATCGGAGCACAGCGCACAGGGGCCGCCGCCTTAGCGTCACGGGCTGGGAAGCATCGCTGCCTTCTCTGACAGGCCGGAGTCCTGACACAGCATTTCTAGACGCCGTCCTAGCTGCTGGCATCAGTTGCAACCCCAGAGCTCGCGAGGAGAGGTGTGCCTGCTGCACGCAGAACTGAAGATATAGGTTACACTACTGGCCATTAAAATTGCTACACAAAGAAGAAAAGCAGATGTTAAACGGGTATTCATTGGACAAATATGTTATACTAGGGCTGACATGTGATTACATTTTCGCCGGCCGGGGTGGCCGAGCGGCTCTAGGCGCTACAGTCTGGAACCGAACGACCGCTACGGTCGCAGGTTCGAATCCTGTCTCGGCATGGCCGTGTGTGATGTCCTTTTTCTCATTATTTTAATTTGCAAAAGCGTGTGTCCACTGTGGTGTCGGGTTGGGCTCCTGTCTGCCGGTTTCATGACCCAGGTGCAGGAGAATTTGATGAAAAACATTCGTTGGCTCATGATTCTTATCAAATTCGTCATAGCTCCTACTTGATAGCAGCCCTTGATCCTCAACTTACTCTTCGACCTACAAGGAACTGTGGTGAGTATCCGGTTACCGTATGTATAATTATGTTGTGTCTCGCCGTGGCTATTCTAATCCACCATCCTGGTGATCTATAGTGGCATGTAAACGTCTTCATTCACGAATACTTTACATGATCTCACTCAAGCTAGTTTCTATGAATGTGTGTGGTTAAACTAGTGGTGGTCGAGCTCTCTGACTAAGTTTAGCAGAGCCTATTATTAATTTTTTTTTTAATTTTTGGTATCATATGCGTCATGCGCAACGTTCGCCTTTTCAAGGGCATTTAAAGTGTCTACTTATATTGTAAATGCAAACTGTTAATTAGTGGTTCGTATGGTACTGGATAGCTTGATTTACCTGTTGTCCGTATTGGGGTGCAGCTAAAGAGGCCTGGGTACGGTAAGTGCCTTTACTGAGAGTATCGGTCTCTCTAGTGGTGAGCGCCACCCACACTTCAGTGAAGAAAGAGAAACTGCTTGGCTCTGCAATTTCCACTCGTACCTTACTTCGAATTTGATGTCTTCAGGATATTCCGCTTAACTAGACCCAGTGGTTTTCCTTCAAATTATCTGCAAACAGTCTCCTGAAATTGAATGGCAGTTGTTAGTGATCTGTAACCTTTTTCAATACGTTTTTGAAACTTGTAATGATGAACATGCAGGTTAATTTTATAGACAAGTGGTGAGGTTAGACCTCTTTGCTAAGCACCTATCAATGTTTTTTAACTTGATCTGTTCTCAAAAAATTTTTTTTTTAGTTTTCATTCAGTCATTTCTGATAGTTGTGTAACATCTACCAACAGTTATGTTGTTTAATTTAATTAATTCCGGAGGAACTGTTCAAATTGTCTTGCATCATTTTCTGTGTTTTAATAAATTGGTTTATGTTTTTAGTATATCCGTTAACAAAATTGTAGCGCAGTATCCTTCCACTCAATACCCGCTCCCTACCGCAATTCACTCTTCTTCCATCTTCTTCTTCCTTTGGCGGTCTCGCGGTTCTCTCTGGCATCTTCGGTCATCCGCTGCTCCGCTGTCTCGATACGCTTTTCATCAATTTTTTAGCAGAAGTTTTAACAGGTTGTTCCTATCTCAAATTCGAGCACATTCATAATTTCCATAATGCCTGTTACACCGTCGTTGAAATAACATTCTGCCACAATGGCCGGGATGTCGACTATTTCCTCCCATGCTCTGAATAGCTTTTGGAGACACCTTTTCATAAATCACCTTGTAAAACTATAACGGAATTTTTGGCGGTCTTGGTATGAACGCTACAATAAAGCTGACAACCCAGAGAACATTTTAAGCAGAAGACAAATTTTCCAAGAGGGCTACTAGCTGAAAAGAGCAAAGAACAATCAAACGGTCACTGCCAATTTCTATTCACATCAGCCCGTGCTCTGACTCTAATGTCCTCGCCGTCGACGAGACGCCACACCGTTTTTTCTTGCGGAACAGTTAAACGATGGTTACACGACGGTACTACACGGAGAGAATATTCTTGCAACACACAATGTGATTTTCTTATGATTACATCAGCACAGTTATTAATTCCGAGATTTCTTTGCACATTTGTATTTACCACAGAATAAGAAAAGAAATACGCTAGATTATATATTATGGATTGGTTGCTTCAGCGTATCATTTTTACATTGCTTTCCCGTGTATAAATTCGGCCAGTAATATAGCCCAAATTACAGGGTGATTCACGATGAATTGGCCCAGCAAATAATTATAAGGCAAAAGCGGAAATTATCGTTGTTAATAAACAGGATTCTTGCCCATCACTAAAAATGCATTCGATGTACCAATTGGGTATTGTCAAACGTCTTAGCGTACACGTTTCCCACACTACCTCTCCTGAATACTTCGCTGTGTCATAAAGTGACAAGAGCAGACGTGTGTAGTAAACAACTGAAGGCGCTCACAATTACACAATGTGTCGCTTGTCGGGTGTTATGCAAAATACGATTCGTGGGAAACGTGTACGAAAATGTTTGAGTAACAGTTTAAAATAGGAAGTATTTTCCTGAAACATACAGTGAAGCCTGCAGTGCAAAACATAGTAGCGAAATAGTTATACAATGTTACTTATAATCCCTTTTGATTGCAAAATTTTTGTTCATATGACCGGTTTCGGTTAATCTAGAACCATCTTCAGATCTGTAACGACAATGATACTAATTTATTATTTCACGAATGTAAATGTTTTTAATTCTATCTAATCAACATCAAATGTACCAGAAAGTACCTGATATTTCGGTTACAGGAGTAACCCGTCCAAATCCATCAACTTTCACATGCTGTGTCACATAAAATTGGTTGGCAGAATGCACGTCATTCATATTAATTATACCATTATTACCGATAGGTGGCGTCTGGTACATTTGTTACATTACATATGCACTTACTGTATTCAGCAGATTTTTGTGATTAACTTTGAACTCCAAAAATACTTAATCAAAATCTGTAGATGTCAAGGTTAAAATCTGTACCTATCAAAATTTTAAAAAATACAGTAAAATTATCATTTTTATACGGTCTAAAAACATTGGGTGATTTCTATATCTATGGCGCTGGTGTGGACTTGTTTTTCTCCACGGTATACTTCCGTGGTTCCTACCATGTCGGTATTGTGCCACGATCCGCTCAGTTGTCTGATGTCCATCGTCGTGGGCAAGAGGGTCGCGCAGGAGGGCCGCGTCAACGACGCCGGGCGCTGCACGTATCTTCCAGCTTCTCCATCACGCACCAGACTCATCCCTCGGCCTGCATCTCCACACGCAACAGTTTTCATCTTAGTAAGTAGTCGTAAATAGTAAAATAGGCGTTATGATTGAAGTCGCTTTGCGCATTGAGGGTTAAATCCGGATCATCCATTTTGTGGGTGTATATTTCAATTTCTTCCAAAATGTTACGAAACCGTCCCTTATGAGCTCTATGCAGGATGTCTAAAGTTTGTTCAGTGTTCGTGTCTGAGTGGTTTAAGGCAGCCATATGCACCCCAAACTCTGTTTAGTTTTGGGAGTAGGTGTGCTCCCTGAATCTGGCCTCAAAGTTCCTACCAGTCTGCCCTATGTATTGTTTACAGCAGTCATTATATTTGATTTTATATACACCTCAATCCTGAAATTTATTGCTACTATTACACATTTTGTGCTGGAGCTTCAATTTTAGCGTGTTATTTGTTCGGAACCGTATTTTACCGTCGGATTTACGAAAGCATCTTTCAATCTTATCTGTAATTATTCCACTATAAGTGAGAGCCACATATTTTTTCTCGTTGTTCCCCTTACTGTGACTTGACTTCCTTCTATTTGTTTCATTTGCCTCTTCTTTATCTTCTTATAAATATTCATCACCTGCTTACACTTATATGAGTTCGCTACGGCCACTTCTTTTAAAATACTTAGCTCCTTTTCTACTTCCTTCTGGCTTAATGTCAATCTTAGTAGCCTGTATATCATCGAAGTAAAATATGCCCATTTGCATCGCGGTGGGTGACAAGAGCGCTCATTGAAAAGTACATCGGTATACGTAGGTTTTCTGAATATGCTAAATTCATGCTTCCCATCTTTCTTCATTATTGTTTTTGTGTTACGTTTTCGATATCATTTTTATCTCCTTTGTATAATAAAATAGAGTCGTCAACAAATCTCATGTAATATACAGTTTTCTCAGTGATATCAGGAATTTCATCAAAGTGTTCGTTTTCCAAGTGATTTACAAAAATATCAGCCAGCGTCCCAGCTAAACTGTTCCCCATTGCCAACCCGTCTTTCTGTTGATAAATTTTACCACTGAAAGTAAGGTAATTGAACGACAAGACTTGCTCCAACATTTCCACTAGTTCAATTACTTCCCCCAGTTCAATTTACCATGAGTGAGGAGATTGTTCTTAATAATCTCAATCATTTCTTTTACGGGAATGTTTTTGTACAGATTGGAGATATCCAATGAAGCTAGTGATGCAATATGAGGTATAAGTACGTCTTTAATTTCCGCGGCAAATTCGTAACTGTTCCTAATGTTGTTAAGTCCGACGATATGTTTATGTCGCCTTATATCTGTTATATACCTCTTTATTTAATTTATAGCTTGGGCTACCGGTATTATTGACGATGGGGAGAATCGATTTTTCAACCTTATAGAGCTTTATTTGTGACCGTAATTCGGGAATTCGCCGATTCATTACTTTCAGTTTAAACTTTTCCTCCTCTGTGAAGAGAAACACACTTTTATCTATTTGTTTCCTTATGTCTGTTTGATATTTCCGGGTTGGATCTTTCTTGACCTCTACTATTCCGTTCTCCATAAACAATTTTTCGGTTTTCTCTATATAGTCTGTATTGTGTATTAAAACCATAGTGCCACCCTTATCTGCCTTTTTGACGATAGCCTTATGCGATTCTAACTTTTTATCATGCCTGTAAGAGTTAGTAGATCGTCTCTGTTTTTGTGAGCAGAATGCATTTCATCTATAATCGAATTCATTACTTTAACTGTGGTGTTGGTCTGTTCGTATCTGTTCATATTTGCGATATCAAATGTAGCTTTCACTTCTGCGACAGTCATTTGTATTGTTTTTGAGTTAATTGCGGGATTTAGGTTATACGGCAGCCCTTTATTTAAATGGTTATGGTCATCCTTCGTTAATTTTACCTCAGAATATTCCTTTTGTTCGACAGATCTAGTAATTCGTGCTTACTTTCAATGATAGTGAATGTTATCGTTGATATCCTTACACAAACAGGTTTTGACCCCGCACTTGAATTTTTTTTCACTTACTACTTCTTCGATGTAGGGGCGAAAGACTATATCCCTGTCTCACATCCTTTTTAATCCATGTACTTCGTTCTCCATCTCCTTTTTATACATAATAAATTACCCGTCTTTCTCTATAGCTCTATTGTAGCTGTGGGCAATTTAAAGCGTCGCAGTTAGTCAAATAGTCCTCACACACTGCACGACCTACAGAACAACACGGTAAACGATATTGTTGCTATCCCAAAGGCGGAGTTATAACGTGTGTCTCATATTTTGATTAATAGAGAACAGTACTGTATAGCCGTCATCAATGGCCATTTCCAACATCTTTAGTGATTCTAATTAACAATGGTAAATTTCTTGTCAGTCTTACTGTAAATATTTTCATTGCCAGTTTTATTTGCTCCAACCCGTACATTTAAAAAAACACTGTGTTTTAACTTCAATTGTGTAAATGTTGCAAAGTGTCAAGGGTTTTTACTTTTAATGTTGAGTTTTGATTCATATACTGTACCCATCTCCGAAACCACAAATACACATTGTGATTTGTGGCAGTGTTTTAGTGTCATAGTCCACGAAGGAGAAGTTACTATTCTGTTTTTCTGTCGATAACGTTAAAGAAACTTTCATTCTGGTTATCCCTTCCCTCGAAATGTATGTCTCATGTAACATTCGTCCGTAAATTACTGTGTTCTTGGAGTGGTAACGGCTTCTGAGAACGCGTCCTTGTACAAGAAATTATAAATTAATTCTGTTAAGACGTTTATTTGACGAAAATCAGAGCAAATTTGCCAGAAGCGTTATCTGAAATCTTTGTCTGCTTCTTGAGTGCTTTAAATTATGGCAAAAAATAATAAATGCTACGCTAGAAGGAAAATGAGGTTTCAATTTACAAAAACGGAACAAACATGTTTACAACGAAAGATAAGTTTTTACAGAGACATAGTACACTGAATCCTTCGATGACGAGCGACAAATAAAACAATGGTACGGTCTGTTACCAGCATTAACTTACGCTATCTATTCCTTTCCTTCATAAGTACTGCGGTTGTTTCTCAATGTCTGCACAGCGGGTGCACGACCTCGAATTCATAGGAGGTCAGTTTAGTAGGTTTGGAGTTGTACGCTTGTGTGGGTGTTTAAGGAATAACTGCTGTATAAAATATCTAGATATTTTTCTATATCATAATCTATACGTGAAACGGTTTTTGTCAGGAATTTGTGAGGAAAAGATTATGCATCGACAAAATGCTGCAGTTAAATGCAATGCTGATGGTTATAACAAAGTGCACATTATTTTCTCGGCAATACATTATGAGGGCTAAAATCTTGCATATAATGTTTCGACTGACCATAGTTTCTGTTTCCTACATAGCATTCCAGTTGTAGGGAAGCAATTGTGGAACAACCGGAAAGTATGCGAATCGAAGCGTTTGCGATGGGGAGGTTGCTGAAAATCATGAGGGCTGATAAGAAATGAAGAGGTACTATACGGAGTCTACGAGGAAAGGAATATGTGGAAGGAGTACGATCAGAATCCATTTAGATAAAAATATGAAACAGGATTTGCAGCTACACTGTACGGATTTTTATAACATAAATTACCTGAAACAGTTTCACCAACATGATCGGAAAATGTCGATAGAATAGCAAAAAATGATATACAAACCTCTAAAATGAGTTATAAAGTAAACTAGTGTGATGAGAAGCTTTACAGGTGGTTGAAGCTGCAATTTCTTTTAGGAAATCTCATTTTTCGAAGGTGTATAAAACTGTTGTATAACCCTCACAGAGCTAATGCAGTTTTTACAATGAAAATGCCATGTTCTCGAAAAGAAGCAAAAAGTCTACTTACGGAAAACAGACACTTGTTGTTAGAAATACTTTCAACGAGCGTGCACATTGATACTTCCCTTCAGTTTCGAAAAGGAGTCTCAAAAATCGACGTACGAGTATTGTATTTGACAAATGATATTTCACAAATGGACATTACAGTCAATACAATGTCAATACAAAATCTCAATATTTTTGTTGAATTTCGCATACTGGTACAAAGCTAACAGCAGTAAGGTCCGTAATAATGTCATTAAGCAGATTAACCATCAATAAAGTTTCAACATATACGAATATCTCATTGAACAAGATTGTTGTGTTTCCACTACAGTCGATTGCATTGATCATTCTTTCTGACATAAAAGAGTAAGTTCTGTTACAAATGCATATTAAATATAGATGTATAAAAATTAAGTAAAGTCATATAAAATCATACAATGCTTGACAAAGATACACTTTTTTTTCCTCGAGTTATCAGTCTCTGTTTTGACGCAATCGGTCACCAAATCCCCCGCCCCACCTCCCACCCCCTGTGAACTTTTCATCTCCCAGTAACACTTTCAGTCTATGTTTTCAATTATTTGCAGGATGAATTCCAATTATTGTCTTCCACTACAGTTTTTACCGCCTGCAGATCCTTCTGGTATCATGGAACGTTGATATCTTAACAGGTGTCCTACCAAGCTGCCCGTTCTTCTTGTGTTTTCCACATATTTCATTCTTCGCTAATTCAGCGTAGAAACTCATCTTTCCTTACCTTATCAGTCCACACAATTTTCAACATTCTTCCACAGCATCACGTCTCAGATGCTTAGGTTCTCTTCTTTTCCTATGTTTTACTATCATACAAAGCTGTGCTCCTAACGTGCACGCTCAGAAATATATTCCTCAAATTAAAGCCTATGTCTGATAGTATTAGAATTTTCTTGGTCTGAAATCCCTTTCAGCCCGTGCTGGTCTGCTTTTTATGTTCTCCTTGCTCCGTCCGTCACAAGTTGTTTTACTGTCTACATAGCAGAAATCCTTTATTTTGTCTACTTCGCGAAGTCCAATTCTGATGTTCAATTTGTCGCTTTTCTCATTTCTGTTGCGTGTATTGTACTGTATGCAAACATGCAAAATTAACTGATGCAGTAGGTAGCTGATAGGGTGTGTGGTAAGGGGTTGCTCCAATAAAAGCATATAAAATTTTAACAACAATTTACTGACATGAAGAGTCACCAAACAATCTGGAAGTACTTAGGGTTATCGAGAAAGCACCTTGGAAGGCAGAAGAAATAAAGATTACAATTCTCCATCTCGAAAGTAATTTAGATAGGCAGCTTTTCCCATTGTTCACTTAGTAACACAAATAAATACTAGCTTAATAACAACTTGAATCCCAAAATTTTAAGAATGATCAAGGTATTTCGGTAAATTCATGGTAGGTGGGACACCCAAAACTAACTTAAAGTATGCAGAATCCCAGATTGAGAAACTGGCGAGCCCGCTGAGGGTTAGCAAAATAATTGTGAGGTAGAATTCACCTACAACAGCCATTTAGAAGTTAGAGAGTGAAAACCGCCTTACATTGGTATAACAAATATTTATTTTAGTTTCCTTAACCAAAAGGATCCGTTATCAGTGATCACGTACAGTTAGGCTAAGAACAATTACCATAGAGCAGTTTTAAGTAGAGATGAAGTAGCAAATACATGCCACTAAGGACCCGCCCGTGTGGCCGAGCGGTTCTAGGTGCTTCAGTCTGGAACCGCGCGACCGCTATGGTCGCAGGTTCGAATCCTGCCTCGGGCATGGATGTGTGTGATGTCCTTAGGTTAGTTAGGTTTAAGTAGTTCCAAGATCTAGGGGATTGATGACCTCAGATGTTAAGTCCCATAGTGCTCAGAGCCATTTGAGCCACTAAGGAGATCTTACAAGCTGTGTGTTTGAGTACAACAACCTTTCGCATCATATTAATAAAACAGGTTAAATGCCTTGCGAAGAAAGCTAAACTAAAATTAAAAAAAGAGTTTTTTTGACAATCAATTTTTTACAAGTAAATAATTTAATAATTAACGCCGTTGAATAGCCAAGAACAGAAAATACAAATTCCCTAAGTTAATTTCCACAAAATGAGGCAGAACAAGAAATAACTGCAGAAAGTGGTGTGGCCAGGTGCTTTGGTGAAGGGGACAGATATCGTTATTAGCCACTGCATGCAGAACTTAGTACTTCAAGGGTGCTCCTTCTTTTTAATTAGTGGTCAACTGACACACACGGAGGACTACATAGCTAGGTCACCTTTCATGTTGACTTCCCATATACGTGCTTTAATAAAAATAGTAATACTAATATACGAAATTACATTAATAAAGTTCCTAGTAACACAGACATGCATGCACCAATCAGCTTGACAGCACAAACAAGGACATAACATGCAAATTAGCAGGACGTTTTGAAATCATACGTCTTAAGAACATAGCTCACTACAAGAACAGCAGCATCTCACACGAAGCTAGCCAGAACATCAACGAGCTAAGCCCCTTCAATAAGTACGGCGACAACATGAAAGGCACAGTTGTCACGAAAACTCATCAAATACCTCACACATGCAGCAATGCACAACGCTGGCTCAAAACGTCCACAAATACTCTAATAGAATCAAATAATGAACGCACCCTAACCTTGTTGCCCGCAGGACACAAAATTACCCCTGCAAGGTGCAACATAACGAGAACTACGGGTGCTCCGGACACCTGTTTAAGACATTCAAAGCGCTGCCTAAAGATAGGGATAGATGTTCAGCATAAGGATCCCAACACTTCTCAGATGAGAAGATATTCCAAGATAGATTCCCATCCGTCAAATTAAAAAGATTAAATATCAATAAAAGCGGGCAATAGTAATAAGTTATAATAAAACGAAATAAAACTGCCAATCGACTGAACAACAAACCTACTACATGTTTAAAGGCATCATGAAGTGAGATATCCATGGTGTGGGAACAATTACAACTACTTTAACGTCAAATAATGTATAATTCTATTAGTACAGAACATCAGTGTCATGAAAACCGCATAATATCTGTCTTCCGCAAAAAAGAGATCAAATACAATTAATTAACGTCGGTTAGCATTTCTCAGCATCGCCCCATCTTCCTCCTGCCGAGGTACGACCAGCTGAACATGTGTGGTGAGGTGTCTTCCACCAGCAGTTACAAGGATGCCTGTGTATGGGGCTCCATCTATGTCACCATTCAACTGTTGTACTCTTGCTTTCTTGTACAGTACATGTGCCGAGGGACAACTTTTTCTTTCAGAAGGATGACGTCACTCACGCTACTACTCATCGATCCTCCATCTGGGCTTCTAATTTAGCGTAAATTGTGCAACAGCAAGAGATACACCTTACTCCAGTGCTTCTAGAAAACCTCTGGTCTTGTGTCATGTTGGCAATGTCGTAAACTTCTCTCCCAAGAAGGAGTGTGCAGGAGTGAGCACTTCGTCTTCATTTTTTAAGATCGGCCACGAGTTCAGGGTGACTTAAGTATTCACGAGCACAGACTGTGGCCCTCCTTCGTCTGGGTGCTTTTCAAAAGTGTCTTGTGATTGACCTAACCGTGTTCTCCCAGAATCTTCACCATAAAGCTGCACGAGAAGCTATAAACTTTCAAATTCTGCCTTACGGAATGAGGTACTGGTGACGCTTGGCAGCACTGATGGCTGTCCACAGTTCGTTACCTTTTTGTTAGCTGTCTGGAATGCTTGGGCATTATCACTGGAGATGGTGTACGGAATGCTGCATCGGATAATAAATCTTCCTAGTGTCAACAATAATCGATCTGTTGATGTGTTGGTGGACTAGCTCTAGAACAGTGGCTCTCAACATTTCTGAGACCGTTACCCCCGAATGCAATCACATAGACAGAACCTCAAGCGTTCCACCTCCAATAGTCCACCACCAAAGTTGCTGCCTGACTAAACTCTAGAACGAAATAATTTTTGGAACAATTTAATTTTTAAAACTAAGCAAGACAAATGAAATTTATTTTCATAGGTGTTTTGTTGACACAAAAACTAATAAACCAATGCTACAGGTTTTTTTTCGAACGATGAAACAATGCTCAGTGCCTGGCGAGTGTATACCTACAACTGGTTCTCTGAAAAGAGCGCCAACTATCCACTATGAGACGAGACAGTTGTTACAAAAGATGTCTCCATTGCACCACTCCTCTCCCTAGTGTCGCATTACGCACACCCTGCACCCTCATGAATTTGTGTATACTGTACTTAGTCCTACTGTTTGTTATGGTTGTCGAGTGAGTAATGAAGAAACTGGTGGCCTACTGGAAGAACTACGTACAACTCGGAGATGGAATTATCGTATTTCAGCGTATGTGATGTAGATGTCACAGGTTTAATGCCATAGACGCAGGATAGAAGGTTCGTGTGTAGCGGGTTCAAATGGCTCTGAGCACTATGGAACTTAACTGCTGTTGTCATTAGTCCCCTAGAACGTAGAACTACTTAAACCTAACTAACCTAAGGACATCACACACTTCCATGCCCGAAGCAGAATTCGAACCTGCGACCGTAGCAGTCGCACGGTTCCGGACTGCGCGCCTAGAACCGCGAGACCACCGCGGCCGGCTGTGTAGCGGGACGACTGTTTAAGGGACATGACGATCGTAGTACATTCGTTGTGCAATTATCTCTTCATGGCTGTTGATATACTTTTCGGGATGTGAGGTCGTGATCCAAGAACTTTTCTGCTCCTTACGTTTCGTCCAGGACTACGCTGGACTTCGTCAGAGGCGCTGCTCCGCTGAGTCGGCAAGACTGAGCGGAGCAGCGCCTATGAGGAAGTCCAGCGCAGTCCTGGACGAAACGTAAGGAGCAGAAAAGTTCTGGGACCACGACCTCACATCCCAAAAAGTATATCAACAGTCATGTCACCCGGACGTGAAAGCCTTCATTCTACAATTATCTCTTCCACATTGTGGCACGAGTTAAAGGTGGTATTTGCTAAATAAAAGTGATTGTGTAATCAGATTACTGCCTGAAACAGTGATAACAATACTGATCTTTTAAAAATAATTTTTTAGTTTCGTGAACGAAAAACAGTTGAATTCTTTTAATTTGTTCATCAGAAAATTACATTTTACCCCTCAAGACGTAATTACCCCGAGGTAGAGAACCACTGCTGTAGGCGAAAGGCTGTAGCCACAGTACAGATAAACAGTGCAATATAGCACTTGGTAGCGTTACTTCCTTCTTTGGTGTACAACGGTACTGCAAAATCAACGCCAGTCACTTGCAACGCCCGGCTGGCAGTGGATCTGCTATCTCTTTACTGGTGACACATCGTGCTATTTTACTTGAATACCAGATATGAATAACCACCTTTACCGTAGGATGGGAATGAAGTTTCCGTAAGGAGCTCTGTAAGTACAATTGTAGGGCAAGAAGGAGCCAGCTCCACGTTTTCCAGTTTGTGGCAAATTAAAAGAAAAAAAAGTTTTAAAAATTCAGTTTTCACCATAACGAAAAAATTGTCAGCGGCGTTTTAGGCTGCGGGGTATCTGATACTACTGACGAGAATACACAAATAATGCATACACTCAGGTACGTGCAATAGAGTTTGGAATTTTGGAGCTGCCTCCGTTTTGCTTCAAATAGAATGAAAAACTCTTTTTAGGACCACTTTCTTCATAATTAACCATATTTCAGTTCGGAAACATTTATTAATAAAGAAACTACAACATTATTGGCATAATACATTAATTCTACAGTTCTTCTTCAGCCTTCTAGCTCCCCTTCAGTCACCTCAGGATCGTTGGAAGCATCTGACGTCAACTGGTCGTAAAACCACATTTCGTTTTGCCCAAGATACTTTCTGGCCAGCTCTTTGGCATCTGTAAACTTTTAGCCATTAAGGGGGAGGAGCCAATCGTAAACTTGATGGTGGTCCATTATTATGAGACTCGCAGGTCCTTGGTTGCAAATTTGCGCATTATCGAGGACAGTCATCCATACGGTCGCACTGCATTGAATAATCCCTTTACCGATGTATTGCTGTTCATAGAGGAATATTTTGTACTTAATGATTAAATATTTTGCTCTTTTCTTGTTCGATAATGATACGTAAGGCCGAGCTGTTCTAGGTGCTGCAGTCTGGAACCGCGCGACCGCTACGGTCGCAGGTTCGAATCCTGATTCGGGCATGGATTTGTGTGATGTCCTTAGGTTAGTTAGGTTTAAGTAGTTCTACGTTCTAGGGGACTGATGACCTTAGAAGTCCCATAGTGTTCAGAGCCATTTGAACAATTTTCTTGGTTTTGGTGTGATAGGTCGGTCAGAAGAAAGTTTTTTTGTGATGTTTTCCACTCGCTTTCTGGACATACCACGCAAATGATTTTCTACGGACTCTTGCACTACTCTCACCGACTCGAACAGCATAAACACTTGAAAACGCGCTTGGCTCTCCTGTTCCACTTTTTGGCCTATTTCTTCTAAAAGGTAAAACTTTAATGCAACCGTCGAAATACACATCTTGGGTATACTTAGTCGTTAGGCCATTAAAAGCATTAATAATACGACGCCTCGCTTCAACGTCAAATTCAGTAAAACACTTGTATTTGCGATTGCAATCATTACCTGTAGTCCGGCGAGGCATGATTTTTCCACTGGTGCTTTTGTACTTCTTTCCGTTAACCTTCCGCTGTTTTGTGTTTCGTTCGCATTGTTCCTTGTGCGATCCTTTTTCTCTTTTCAGTGGTCCAACAACTGCGTCTCTGCTTCTTGAATCTTCTTCTGAATCGGTAGAAGTCTAATCACCACGAGGCTCGTAGCTTTCTGAAGAGTCACAATTAAACGCTTCTTACTCTTCTGATTCACTCATATTGACAGAAATCGCGAAATCAAATGACGATGAAGTCACAAAACAGATCGTAAACCTGATAAAAAATATCCCTCACAGAGAACACGCGATGTTTACACCAGTCTGCTGAACAATATGTAACACAACCTCCTTGCTGCTATTGTTTGGGTGAAGAACGAGGCAGCTCCCGGAGCTGCCTCTGTTTTCATGCAAACATTTGCACCAAACGGAGGAGCTTTTTTTGTATGCGATACAATGTTCAACTCAATACAGCCAAAAAGTGGAGCTGCCTCATCCTTGCGCCAAACCCCTGAATTCTAACTCCAAGAAAATGTAATCGAATGTGTCCAAGTAAAGCTGAAACCTTGGTGGAAAGCTGGACAAGTGGATTTAGTTCTTCTTGGGTTAATTTGGCATCAAGCCCATGACCGCCTAGATGCAATATATCGTCCAAGAACTCTTTATTTTCGATCAATTGGTTAGTGTGTAACGCCGGAAATGCACATCCCCCTATTTCCATCTACTGTACTATAAACTTTTTCCTCTTTTTGTTACCTTTTCCTCTTTTTGTATTTATATATTGTAATTGTTCTACATATATCGATGTATAATTGGTTTGTTTTGTAAATATTATTTGTATTTTTTACGCTCAGACTGGCCTATGGAAAACTATGCTCTCGAACGATTACATCGATAGGTCGTCTGGAGAACCAAAGTGTTTAGGATCTTTGGTAGTGTTGACTCTGCCGCATGGAGCGCGGGAAGAGCGGAGTCTGGCTGGAGTAGGGCAGTGGAGCAGGTGTGTTGTGTGACGCTCCCGCGAGTTGCTGCGCTTTCGGGGCTTGGCAGCATGTAATTGGGCTCGGCTTGGCATGATAGTTTCTGACACGGTGTCAGGGACGGGAAGCAATAGCTGACGCACATCAAGAGCCCGTTTCGTCTGGTGACCGTGTCGAGAACTTCTGCAACAGCGACGGCCGACAACCAGTGACTGTCGCTACCTCCTCGATCGACGACTTCAAACCTTCAGTCAACGAACAAGGAAGACTAAAGGCACATAAAGTTGTAGAACTATATGGCAGACCTCACTTTTTCAAACTGTTGCATCACATAAGTACAGCAACAGCATGAACCTTTGTTGCTCATTGTCCCAATTGCATTACCAAGCAGGGTCCCTTCCTTTTCTGGAATGAACCTGAGTGTCATTTAAATTCAAACGCCAGCATTAAAGTAATATCATTCCATTTCAGTGCTTTAATTTCAAAGTTCAGTTAAAGTATTCATAGCTACAATATTTAGATTACACAAGCAGAAATTAAGACTGCAAGTTTTGTTTTAGCTTACCTGTGACTGCAGCTCAGCTTGGTACGTATTAAATTTTACTATTGTTAATTGCTTAGAATCATTTAATTCAAGTTCAAAGTTAAATCTCTTATTTCTAAATTGCATAGTTTCAAGTAGCTTTTGAAATGATTGTTGAGGTAGCCCAAGAGTAACCTTATTTTATTGAATTTCGTAGCGCTTCAGAAATAAAGTTCACTATTAATTTAAGTCACTAAATTAAGTTTCAGTTTTCTGGTTTTATTAATTCTTTTGCTAAATTAAGTCAGAGTGTAGCGAAATTTATTACTTCTGACGAACATTCAGTTTTCACACAGCACGTGTCAATCATCAGTTGCCACGCTTTTAGTGCTAATTATATGTGCATTAATCTTTCATTTTCAGTTATTATAGTAGTTGTAGGACTGGCGACCGTAATTTTCCCAAAATCTCAAATATATGATTAACGACGATTAACTGTTAACGTAACGAACACACATTTACTTTCTTTATTAATTTTACCCTTCTCTCAAATTTAATTTTCACCAATTTCATTTGCATTTTTGCTTTAATTTAGATGTAACACTTTCCTCCATCTTTACCGACAAATTAACTTCGGTGACGATTGCTTTCCCTAAATTTACATTACATGCACGCACTTAAATTTTTCACTGTCATTAAGGTCGATAAGTGAGCGGGAGGTTACAAGTGGCGTGTTTTTCTTCAGAGCCTAAGTTTCTTGAAAATACCATAATTGTTGTATAGCTTGGATCCAATAACGTCGATCTGATATTATCTCTCCTGCCGTAAATTCACAGAGCAAATTCACCACGTCAGTAAGTTTTCTTTTCAGTTAGAGAACGTTGGCTGTTTCTCCTAGTAGTTTCCAGTAAGAACTGAATCTTTCAGTATCAGTCAGTGGCTGCGGAGTGTCCTTAAGAGGACCGGTTAGGTTCGTGAAAAAGAAAGCCAATTCATGATATTAATGTGGACAGCGACAGGTTTTTGTTAAAACCAAGGCAGTCCATACCCCCCAATATGTCCATTCTGCACAAGGTTTGGGGCATCCTTCCTCTTGACGGCTAATGTGCAGCATAGTCTGTGACCTTGTTGCATACAAAAGTTTTCCAAGTATTGGGGTTACCCTTTAACCAAGCAAGTATCACAATAGGGCCGATACAAAGCATTTTCTGATGTTTTAGCCTGCAATAGCAACATAAAAGTCGCTATCCTCATTAATGCAGCCAGCAGTTCCAGTCATGGAAGCGCAAACTTTTTCTAGTATGCTAGTGTGCTTTTGCTGTAAATGTGCTAGACTTGGTACTCCCTATTTACAGTGCTCATCATATGGAGGACTGAACCATATGCCTGTTATAATACACCAAATAAAACATCGGTGCAAGTACTTCCCTCTCGGGATTTATTATAGCCTTGGAATGGTCGACAATCAAGTATTACACTGAGTGACAATAAGCTGCGACAGAAGTTCATCCCACCCAATTCGAAGTAGGGAAATATCTTGAAAAAAAATTTTTCCTTTTGAGGATACTGGGTTTACAAAGCCCAAGGAGTTATACTCTCCCCCCCCCCCCCCCCCCCCCCCCATGAACCGTGGACCTTGCCGTTGCCGTTGGTGGGGAGGCTTGCGTGCCTCAGCGATACAGATGGCCGTACCATAGGTGCAACCACAATGGAGGGGTATCTGTTGACAGGCCAGAAAAACGTGTGGTTCCTGAAGAGGGGCAGCAGCCTTTTCAGTAGATGCAGGGACAACAGTCTGGATGATTGACTGATCTGGCCTTGTAACAGTAACCAAAATGGCCTTGCAGTGCTGGTACTGCGAACGGCTGAAAGCAAGGGGAAACTTCGGCCGTAATTTTTCCTAAGGGCATGCAACTTTACTGTGTGGATAAATTATGATGGCGCCCTCTTGGGTAAAATATTCCGGAGGTGAGATAGTCTCCCATTCGGATCTCCAGGCAGGGACTACTCAAGAGGACGTCACTATCAGTAGAAAGAAAACTGGCGCTCTATGGATCGGAGCGTGAAATGTCAGATACCTTAATAGGGCAGGTTGGTTAGAAAATTAAAAAGGGAAATGGATAGGTTAATGTTAAATGTAGTGGGAATTAGCGAAGTTCCGTGGCAGGAGGAACAAGACTTTTGGTAAGGTGAATACAGGATTATAAATACAAAATCAAATAGGTATAATGCAGGAGTAGCTCTAATAGCGAATGAAAACTAGGAGTGCGGGTAATCTACTACAAGCAGCATAGTGAACACATTATTGTGGTGAAGATAGACACGAAGCCCATGCCTACTACAGTAGTACAAGTTTATATGCCAACTACCTCAGCAGATGATGAAGAAATTAATGAAATGTATGATGAAATACAAGAAATTATTCAGGTAGTGAAGGGAGATGAAAATTTAATAGTCAGGAGTGACTGGAATTCGAGAGTAGAAAAAGGGAGGGAAGGAAACATAGTAGGTAAATATGGATTGAGGATAAGAAATGAAAGAGGAGGCCGTCTGGTAGAATTTTGCACAGAGCGTAACTTAATCATATCTAACACTTGGTTCAAGAATGATAAGAGAAGGTTGTATACATGGAAGAATCCTGGAGATACTGGAAGGTATCAGATAATGGTAAGACAGAGATTTAGGAATCAGGTTTTAAATTGTAAGACATTTCCAGGGCAGATGTGGACTCTGAACACCATCTATTGGTCATTAACTGTAGATTTAAACTGAAGAAACTGCAAAAAGGTGGGAATTTAAGGAGATGAGACCAGGATAAACTGACTAAACCAAATGTTGTACAGTGTTTCAGGGATAGCACAAGAGAATAATTTACAGGAATGGGGGAAAGAAATACAGTAGAAGAAGAATGGGTAACTCTGAGGGGTGGCAGCAGAGGATCAACGAGGTAAAAAGACGAGGGCTAGTAGAAATCCTTGGGTAACAGAAGAAATATTGAATTTAATTGATGATAGGAGAAAATATAAAAATGCAGGAAATGAAGCAACCAAAAAGGAATACAAACGTCTCAAAAATGAGATCGAGAGGAAGTCCAAAATGGCTAAGCAGGGTTAAGCTAGAGGACAAGTGTAAGGATGTAGAGGCTTATCTCACTAGGGTAAGATAGATACTGCCTATATGAAAATTAAATAGACATTTGGAGAAAAGATGGCCACTTGCATGAATATAAAGACCTCAGATTTACACCCAGTTCTAACCAAAGAAGGGAATGCAGAGAGGTGGAAGGAGTATATAGAGGGTCTATACA
Organism: Schistocerca gregaria; assembly: GCF_023897955.1. Taxonomy (NCBI): domain Eukaryota; kingdom Metazoa; phylum Arthropoda; class Insecta; order Orthoptera; family Acrididae; genus Schistocerca; species Schistocerca gregaria. The sequence goes on along the minus strand of NC_064921.1, from coordinate 970,422,636 downwards.
AGAGCTATGTATTTGAGGACAATATTACGGAAATGGAAGAGGGTGTAGGTGAGGATGAAACGTGAGATAGGTCACTATGTGAAGAGTTTGACAGAGCACTGAAAGACCTGAGTCGAAACAAGGCCCCGGGAGTAGATAGCATTCCATTAGAACTATTGACAGCCTTGAGGGAGCCAGTCCTGACAGAACTATACCATCTGGTGAGCAAGATGTATGAGACAGGCGAAATACCTTCAGACTTCAAGAAGAATATAATAATTCCAATCCCAAAGAAAGCATGTGTTGACAGATGTGAAAATTACCAAACTATCAGTTTAATATGTCACAGCTGCAAAATACTAACGCGAATTCTTTAGAGACGAATGGAAAAACTGGTAGAAGCCGACCACGGGGAAGATCAGTTTGGATTCTGTAGAAATGTTGGAACACGTGAGGCAATACTGACCTTACGACTTATCTTAGAAGAAAGATTAAGGAAAGGCAAACCTACGTTTCTAACATTTGTAGACTTAGTGAAAGCTTTTGCGAATGGTGACTGGAACAATCTCTTTCAAATTGTAAAGGTGGTAGGTGTAAAATACAGGGAGCGATAGGCTATTTACAAATTGTACAGAAACCAGATGGCAGTTATACGAGTGGAAGGGAATGAAAAGGAAGCAGTGCTTGGGAAAGGAGTGAAACATGGTTGTAGCCTCTCCACGATGTTATTCAACCTGTATATTGAGCAAGCAATAAAGCGTTTCTGAAGAAGAGAAATTTGTTAGCATCGAGTATTGATCTAAGTGTCAGGAAGTCGTTTTTGAAAGTATTTGTATGGAGATTAGCCATGTATGGAATTCAAACATGAACGATAAATAGGCTGGACAAGAAGAGAATTGAAGATTTCGAAATTATGTGCGGCAGAAGAATGCTGAAGATTAGATGGGTAGATCACATAAATGGTGAGGAGGTACTGAGTAGAATTGACGAGAATAGCAGTTTGTGGCACAACTTGTCAAGAAGAAGGTACCAGTTGGTAGGACATGTTCTGAGGCATCAAGAGATCACAAATTTAGCGTTGGTGGGATGCACGGAGGGTAAAATTCGTAGAGGGAGACCATGAGATGAATACACTAAGACGATTCAGAAGGATGTAGGTAGCGGTAAGTTTTGGGGGGATGAAGAAGTTGACACAGGATAGAGTAGCATGGAGAGCTGCATCAAACCAGCCTCAGGACTAAAGACAACAACAACAACAACAACAAGGAGTTATAAAAATTAGAAGTTTCTTGTAATAAGATTTTTTTGTTCGCTACTGCCTAAGGCATTTATTGATATCTTCATGCTGATCTGCACAAATTGCATCGCCTACTGTATCTCACAGAATTCCAGATACGTGAACTGTTCCATTTTCGTCTTCAACGTCTGTGGAAAAGTTATTCATATAGAAACGTCCACTTTAAACAATTATTCATGACTGCGCTTAAACTGACACACAATATTTTTTTAGCGCAATGCAATCTGACATTCAGTAATCCCTACAAGAGAAGGGCCCTGACTAAATTAACCTATACGTTTCACATGTCACTTACCTCACAAAAATCTTCGTTACTCGAACTACTGCAATACAGCGAGCGCCACTACTGCCAGCTAAGTAAAAGATTCAAACTACTGAAGGCACTAACTACTGATAGGCATAGTTAGCAAATAAAAGATTCTGATAGAGAACAAACAATGTATTTACCTCAATAGTGTTCAAAAGTGATAATATATATAGCAGTTCATGACATCCAGTCTTACAAATTTCAAAACTCCACCATCTCTCTCCCCATATCCACCACTGCTGGCGGCTCACCTCCAACAGCGCAACGCTACACGCTGTTAACATCCATCTGCCCAACACTACAATGGCAGACAACAATGCAAACTAGCCACAGGCTGCACACAGCACAGCCAGTGATTTTCATACAGAGCGCTACGCGGCGTTACCAATATAAAAACCTAAACAGCCTACTTGCAATATAATTGTCCTGGTCTAATAAGCAGCACTTCTTCGCTTGCTGCTTGCTACAATTCCTCTCTGACTATGGTCAGTATAACAGAAAAATTTTTCATGTTCCTGTCGTTGCAACAGACGCCCGTGTAATACCTGCTATATCAGCTACAGGTTGCATTCGAAGACGCATGAGTATTGCAGTAACGTCAGGGAGAAGGTGATGCCCTGTTACCAAGACATTATTAACAGTCCATTACGTGCGAAGATGCGTCGAATACGATTCGGTACTTAGTGCTTCTCTCTTGCTCATCACTATTTGAAGAAGTAAATAAAAACTTTCGGCTGACTTTTGTTGCGGAACTAGTTCGACGTGTTTAATTCGCATGCAATTTGATATCTGTCAAGGACGTCGTTCTTCTCTAGACGTCTCTGAAATGTGAGGTATCGTTGCACAAATTATTTGGAAAAACGGATACTGACTTTCTTGGCCAACGGATTACCCTTCGACGATCCTCGATAGAACAGGAAGTGTGAAAATCCTGAAGTAGTACTGAATACTTCGCCCTCATTGTTCGGTCCTGATCGTTGCGTATTCTCGTTGTATCTAAATCCCAGAAGTTTCTTACCGCATTGGCAAGTGCTTGAATGAACGGCAGGTTAATGAGGTTAGCGGCCGACTTATTGACTTACGTTCATGGGCGGCTTCCGCTAAGGACCCATCATACTTTTGAAAGCAATGAAGTTAATGATAAGAATGCGCGTACACTGTCCATTCAGCAATTGCAAAGTGTTTCAGGAAAATGCAAAAATTATTATGACTTTTGAATGGCATAAAGAAGCAGTGTAAAAGTCAAATAATTTTCTTATTATTATGGTAAATTGAACTGTGTAAAGGAACTCGGCAATGAGAGTCATGCGAAATTAATTCAAACTAATCGCACTAACTTCTCGCGTAATGTTTAGGCATTACAAGAATAGAGTTTCAGAGGAGAAAGAAATTCAAATGCTGTTTTTTTTAATGATTTATTGATGTATATAGAACATTCAGATGACAAACATTGTTGGTACATTTTGAAAATAACTCTAAAAGTGACATCGACTTACAACTCTCATAGAACGACAAACGAAAGCAAGCGCCAAAATACTAAGAAATGACTTGATTAACACCATCAATAACGTCGAATAGAAAATCGAGCTTACGGTGGTACTAACTGAAAATAATGTAAATGGCAGGAAAACGTCAAATCTGGAAATGTAAAAAACTGGTTTTGCTGTAATTATACTGTCCAATGTCTTTGGTTATAACACTGACCGGGTGATAAATGTACACTGTCGAAGCTAAACAAGAGAAAATGTTGAGCAGATAACTATTACTAAATAACGTGTTTGGGAAAAAAGTTTTGCTCCTGCTGACATGAAAATCTGCGGGCTACCCTGAATCCTTACGACGAGAAACATATTTCGTCTTACAAGAGGTTTCCTGTAAATTTAGCAGTAACCGTGAAACTTCCAGGAGGCCATTAACTGGAGTGATATCGTTTAATCGTATTGTAATAATGAGCACAGGCGCTAATTAAGGTATTGAAAAGTTGTGATTTTTGGCTGATATATAGTGACTATAATTATATGTAGGCTATTCATCAAAGTTATTGAATATAAACAATGTGCATCATCCAACAGACAAATGTAAAATGTTATCAAGATGTATTAAAACGGAGACAGGGACACGTGGTTGGTATTAAGGAGTCATAGCACTTAACTTTTATTTGCTTAAACTGTATATGATTTCTTCTCCCTCAACTTAAAAACGTCCTGTTGTCTTTCTTAAAACACGTAAGGTGAATCTCCGTGATTCAGTGCGTTACATTTCCTCTTCTATTATGCACCATGTTTGCTCCTATAAATGATAAGAACCAAGATTTTATATTGTTTTTATGACCTATTAATTTTTAAAAATATTCATGCATTATTACCCGATCCGTCTCTCTCTCACTTATTTCATACTGTTTTTTTTTATTTCTTTGCTTTATTTTCACTTCCTTGTTCACTGTACAATTTTGCGATGTCTTGCTCCATTGTTGAATTTCATCTGGTAGCTACAAAACATCTTACCTCTTAGTCTTACAACGTGTCTAAGAGAAAACTTAAAGTTAAGATATTCGTCACGTATTGAACTCAGCGATTTCCGAGATGGAGATTCGGAGATAAAGACGGTGGAGACGATCATACAAGTGCTGTCAGTGAAGTATGTGGTAGTGGTAGGCATGACGTGACAGATATTTCGAAACTACGAAATGAAGACGACGCATACGATATTGAAATTACTGAATGTGTATTTCTTGACAACAAAAAAAGAAAGGATTAGCATGGAAAAAGTTCCACATCAGAGAACAGAAGTAAGGAAACGTAATATACCAAAAACTCAAGTTAATATAGTCAACCTTCCACTTTGAAAACAACTTGTAACACAGACAGACGCATCTGAACTATCCATTTCTTCAGATATTGTAGAGAAAATTGTTTATTTTCTAACAACCAAGTTAAAATGGTGTATAAGCGAAAGAGTTTGAAGAAGACTTGAATAAAACGTGACAGTCTAGAAATAAAAGCTCTGATGTATCTCCAAATAACAGCTGGGCTTCTAAAAAGAGTACTTTGGAGCAGAGTGTACGGTCGAGCCACAGTGGGTCATCATACGTTTGAAGACCTGTTATTGCTTCCGCGGTCCTATAATAAAACTACAAGAAGTGCTTGAAGAGCGAAGGAAAAATTTTCTAGATTAAGAGATCTAGGAGGACATAAATCTCAGTTTTGGGAAACATCATCTTCCAAACCCAAATCTGACGATCGATGTACAGTTCGTTCCATTCCGTGGGCGATGTGCATTTAGGCAGTATGTGAGTTCAAAATGTGTAAAGTGGGAACTAAAATTTTCTGAATATAAGTTGCTGTTCCACTGAAAGGGCTACCATATCTGGAAAAAGAAGCAAACGGAAGAGCTAAAGTTTTTGGCTTCAATCTTCTTTGTCATCTCTGAGCGGACTAGTTCATCATTTGCCGAAATAACACAATGGATATTTTCTTCACATCCATGGAGCTGACAGGTTTCCTGCTACTTCATTCGTTGAACAGTTCGAAAAATAAGATATTTGTACCTCGACAATTTTTGCCAAACAAAAGACGTGAGGAACATACTGTGGAATTCGGTTTCACTCCAGATCATATCTTTTGTCATACATCCCAGGTAAGGGTAAAAGCATAGTGCACATCATACATCAAATGTAATTACTGAAGATGCTTCTAAACCTGACCTAATAAAATACTACTGTCAGACAAAAGATGGACTCTGTAGATCACATTAAGCGTAGTTACTCCCGCAAAAGAAAAGAAGACGTATCCTGGTATTACTCGTGAACTCACTTGATGTATGTGGAGTTGCAGAATATGTGGTATTATGTAGTAAAAACCCGACATATCACGTCCTAAAGGTGGAATCTATTCGTCAGATTTTTCTTCTCAATCTCGCTGAAGGTTTTGTTCAACCACTTTTCAAAAGAAGGCAGGACAAGGACCTAAGCAACCTGTTCTCCATTTAATGGAATGTGTTGTGCACGTAACCAAGACAAAAGCAAATCAAAAGTCATCAAACGAGAAGTGTTGTTACATGAGCAATTCTAAAGCAAGAAAGCGAAAATTGTTCGTAGTAACTACAGAAGAAAAGTATGTGGGGAGCTACAAAGTATCCTGTTGGAAGAACATCCGCAGCTGAGCATTATGGCAGGGGTTGAAAATACCGCTTGAGTTGTAAATTTCTTTATTTTCACACCACCGGTTTCGGACTGTTATAAGACCGTCTTCAGGTGTCGTAGCTGTGTTGTGGTCCCCGAGCGCTGCGTATGTACCAGGCGCGGTGTGTCTGGAACACGCGGCGCTCGGGGACGACAGCACAGCTATGACACCTGAAGACGGTCTTATAACACTCCGAAACCGGTGGTATGAAAAGAAAGAAATTTACAACTCAAGCGGTATTTTCAACCCCGGCTGTATGTTGAGAGCATTCAACAGCTGTTTAGAAATCAGCAATTGCTTTCTGTGACAACAAGACACAAAATCAATCTTTTTCAGAAATAAAATATATGAGTATAGCATAGAAATCTGTAATAGATGTGAAGGATCTTTGTTCCAGGTTTTATCATTCAGTGAATTTTAGAAAAATAAATAATATTTGTTTGTTAATCACATGAAATATTTATGCTGTTGTTAGTGAAACCTTGCTTAAATAGTACTTATTCATATTTTCAGTGTTGTGTTAATGAAAGAATAAAGTTATGTAAAAAAAATTTCCGATCTGTCTTACAGATTCACCCCAGGTGTCTAGCATGATGAAATAGCTTGCGTATACATAGGTTAATTTTTTGGTCGCTAATATTCTAAACACAGCGACAGGCCTATATACCTTACAGTGGGTGCGTCCGCGCGCTCGTACAAACACACACACACACACACACACACACACACACACACACACACACTCACACACCCAAACACACACACACACACACACACACACACACACGAATGATGTCATTCATGCCTACGACTTAGGAAACGGTTTCTAGCTATAAAATTTCTGCACCTGACAAAATTCAGACACCTCTCAACACTGCAGCTCTTTGCTTTACTGTTGGCATTAAACCTGTAGATCCCTTATAAATTCTACCAACGTTGGACTAAATTCTGATGACGGTAACCTGTTAAAAATACTGAGCCTTATGATGGCAATGCGTTCCACCTCTTGCGTTTCAATAAATCATCACACTCTAATTTACAATGTCGTATGGAAAAAAATATGAAATGGATGCCACACTAGAATAACATTATTACAAACGCGAAAGAAATTTCGAGCGATTAGAGCCGCACTTTGTAATTGAGTAAGAATGGTTCATCTTGCTTTCGCACTCACAAATTTTTCGCGTCTACGGAGCATCCAAATTTCCCCTCTACGTTCTTGTGAATTAACAGACATATAAAATAGGTGCTGCTTTCAAAAGACATACATGTGGTAAGCTAGCGATCTCACTGTATAGTCTATCAAGAACAGCGGGAATGGCGACGCGCTCCGTGGCTGTACAGCTATACAGACGCAGCCGTAGACGCCGTACCTGAGAGGGTTGCACACGGCACGTCGGCTCCAGTTCACAGCGCACGCCCAGCTGGACAACACAATCCCATTAGCAGCTCCTGCTGCTGCAGTTGGGGACTCTGAATGCCTAAGGTAGTGCAGGATCACTCCCACAGAAGGAACAAGTAGTCCGTAGGAGCAGCACTACACCATATCTGTGCCACTGGCGAATGCTTTACATCTCGAATGTGTAACACCAGTTTTGAAAAGTTAATTATGATCAAGAAATGAGATTTCTACGGATTAATTAATAATTTGAAGAATTACAATTACGTTGGAAATATACTAGCGCCACTCACTCGGGAATACATGTCTCAGATAATTTACCCTCGGTGACGCACACGCGAGACAATCAGGCTCACGATTTTTCGCACAAACAAAGAATCTGCCACTTATAATATTAGATTATTAAATGATAATTCTTCTAGCCTTGAACTTATTTACTCACCTTCTATGTCGAATATTATATTATGGCGTCCAGCTTACTCTGCCTAAATTATTTGATTCTCCGAAATATTACAGGTACCGCTAGCACAGACAGACCGGGTGAAATAAGCAACTATTCAGTGACGTGCACTTTGTACCATACAATATAATATTATTTCACATTATTAGTGACCTAAATATAAATCCTCGTTCTCTCTCTATCATGGAGATTAAAAGACTACGAGACCGATGAAACATCCAATAGGAGTGTTTACAAACATTAGACAATTAATGTTTTTCATTTTTTCCCGTCAGCTTCACAGGCTTGATTGCTGTGGACATACCATGTTTTAATTTTTCCATAAACTACTTTGGCGAATGAATGGATAAAAATAGACAAAAAAATTAAAACTGCTATCCATATAGGTAAATCAGCATATCACAATACTGATCATAATTCAAGTATGTTATCACAGGTGTGTTACCGAACCAGGTAAGTAACATACCATATCACCGAAAATAAATAAGTAATGGAAAAAAGTAAATAAATAAAAACAGAAGAGTATGGAGCTTGAAAATACACATTTCAAAGAATCCTCACTAAACCACAAAAATCTCTTGGACTACAAGAAAAGAATAACACGAATTACATTTAGCTATAGCTGACTGTGACGCAAAACGCATCTTGTAAGATGATTCAATAGATTTATTTACAGTTGATCTCATTGGTAGTAACGAATCCATGAAAGAGTGGTAAATATCTTGTTTGTGGATGACTGAGAGGCTACAAAGCAACCAGTACGCAGTACAAAAAAAAAATGTGAACCATCCAGAAGATATGACAGGATGTGAATCTAACTTCGTACATGTACACATCGTCGGTGGCTTGTGTAACTGATTAGAGTAGCAACTTTCTGTGACCGGTAGAACGGTCACCAGAGAGCGTTAATGTTGTTCATGTTTAGTGTTGTTCCCAGGTCTTGTATCGTAGTATATAATAATCGTGAACATTGTCAAATGTTGACTGTTAATTGAAAAGGACACAGCGATGTAATGTACACGTTTGAGTTAATGTTACCAGTATCTGACAGATTTTGAAAGAGCTCCCAATTTCGCCAGAGGGTCGAATCCTGCAATATCCAGATTTGTATGACATTCGGATGTGACGGTGATCTGATGATGCACAACTGGACAACGTGAGGATACTCATATTCGTCGCCAAGATTCTGGTCGACCACGTATGACCAGCACGAAGTAGGATCACCGTACAGTGGGCGAAGAACACCGTAAACCCTTTAAGTCTCCACCTGACATCCCAGAACAGCCAATGGTCGCTCTAAAACATTTTGTGTCATCACGCACCATGGTTCGGAGAACAGCAGCAGATTGACTAGAGAATTAGCCTCCAGCTCATAAACTGCCATTAACAACACATCTCAAACGTCTGAGTGCAGAGTGGTGCATTGTGTTTATCAACGAATCACGATTGTGCGTCATGTGGTTGACCATTGTCGGCGAATATAGCGGCAACCTAGGGGGAATTCTGGTCTTCTAATGATTCGAAAAGGCACAGAGGTGGTACTCCTGGCGTTATAGTGTTGGGAGGCGTAGGGTATGACAACAGGTCACGGCTGGCAGTGAGGAACTTTTTACGTCCTCATGTGTAAACCACTTATGTGACACTATCGCGGTGCCTTTCGTTTTCAGGACTACGATCTCCCACACGGGCCATGTATATCTGCGATGTGACTGCGTGATGCTGAGACACTCTCATGACCAGCGAGATCTCCAGGTCTGTCCTCAATACAACTTGTTTGCGACCAGCTAGAATGTCAGTTCCGTCCCAGTGTCAGTACCTGGAATACTGAGGACCACTCATAACTGAACTGATACAGCTTCCTCAGTAGAGAATACAACTGCAGAGGAAACAACTGCAGAGGAAACAACTGCGCCATGACACATTTTCCAGGCCAGTCAGTGAAGGAGTCGAGGCTGAAGGTGCAACGTCATACCGATAAATGCACTCTTACTGCCAAGATCTTTGTAAACATGAGTGTTTATCGATTCGGTGATAGTTGAAATCACATACCCTTTCAACCCCTTGAAGTTTCATTTATTTGCTTCTCCCATTCTTCGTGATTCACTTTTTCTGCCAGGCATTGTCTATGAGAAATTTATCCACCGTATTAGTGGAAATTTATACGTCCATCGTACATCATGTCTTCATCAGAGCCTCAGTCCAATCAAATGGCTCTTCTTTCAAGAGGTGCTATAATTCACTCAGTCATCTGCCAGTCTTATACGAGGCAAATATAAGTTGATCATCGTTCAGCACCCAAAAAATGTAGTTAATGATGCAGACTCAATTTTAATTGTTCTACAATGACTTATTTCGTCTCTGCACTGTTTTTAATGAGATGCAAACTAACAGACGTTTGATATGATTACTGGTAGGATACTGGAGGAACCGCTGCAACTCATGAGGAAGCATTAAACCAAGAACATAATTGGTAGATTTTGCCCAATATGCTTCGTACAGGTGCTCTTTTCCTGTGTCAAAGGTAGAATACATATTCTGTCACTTTTATAATGAAGGACGTTTTGTACGAGGAGAAAGACGGAGCAAAAACCAAACCACACTTAGAAGAAGGAGTGACCTGAATTTATGCTGCAGTGGAATGAAGACGCCAGCCGGTGTGGCCGTGCTGTTCTAGGCATGCCTAGGGCATGGGTGTGTGTGTTTTCCTTAGGTTAGTTGGGTTTAAGTAGTTCTAAGTTCTACCCCCCCCCCCCCCCCCCCCCCGCGCGCATGAAACATGGACCTTGCCGTTGATGGGGAGGCTTGTGGGCCTCAGCGATACAGATAGCCGTACCGTAGGTGCAACCACAACGGAGGGGTATCTGTTGAGAGGCCAGACAAACACGTGGTTCCTGAAGAGGGGCAGCAACCTTTTCAGTAGTTGCAGGGGCAACAGTCAGGATGATTGACTGATCTGGCCTTGTAACACTAACCACAACGGCCTTGCTGTGCTGGTACTGCGAACGGCTGAAAGCAAGGGGAAACTACAGCCGTAATTTTTCCCGACGGCATGCAGCTTTACTCTATGGTTAAATGATGCTGGCGTTCTCTTCGGTAAAATATTCCGGAGGTAAATTTTACTCAAGAGGAGGTCGATATAAGGAGAAAGAAACTGGCGTTCTACGGATCGGGGCGTGGTATGTCAGATCCCTTCATGAGGCAGGTAGGTTAAAAAATTTAAAAAGGGAAATGGGTAGGTTAAAGTTAGATATAGTGGGAATTAGTGAAGTTCGGTGGCAGGAACAACAAGACTTTTGGTCAAGTGATTACTGGGTTATGAATACAAAATCAAATAGTAGTAATGCTGGAGGTAGGTTTAATAATGAATCAAATAATAGGAGTGGGGGTAAGCTACTACAAACAGCATAGTGAACGCATTATTGTGGCGAAGATAGACACGAAGCACATTCCAACTACAGTAGTACAAGTTTATATGCCAACTACCTTAGCAGGTGATGATGAAATTAATGAAATGTATGATGAAATAAAAGAAATTATTGAGGTAGTGAAAGGAGACGAAAATTTAATAGTCATAGGTGACTGGAATTCGAGAGTAGGAAAAGGGATAGAAGGACACATAGTAGGTGAATATGGATTGGGGGTATAAAATAAAAGAGGAAGCCGTCTGGTAGAATTTTGCACAGAGAATAAGTTAATCATAGCTAACACTTGGTTCAAGATTCATAAAAGTAGGTTTTATCCATGGAAGAATCCTGGAAATACTAGAATGTATCAGACAGATTATACAATACTGACCATTGAAATAGCTGCAACAAGAAGAAATGCAGATGATAAATGGGTATTAATTGGATAAATGTATTATACTACAACTGACAAGTGATTATATTTTCACGCAGTTTGGGTGCATAGATCCTGAGAAATCAGTACCCAGAACAACCACCTCTGGCCGTAACAACGGCCTTGTTACGCCTGGGCAGAGGTTGTACAGTGTTTCAGGGAGAATACAAGAGAATAATTTACGGGAATGGGGGAAAGAAAAACAGTAGAAGAAGAATGTTTTGTTGTCATAACTACTCTTTAATTTAGTATATAGAAATGCTTATATACTGTGGACGAACATAGAGTTTATATTAATTATAGATTGTTCGCTTGGCAGAGCCTTGTTGTAGGGATTGTGGTGCATCCACTTGTTGACATTCTGTCGTCTACTGGTATACTTACTCGCTCCTGCAAGTTTTGCTTACGCTCAGTGCTTTACATTTTAAGATAAGAAAATGAACTGCTATAATTCTACGAACTACATGGGTACAAGAAACTTCATTGAAGTCACATGAACTGGAGGTTTTATAGAAGCAATATTAATTCATCATTATAGAAGGGAAGCTGACGACATCAAGTACCAACACTAGCTTTAGACATTGACATTTATTATACTGCATTCTTCGTGAGCAACTGAAATAACAAGTCACACCTGACACAAAGAAATATCTGACATGTTTGCTTCTGTTTTGCTATGATTTTTGAAGTAGTGTACACACTGTGAAATATTACGATTTATTCATTCGGATACTTATGTGATCATTAACACTGTATGCTCCCACCTACATACTGAAAGTTATTCTACGTAAAGGCTGTTAGAAGACATGTATGCATTTCTTTTATTTTATGATGGACAAGGTAATGAAAATGTATTTTATAATTCCTAATGAGTAGAAGATTTGGGTCAGGTGGATTACACAGAGGTTGTGTGTGGACCTTGAGTCTTCAGATTGTATGAGATGATGAATTGAAGTTTGCACTAGGATTTTATCCGCACTTGTTCGAGGAGACTGACTAGAGGAAAGAGTTGTTATGGAAGTGAAATGATATTGATGATAAGGTTTATATGCATCAACGTATTGAACAGGTATTATTGAAGTATTGAGATTGTGTGATGCTGATGATTATTGGAGTTTTGGTGGCTAAGAGGTATGGTAAGTGAGAAGCATAATTTTTTGTTTGTTTGTTTATACAGAACAAGAAGGATGAAGATTGCAGACTAGAACATTCCAGTGGAAAGAAGATTGTCTACACACAAACATTGTTAAATCAATAAGTAGTATATACTTTTTTTGAGGGGGGGGGGAGGAGAAGTACTTGTGTATGTTGGCAAACTGACAGCTGTTCAGCAAGCGCATATTTTGATGTGGCGTAGCAAACATTGGTCTTGACATGATGACTATGACGTTGACTAACTACTATTGACTATTACACACTGCTGCAACTACTAATTGATATACATGTTGAACATCAAATTTTGACAGAATTGCATTTACACAGTTAACACTATTCAATTACACCATAGAACTTAGTATGTAGATGAAAGATGAGTGAGTGTGTTTTGTGTGTTTTCCTTTCCTACTCCAAAATATTTCGTACCGACCTACCTCCTAAATATTACTTTACTTATTCATTGTGACTTGCACTGACACCCATAATCATTATAGGTTTACTGATATTTGTGTATTTGTAATAATTTATGATATTTATCTGATATCATGTGTGTGTTTATTATAATTTGTATGTTTAGTGTAAGAGCATTGATAATAATTTTGTAAAACCAATTGTGTGTGCATTCAAATTGTTGATCATGATTACACCTATTATCATCGGTGGGTGCCACTTAGAACTGTTTAATTTCTGTTGATGAAATTTGATAAACTGTTCAATTTCTGCTGATGAAATGTGATGGACTGCTTAATTCCTGCTGATGAAATGTGATGATCTGTTTAATTCCTGCTGATGAAATATGATGTACTGTTTAATTACTGCTGGTGAATATTATGGACTGTTGCCTGCACTTGTTCAACATTGTTGGGTGTCACTGTTGGAACTGCTCAACCACTGATGAGATGCCACTTGTTGCTTTCTGCACCTGCTTGCTATTGCTGGGTTCCACTGTTGGAATTGCTACTATTGATGAGATGTCACTCATTCCTGCCTGCACCTGCTCGCCATTGCTGGATGCCACTCTTGGAGCTCTTCAAATACTGCTGATGAAATGTTATGGGGCTGCTATTTGCACCTGTTGACCATTGCTGGCTGTTGCTGTGGATCTGTCAACTACTCTGAGGAGTGTTACTTGTTTATTGAACTATTGAAAAGATTTGCGTGAATATTTGTGTAAACTGATTTATTGTGTATTTACTGTCTATTAAGCGTTATGAGACTCTTATCTGCCCCTATTCGTCATTGCCGGTACCATTGATTGAACTGTTTAACTACTCTGAGAAGTGATACTTGCGTAAAATAGTATGTAAAATCACATTTATGAAGGCATTTGTATTCCTTACTGTATTTTTATATATTAGGTTATTGAAGGGTCAGTGCAAAGCCAAAATTTATTTTGTTGTGTTATATTTAGTTATTAATATCATCTTTTATTTTTGTCTGTGGTTTTTTGGATGAATTTTGTGGTATTTCCTGTTACAAAATTACCACCAAATTCTAGCCTGTGGAGGAGGGGCATATGGAAGGTTGCTACACCGAGTCACAGCGCCAGAGGTTGCGCCAAATATTATTATTCCGCCGCCTCCACTGGGCAGTAGTAGTTGAGAGAATGTCGAGGGCAGTTGTTGTTCTGTTGGGCGAGAGAATAGACCCTGTTCGGTTGGTCTAATGTATAGATGGAAGAAGTTGCAATTCTCATAATATATTTGAGAAAGGAGACGGGCTTTTGATTTATGATGGTGGGGTAATGGAATATTTACGTCAATATGTAATGAGGTAAAACGGTATTACAATTTTCTTTAATGACAATCCTCCCTGCTCACAGGTACAGTCAACAAACATCTGGCTCATGTTCATTTATTAGACTTGTAGTTCTGGTTTCTATGCGCAATTATCGTATTTCTGGTTTTATTTGGTAGCTTTTATAGCTGCAGGGGATTTAATTAATCAATTGTGTTAATGGAAATTCCTTGTCAATCTTCATTTTTATTTTATGCTGTCAGATTGCGTGTTAATACTAGTCAGGACCAACCGGATAAACCGTCACAAAACTACTAAAATTATTGCATTTATTCATTAATATAGGTCTTTTCTTTTTAATGAAGCCCCCATGCACCGTGTCGTAACGTCTTTCAGTCATGCTTCCATTGCCAACTGCAACCCCAGATTGACTTTCTCTACTTTTCCTAAAGCTAAACTCATCGTCATCTAACACATCCTCAATTTCCATTTCCATTCTTTTTTATATTATTTTTGTCAGTAACTAGGATGTATTAGCTGTTAAGCTGACTGTGCGATATTTTTCCTCCTTTCGGTTGTTGTTATCTTCGGAATTGTGTGGATAGTGTATTTCCGCAAGTCTGGTGGTATGTCACAAGACTCATAAGCTCTACACACCAACGTGACTAGTAATTTTTCTGCCTCTTCCCTCACTAATTTTAGACATTCTCATGGGACCTTTTATATCCCTTCTGCCTTATTTTATCGCAAGTCTTTCAGAGTTCTTTTAAATTCTGGTTCTAACACTGGAACCCACAAATCTTCCCTGCAGACTTCTACTTCTTCTTCTATCACGTCACGAAACGAGTCTTCCCCCCGAAGAGACATTTCATGTGTCGTTCCACATATCCGCTCTCTCCTCTATATTTAAAAGTGGATCCCCCACTGCACTCTTACAGGAAATGCCCTTACTTTTAATTTTACTAAAGGTTTTGTTTTGACTCTACTATATGCTGAGTCAGTCCTTCCGACCACCAGTTCTTTTTCTATTTCTTCACATTATTCACGTAGTCTTCCATCTTAGCTTCCCTGCACTTCCTATTTATTTCATTTCTAAGTTACTTGTGTCTCGGTTCTTCTTAATTTCGCGGAAACCGTGTATTATCGCTGGTAAAATGGTAGTTGGATATCTATCAGTTTGCTGTTCTTTTTGGTTGCTGTATTTTGTTCTTAATATGTCCTATTAATATGTCCTGTTTTTCTACATTTTATTTATATTTGCAAAGACTTATCGCGAGGGCTTGGTTACGTAAGGGTACATTTAGACAAGCACTAGCACCTTCCGAAACTACTTGGTGACATGATCTACTTTTATGCTATTGTATACGTTGGAAAAGCTAAATAGCTTACGTCAAAGTTGTCTGATCGCACTCACAGTAGAGCACAATCAGACGGGTCTTAAGCGCACAAGAGCTACGCATTACTTTCCATTTGACCTTTCGAGGCAGCCGTTTTCGGTATCTCTTGTCTTCACGGTGTGTTAATGGTTCGCAGCGCTGTTGTATTATTACTCTTTGATGAAATTACACACCTCTTGTACTGATTAAGTCCCCTACGAAAGCTCTTTCAAATGTAACAGGTATAAGTATGTAGTGCCCTTAAAAACTACTTTCAGAATGTTGTTGTTATTGTTGTTGTGGTATTCAGTCCTTGAGACTGGTTTGATGCAGCTCTCCATCCTACTATATCCTGTGCAAGCTTCTTCATCTCCCAGTACGTACTGCAACCTACATCCTTCTGAATCTGCTTAGTGTATTCATCCATTGGTCTCCCTCTACGATTTTTACCCTCCACTCTGCGCTCCAGTACTAAATTGGTGATCCCTTGATGCCTCAGAACATGTCCTACCAACCGATCCCTTCTTCTAGTCAAGTTGTGCCACAAACTCCTCAGAGTGGAACGTTAAGTAATTGCTTTCATATAACAGAAATATCTCCAAACTCTGTACGAAATCTTAACGTAAGCGATATCTGTTAGCGATATACGTGTTCACCTGCATTTGTTGCTTCAGTCTGTGTTTTGCGTCTGTGTACATTGGAGGTAAACATGCAGTCGAAAAGGACCTATTACACTTGTTGTACTGTACTACCTAACATGTTTTCACAGGTCACGGAAAATAATGAACCAAATCCTTACGTAGAAATGCACTTATGTTCATTTACTGGCCGTTATTATATTTCCTAGAACTGTCAGCATTAAGATCGACATGGTAGTCTTAAGACTTTGTATTGTAATAGTAATGAGTATGGAGACATTACATAAAACAATAATGAGAAGAAAGAACAATGTCTACAATATTACTTAATTCTCGGACAAGTTCCGAAATTTTAGTCTTGAAATTTTTTACACATTCGTCATAATTTTTTCTGAGTACAGGTTTTCTGGCCGAATGTCAACATCTTATATGTTATCATCATAGTCTAGACAGATAAGACAGTACCTCAATCTTGGCAGTGTATCAATCTACATTCAACGTTCTACAGCTGATGACACAAGGAGTTGTTTTACACCACACTTGAGAAGGTTACGGACGAAATTATTGTGGGGAAGGTTGTGGGAGAGAAGCACGAGGTGAAAATGTCACCATTTTTTGATCTGCTGGTGGTATGACCGTACTGCCAAGATGTAAGATGAAACTGATACCAAAGAGTGAAGCCGTGAAGACAGCAAGGAACAGAAGAGGAACACGCACGAGTGGTCTGGATCTGGCAGTTGAATTGTGATGATATAGAAGTTTAGCGCAGCTAAGAAAAACAGCAACATCTGCCGGTGTTTGCCTAACGTGGCGACATTAATTTTGTTTGAAATCACTAGTCCTCAAGACAGGATTTTATTCAATTTCACGGTGTTCTCAGCTGCCGTCCATAGTGGCGAGTTTCAGAGAGGAAGAGGGACTTCCTTTCCCCTTCTGCCCAGCCCCAACATAAGGCCTAGGGTTTACTCTGCTTCTTCATGCGACTGAAAAAAGGTTATGCAACTGCGTAACATAAAATTTCTTTACTGTAACAATCACGTAATTTGTTAGTAAAATTGAATAGAAATATGTAGAATAAAGGAATACAGACCTCGAACATCATCAGATGAACAGTTTCCTCTAACATCGATGCTTTACGAAATCTTACGTCCGGCAGTGATTAAAGATGCAGAGTTACATTTTTGATAATATTTGTCATTTGATTTAAAAATAAGATGTCGAAATGTTCTCTAAAATTACCTTAAATAATTTTCGAATTTTTAAAGGAAATTTTCAATTGGAAATCAAGAAAACATAAAATTTACGAGTCCCCCATTTAGGCATAACCTAGAACAGAGGTATGGCAGAACCATATTCCGTCTAGAGATGGATTCCGATACACTAAGTTCCAAAAATTCTGACATGTTTTAAAGAAGGGTACAGCGACGACTCAGCGGTAAATTCAGGTGGTAAAGACCACATAATGGTCCGCCTAAAGAAAAGTACTAACTCTATTTATATAGGTGCATGAATAAAATTAATATGGCAAATTCACTAAACGTGGATCTGCTGTAGATAAAATTAAAAAGCATTGTGATCACAACTGTGAACATTATGAGCAATTCAGTACGCCGGGATGGGGCTTTTAAAGTACAGAATCAGGCTGGCTGGCTGCTGAGAAGGAGATCGCAAGAAGGCCGTACAAGCAACTCCAGAACTGCCTAGAGGATTCATTCTCGCATTACTTCTTGTCTACAGTGTTCTCTTCCGGTCGGAAAATCAGTGTCTAACTCTGTGCTAGCCTGCGTTGTGCTGTCAGCAGCATCCCTCAACTAGAGGCTCGGACTTTGTGTGTGGCCACCCTATTAGGTATCGCGAGAAACGTGAGGATCACACCTAATTAGAAATCTGATGGAATGAACATTGTCGTGAGCTACAAGTAGTTAAATACGTAGCCCGTATTGTGTGGCCCCTGTCCTCCACATCCGCTGGCAGCTAAGCTATCTATTGTCATGTACTTTTCGTAATAAAGCTCATTAATAAGATTTGCTTGAATTGTTGTCTAGCGATCCGAGAAAGCAGGTTTTCTAGACGATATTCGAAGATTAGGCAGGGTTTAACGATAGGTAATGGAGTTTTGTACAGGTTTAGATTCTGAACTTTGCTGTATACTGAGGAGATGATTAGCATTTATGTGATCAATGAGCAAATTGTGCGTGTGAAATCATAAATTACAGAATAGACGCTAATGAGTCAAAACGTTATGACTGTTGCCCACCGCGACGTTGGACCCGCCTGGAGGCGTTGTGGTCACGGCGCGCGTGAACAAAAATATGCAAGAGGGGCAGAGGCAGACGTGGGATCACCATACCGAAGATACGGGCTGCAAATAGGGAAATCCAGTTGGATAAGCGACTTGACCAGATTATTATTAGGCACAGCCTGTGAACGAACAACTCGAAAACAGCCAAGCTGGTCGAATGTTCAATTCTACAATCGTGAGCATCAACGGAAAATGGTAGAACAGTGAGAAGGTCATTAGGCGCTAAATGTTTGTCCGTCCAAGACTCTTCACAGAACGCAAGGTTCGGAGGATTGTCTGTTCTTAAAGGACGACAGATGAGGATCTATGGCATTTCGGCCTGAACAGAACAGTGCTGGTGTAAGCACAAGTGTTTCGGAGACCGTTCGTCGTACCTTCTTGAACACGGAGCTCCGCAGCAGACCACCTCTACGTGTTCTTTTGTTGACATAACGACATCGTCAGTTACGATTGCAGTTGCCAGGGGACCATTGGGATTAGTCTGTAAAACAATGGAAACGTGTCGGCTGCTCGGTTGAATCAGATTTTTGCTACACTAGGACGCTGGGCCTCTCCAAAAACGCTGCCCACGATGTGAACGATGCTGGAAACGTCCAGTGCGCCACGGACGCAGGCTGGTAAGAGCAGTATTATGCTATGGGAGATATTCTCCTGCTGTCGCATGGCTCCAGTGGTAGCGAACCACCTGCGCCCCTACGTGCTTTATGTCTTCTGCGACGGCGATCTCATCTTTCGGCAATATAACTGTCCGTGTCCCGGAGCCAAAAGCGTGCACAAGTGGTTTCAGGAGCATTAAAGTGAACTCGTGTTGATTTCTTGGCGACCAAATTTGCCTGATTCTGTAAATCCCGTAGAACCCATTTCGGTCACTATGGGGCGCTATCACCGCGTACGCAAACCATCGACACTTTATTTTCGGGAATACGTGATTTCGGCGTAGGCAGGTAATGCCGCGTACCTCCACGAAGCTACCAACAATCGGAATCCTGATACGCACAATCAGGAAAGTATTTTGACCCAAAGACAGACAAACTAGATATTAAGGTGGTGGCCATAATACTTTGGCACATCAGTGTATATACTCAATCATTACAAAAAACTGAGATTTTAAACTTTTGGCATTACTTCCTCATTCCCCCAAAGTAGTGAATAGGAATTTATTTTTCAGCCACGTAAAGCTGAAATGTACGCAAACGGATTTCTGACAGTCCTCCAAATGATAATGCCAAAGCTGTTCTTGCAGCAATGACATAGGCAGCTATTCTTGAAAGACAGAACATTGGAATATATATAACTTATAAATCTTACAACGTAATCACAGAGAGAGCGAGAGCTTTTCTTGAGTACAGATCAAAGGGAAAGGAAAAGTTAATGAGGCACTTCAGTAAACCGAATGACAAGTGGCTCATTATAAGGTAATCAAAGGAAAGTTAGAAATGCTTTGTGCTAAGTTCTTGTCATCTCAAACAAAACAACTTTTTTATCTGTACTATACTCGTTCTCTGAAGAAAGTAATCAATATATTTAAGCGGACAGAATGTGATCAAGATGTTTTTGAGGAACGGTGTGATAATTACACTGTTATCCGTCGTTTTTCACTTCTGAATTACGCCTTCTTTCGAATTTTACTGTCCCATTCAGTCGACCGAGGGAACACCAAATGTATTCACAAGTAATCTCTGGTACTCCAGTCGTATCATTTGTCGGAGACAGCTGGAAAAAAAAATTGCTAGAAGTTGCTTAAGCAATGGTATTTTGGTTCTTTCAAGGAAACTGTGATATTAAATTTCTTCTACTACGTTGTAATCTACAGATATTCAGTAATCTGCCATCGAAAACCTCCCAACGAAGTGACGTAAGATATTCTAGTAAGTGCTACAAGTTTATTGCATATGTGAAAGATTTTAGAGACGTCATATTGGACTATATTCCTGTTTATCAGCGTTCGTTTCCTGCCAACCACTGGATCTTAAACAGAATTGCTGTATTTGTATTTTCACAGCACATACTAGCGGCTCTCACACAGGGTAGGCCAAATTCAATAAACAGGATTTCGTATCTACGCTAAAAGCAGAAAATACTGAAGAAAGAGAACCCTGTTATGAGCGCTAGAGGACCATGCGATGCAGCTTGGCTGGGGTATCGTTCTCTGCCGCAAGGCGTCATTTGAATGTGCTATGGAGCAACATGTGGTCAGGACAGGACTTTTGGCAATCGTTGGCTATCAAAATCATTGTGCCGATACTTACAATTCATGGGCTCCTCAGTAGACTTCTTGTGCCTGGGTGGTCTTGTTTTAGGTGCCATAGATTTACGAATCTTACTGCAAATTAATATCAAATATCTTGTTCAAGATGCATTTAAAACAGTAATTTCGATCTGATTCTGTTATTCATCGACGTCGAATGGGTGAAACAGATCGTCAGAACAGATCCCATTCTGCGAGGGCTGCACGCCAGAGCAGCTCCGTGCAGTCCTCATGGGAAATCATCCCAGCACCGCTGTCGCCGCCTAATTCCAGGGACAAAAATACGGGCCGTCGCTCGATCCTGCTGCCTGACCCACGACTATCCGCAGTTCCGCCGTGTTGGCAAGCCTGTCGCGTCTCCCGTCAGAAGAGCACAGTACCGCTGACAGCAGCATTCTGGGAAAGTGTAGCTTTGTAGCGGAGCGCCACTGCCGCTCTGAGGACTCCTTCCATCTCTTCGGTCTCACAGAGGTGGATGTGCAACTACCATTACCCTTCACAGTTATTTCTTCGACTACTGTTGTTGATTTTCAGTTATTAGCTCTGGCATGAATGGCATCAATTAGCACATCAGTGGGACAGTATGTTAGGCATTAGACCGCTCCGTTTTTGTAGGAACAGTTTTTCACTTTCGAATGTTCGAATGTTTGGGTGTTACCAAAATAATAATTAAAACATGTAAAAATTGTTATTAATAAAATTTTCGGTTTCAGGGTTCAATAGGAAGAAATATAGAGGTTACCTCAGTGCTACTGTACCATCTGAAAATAATTTGCAACTATAGAAAATGTGCAAGTAATTATGTTGTTGTTGTCTGTATCCTAAAAAAGCACAGGGCACATAATGTCAACACTTGCATTGTTATGCAGGCATTTTCAATGCAGTGCCGATGGAAGGAGGTCATAAAACAAGGGGGCAATAAACTAGATGTAACAACTCTGTAACGAGCCACGAGAAACCAACAGTCCCTTGTTGTTGTTGTTGTTGTTGTTGTGGTCTTCAGTCCTGAGACTGGTTTGATGCAGCTCTCCATTCTACTCTATCCTGTGCAAGCTTCTTCATCTACTGCAACCTACATACTTCTGAATATGCTTAGTGTTTTCATCTCTTGGGCTCCCTCTACGATTTTTACCCTCCACGCTGTCCTCCGATACTAAATTGGTGATCCCTTGATGCCTCAGACATGTCCTACCAACCGATCCCTTCTTCTTGTCAAGTTGTGCCACAAACTCCTCTTCTCCTCAATTCTATTCAATACCTCCTAATTAGATATGTGACCTACCCATCTAATCTTCAGAATTCTTCTGTAGTACCACGTTTCGAAAGCTTCTATTGTCGTCTTGTCCAAACTATTTATCGTCCATGTTTCACTTCCATACATCGCTACACTCCATACAAATACTTTCAGTAACGACTTCCTGACGCAAAAATCTATATTTGATGTTGGCAAATTTCTCTTCTCCAGAAACGCTTTCCTTGCCATTGCCAGTATACATTTTATATCGTCTCTACTTCGACGATCATCAGTTATTTTACTCTCCAAATAGCAAAACTCCTTTACTTCTTTAAGTGTCTCATTTCCTAGTCTAATTCCCTCAGCATCACCCGGCTTTATTCAACTACATTCCACTATCCTCGTTTTTCTTTTGTTGATGTTCATCTTATATCCTCCTTTCAAAACACTGTCCACTTTGTTAATGTGCTCTTCCAAGCCCTGAACCCTTGATATTCATACAAGTGGTTCCCTTTTCTCCAAAGTTCTCTTTAATTTTCCTGTAGACAGTATCTATCTTACCCCTAGTGAGATAAGCCTCTGCATCCTTACATTAGTCCTCTAGCCATCCCTGCTTAGCCATTTTGCACTTCCTGTCGATCTCATTTTTGAGACGTTTGTATTCCTTTTTGCATGCTTCATTTTCTGCATTTTTATTTTGTCAAGGAATCAAAATATTTCTGCAAAAAACATTTCATTGAGAAAGCTACAATACCTTTCCGCGAAAGTGATATATGTATAAAGTTCCTTAAAAACAAAATCTTTCAAGTGGCGATGAAATACGATGGCGTGCTGAAAACTCTTAAAGCTTTTAAAACAAAACAAACGTTATTGGCATTCCTAATCTTAGTACTTCGTGTGTACGTACTTGCAGTCGTCTGCCGCTAGAGGACTCCGAATTGTATCTTGTAACATGGCAGTGCGTAATGTAACTACGTCAGTGCCTAAGAAACGGCATGATGTAATTGACTTTCGAATTCGAAGAGATAGTCCTCATTTGGAGGCCCCTCTCTTTTAGCATTACCACACACGTGAGCTGTGACATCAGCAAAAAGGCGACGTCTTGGGTTCATCCACAACAGAGTCTGAACTTGGTTCCATCAGATTTTCATCTAATACTTGAAGAACAACATCCAGGACTTCAGTTTGATAATGATGAATCGCTGCAAACAGGGGTGAAATTTTGGCTCCATGAATGAAGTCAAACATACAGTGACGGAATCAACAAATTGGTTTCTCGTTGGGAGAAAGGTGTTGAGCGTCAAGGTTTTGTTGGGAAGTAAATAAGTAGACAAGAAGAGTAAGGATGGAAAATGTTAATAACGTTTTCTTTAATCTTTACGAGCTTTCTCGTAAGAAATTGGGCACTCCCTCGTACGTAAGGAAGTCTCGATCTAATTCAGTAATCCGACCACATAACGATACTGCTTTGAATCTTGGATAAACCGTTCAGTGAACAAGGTACAATAGGTGAAAAGAAGATACTCATACATATATATTAAGAGACTTAGATGTGAAACTTCGCATATTTGATAGTAAATTAGTTTCAGTCTGAAAGTAAATTTTCAAAACTGTTACACAAACTTCATTAGGAAAAATACCGATATTTAAAAGAATTGAAAGTAAAAGCAAACGCGAATTTTACGTTATTCAGCTTAAGCACCGCTGTTCTGTCGGGCCGATGGCGCCCGCTCGACTGCTGTATCATCCCTCATCCAATGGCGTCATGTGGATACGGTATTACGGCGTGGGGATCAGCACACCACACTCCCGGTACTGCCGCGTTACCCGATAGTGGTAGCACTTCTACTAGGTCAGGCAGTTTATTAGTCGTTATTACGAGGCTGAGTCAACCCCTTTTCAGTCCTCCCATCAAGGAAAAATCCCTCGCAGTAGTGGGGATCGAACTCTGGTCCTCAAATAGGCAGTAAGCTGAACTGTCCATTTAGCTACGGAGGCGGACAGAATTTACATTAATTACTGTAATATATTAAGGAAATTTTTAAAAGTCTTGAACTACGCTCGTCATAACAGAAACTGACAACACTGGCCGTAGAATGTAAACAATATGAGACATAGACAATCCGAAAACAGGACACCGAGCCAGTGCACAAGACATTATCAGAATTACTATGCACGAATAGTAATTCACAAGTTGGAATTACATTTAATAATATAGGTATTGTAGATCACTGCCCCAGAATAATACCACACTAGGGTGGGAATCTTGACACATAAGGAAATTCGAATGCATGACCGCCTGACACATGTTTAACACCAAACTCCCTCCCCCTCACGTCACAGAAACACAAACAATAAAAAGTAAGAAAAACAAGCTTACTTATGACTACAATTAAGGCACTCTGTTAGGCATGAAGCCTATCTCTACCTAAGGACGACGACAATATTACGAATTTTTTTTACTCGTGTGTATGGGTAAATGTTTACAGCTGTCTTGCTATAAATGTTATACTACATGAAGCTGACTGCTATTTTCCACTGTTTACTTCTGAAAGTATTACTTTGGGGATATTTATCTACAACTTACAGCAAATTCATCGTAGAACCATTGAAATTAGCATTTTGAGTTAGGAAAGCATTGGTTTATAGATTTCACAGAGAAATCGTTACTCGTATATTCTTCGAAGAAATAAAACACTGGGAGATTAAAAACCATTTGACAGCCAATGTTATTTTACGCTTCGGGAAACTGCACCCTCTGTCACTGGAACTGAAACAATTCCACCTCCATACTTGTTGCATTCAGCAAAGTTCCTGACACTCGTCAGAAGTTCTTGCAGCGAATGTTTCCTGTCATGTCTGATTTAGTTTCATTTCTCTTGTTGGAAATACGCCGTGACAACAGCCGAGTTCCAACGTCAATGAAAGAGCGGCGTTTCTGCTACCTCTTTGCAGTCACAGCCGTGAAATGATCACTGGTGCAAAGGCGTTCCGGGATGTATCAACTTTACAGTCACCAGCGCTGGTGTTAATCAGGTTACATCATGGTCTTGTCAGATACAGGCTAGGCTACAAATTTCCAAATGGTCAATACAAAAGTCTCACCATTATGTATGTATATCAGAACAAGTAACGCGGATTTTAAAATTTACAACTGAACTCTAACAAGTTTTCTGCTGTTGCGACATTTACAGTAACCTCGTAATGTAAATCTTCAGAAACCTGAATTAAAAATAAACTACTCTGCTAAACAAAAGTATCAAATTTTCACATTGACTTTTGATCTTCGTCTCTTTAAAATTGCTCTCCATTTACAACTACATGTACCGATATGAAGTGTGTCTACAGGGTACTTTACATTGTAACATATACACAGACTGAAAAAAAAATCTCACTACCAAATATATAACTCACGCAGAGTGTTGCAGTTTCTAGATACATTTGTGCAGGTAACAAAAGTTAAGTGGCTAACATTGCAAGATCACAGGTTAATGTGAAAGAGAGATAATCCGCTGTAAATGTTGGTACATTAAAAGCCGGTGAAACCGCTAGAATTTTGAATGAAAGCATGTAAGCGTGCATGCATTGTATTGTAGAGGTGACGGTTGTCAGTTTGTAGGCTGGAGTCCGTGCTTATTGCACTTGTCCGAGCAATAAAGGGACGATTGGTGCTGTTTGTGGATGACGCTAGAGTCGTCTTCCGACGGTTCCCCGTATGTACTAGACTGGAGACAGATCAGGTGATTTAGCAAGCGCAGGAAAAATGTCGAATCTCTATTAAGGAAGTTGAGTAACAACAGCTGTGACGCGAGCGTTATCCTGTTGGAAAACACCCACAGGAATGTAGTTCGTGAATGACAGCACAACAGATCGGATCACTAGACGGCTTGACAAATTTGCCGTAAGAGTGCGTTATATACCCACGAGATTGCTCCTGCTGTCATACGAAATCACGTCCCAGACCATAACAGCAGGTACAGAATGTGAGCGTGAGGGTTGCTATTCTGTCATTCTGAGCAACGGATTATTCTGAGATGTACCCTTTAGCCTGTGGCTCCTGTAAGATGCAATTTCCACCCCCACACTACTACAGAAGTCAGACAGACGCTCCTAAAGTTCTAAGAAAAATGCCTGAAAAACCTTCAGCATTAAATATCTTCCGCAGTCGTCCGCTGTAAGGAAATGACACAAAAATTCACAAAATTTCTTTCGTAACCAGTCGGATACTTGTGTACTTTAGTAGCGTAAGAAAAACATGAAAGTAACGAAATTATTATTTATTTTGCTAAAATTCTGAGAAATAACAAACGCACTTTCAGTTATGAACTCAACACATTTCCTGGTTCTTTTCGGAATGTGAAGTTACCTCTCAAGAATAGGATTCGCAAATGAAATTTCTATACAAAGTTTAAGATTGTTATTGACTTGGCAGAATGGCTGAGAGCTGCGCCCTCTCAACTAGAATAATTATCCCTTAGAATGTTGCTAGGTATGGTCGAGGCTGTCGCGTGTGAAATGCAGTTAAGTGTACTGTTGTGGAGGAAATATGGGGCTCGCAATAGCTGTAGTTCACAATACCGTAAGCTGCGATGGCTGCTGTCTGTGCCGCTCGTTGCTAACAAATAAGATAACTCTCGTTTTATCTAGATTGACCTTCGCCAATGAAACTCTCCCTACGACTAGACGAAGTCGCCCTAGTCTAACTATTGGCGTGGTACACCTGGCAGATAACCAGTGCACAGCGATGCCACTCAAAAATTCGCTCGCAGGCGTTTAACTATAGCTCTGACCATTCAGACCGCACAATAAGGGTGATGGCCAACACAGACAACAACGCTTAATAGCAAGGACTCAATATAGAGTCGCACTTTGATTCGCTCTCGACAGAGGTGCTCTCCCAGTGAAGTACCGAGGAGAGACGTGAAGGGGTGTATGTTCCGGTCTCTACCATTACTCCTTCAGCTCAAGGCGTCAGAAATATCATCTTCCAATCAGCATTGCTCTTCTAAAATGACGTTTCGTTTAAGGAAATCTGTAGTATCGGCGTTTGGCGTTTGCTGTCTACCTGTAAAAATCCCTAAAACTGCGTGCTATGTGTAAAGAATGAGTAGGCTGGCTGCTCCCACACAATGTAGCGGAATTTTGCTTTTAAGCCGAACACGGGGTCGTCCTTTCACCCGGGCAAACGCTGTCTTCTCTACGGGCGGTCACTGGCCGACATAGATGGGTTGGGACTGGCCTCTTGGGTACGGTTGCCTCTCTCGAACTAAATCTCCTGTGATCGTGGTGCCTGGAATGTATCTGTGTACGCCAGTCTCGAGTATTTCAACCACGGTGCGCACTTGCGAATTATTAGTTATATGCGTATCGTTTACATGAATTCATACGATACTGACTTTATCTAATCTAGTTTGGGTTCGAATGAAGCGTCTTGATGTGCGGACTATGATGGTGAGGGCGGAACATGTAAGCAATGAAGGTCAGGAGACCACGACGTCTTACAAGTTCCAGTGTGTCAATCAAGCAGACAGGTTGATAGTGTGCCCTCAAGTGGCTTCCTTGTAACCAATCTTATCACGTCCGGTCTCAAAAGTAAATAACGCTGACGACCGTTACAGCGAGTATTTAAAGGGAGCCTGGTTCGCATCCTTACAGTGCGACAGGTGCAAAATTTGAATATATATCTTCTCTCAGATATACACCGAAGCGCCAAATAAACTGATACTGGCAAATACAGAAATATAAAAACAGGCAGAAAACAGCACTGCAGCCGGCAACGCCTGTATAAGACAAGTCACTAGCGCAGTTGTAAGAACGGTTAATGCTACTGCAATGTCTGCTTATCAAGATTTAACAGAGTTTGAACGTGGTGTGCGCACGAGTAATGGGACACAGCATCTCCGCGGTAGCGATGATGTGAGGTTTTTTTTCCGTACGACCATTTGGAAGTGAACCTTGAATATCAGGAATACAGTACAACATAAAACCTCCGACAACGCTGTGGTCGAAAAAAGATCCTGCAAGAACTGGACCAACGACGACTAAAAGGAATCGTTCAACGTGACAGAAGTGCAGCCCTTCCACACATTGCTGCAGATTTCAATGCTGGGTCATCAGCAAGTGTCGGCGTGCGAAACGTTCAACGAAACATCATCGACATAGGGTCCCAGAATCGAAGGCCCTCTCGTGTACCCTCGATGATTGAACGACATAAAGCTATACGCCACACCGGAGCCCGTCGCCACCAAAAACGGACTGTTGATGACATGCAAACATGTTGCCTGGTCGGACGAGTATTGTTCCAAATTGTATCAAGCGGATGGACGTGTAGAGACGACCTCATTAATCCATGGACTTTGTGTGTCAGCAGGGGACTGTTCAAGCTGGTGGAGTCTCTGTAATGGTGCAGCTGTAGGGCGTTTGTAGGTGGAGTGATGTGGGCCCCCTGATACATCTGGATAGACTGTCACAGGTGACACGTACGTAAGCATCCTGTCAGGTCACCTACACTCATTCATGTTCATTGTACAGTCCGACGGAGTCGTGCAATTCCAGCAGAACAGTGAAACATACCAGACGTCCAGAATTGCTACAGAGCGGCTCCAGGAAAACTCTTCTGAGTTTAAATAGCTCCACTGGCCACCATACTCCCCAGACATGAACATTATTGAACGTACCTGGGATGCCTTGCAACGTGCTGTTCAGAAGATATGTCCAGCCCCAAGTACTTTTACGGATTTATGGACAGGACTGCAGGATTCGTGGTGTCAGTTACCTCCGGCTCTACTTCAGACATTAGTCGAGTCAATGCCACGTCGTGGTGTGGCACTTCTGCGTGATCGCGGGGATCCTACACGATATTAGGCTCCTGCACCACCTTCCTTGGCTCTTCAGTGAAGAAAAAGCCTATCAACTTTCCTTTATGTCGCACAACTCCTTCTTGATCTCGCGATTGATTTTCCGTCAGTGTATACCGAAGTTCAGACATGTAACGTCCACAGAAAGAGAGAGAATAGAATGTGTGTCTCTGTACTAGCTGTTACTGGCCTAATTCAATTTGCATGATTTCTACAGCTTAGATACATAGAGCGCTGAAGAGATATCATACCTTCGTCCGGAAAACCGGTACTTTTACTTTGTGAGAAGATTCGCGTGGTATGTACCACGTCTTTCATGGACTCTGTCACAGCTCCGATTTTTCAAAAACTCTATTACGCTCTTACTCCAGTTAAACAGGTCTGCGATTATTGGAAGCGTCCTTTCTTGTATGCGCTCGATGTCTCTAGTTAATTAAATATGATACGGATTCCGTACACTTGGAGTGTGAAGTATGTACCGTGTAGCTGTTTTAAGCAATTTGCATTGCAGACGACATGCAGTCCCCAAGTATTCTACAAATGCACCTTAATGTGCACTTCTTATCACCCAAAAGAGAGCCACTATAGTCATTGCATTTCATTTCTCTGCTAGTTACCAGTACTTGCAAGCAGACGAAATTTGGTCTATGATCACCTAGAGATTACTACAATTTTTACAGTATATTATTGTCTCATAGATTACAGTACTATTTAGCCTGTTAATGGATCATGACTAGTAATAATCTACAGTTCCCCCTAGCAATCTAATTATTATCGAGAAATTTTCTTTAAATTTTTTTGTGCTGTTCAGCCGTAATTGCAGACCTCGGCTGTAAACGATGATAAGCGACAAGTTGATTGCTTTGAGACAATGTACAGTAAATGTTCCATAAAGTTTCATAAATAATATATTTCAAGTAAATACATTGCGATTTTTTCTTCTGATTAGTCATTATTTTCAAATACTTCTAAAGTAACCAATTTTTAAAAATTGTTGATTGTATCCAAAAATTTATTGTTAAAAATATGTCAGTAATCCAGAATGAGATTTTCACTCTGCAGCGGAGTGTGCGCTGATATGAAACTTCCTGGTAGATTAAAACAGTGTGCCCGACCGAGACTCGAACTCGGGATCTTTGCCTTTCGCGGGCAAGTGCTCTACCATCTGAGCTACCGAAGCACGACTCACAGCCGGTACTCACAGCTGTATTTCTGCCAGTATCCGTCTCCTACCTTCCAAACTTTACAGAAGCTCTCCTGCGAAACTTGCAGAACTAGCACTCCTGAAAGAAAGGATATTGCTGAGACATGGCTTAGCCACAGCCTGGGGGATGTTTCCAGAATGAGATTTTCACTCTGTAAAGTTTGGAAGGTAGGAGACGGATACTGGCAGAAGTAAAGCTGTGAGTACAGGGCGTGAGTCGTGCTTCGGTAGCTCAGATGGTAGAGCACTTGCCCGCGAAAGGCAAAGGTCCCGAGTTCGAGTCTCGGTCGAGCACACAGTTTTAATCTGATAGGAAGTTTCATATCAGCGCACACTCCGCTGCAGAGTGAAAATCTCATTCTGGAAACATCCCCCAGGCTGTGGCTAAGCCATGTCTCCGCAATATCCTTTCTTTCAGAAGTGTTAGTTCTGCAAGTTTCGCAGGAGAGCTTCTGTAAAGTTTGGAAGGTAGGAGACGGATACTGGCAGAAGTAAAGCTGTGAGTACCGGGCGTGAGTCGTGCTTCGGTAGCTCAGATGGTAGAGCACTTGCCCGCGAAAGGCAAAGGTCCCGAGTTCGAGTCTCGGTCGGGCACACAGTTTTAATCTGCCAGGTAGTTTCATGTCAGCAGTTACTTAGCACTGCTTACCCTTGAGGCGTGGTAAAAATTGCTGTTTTGAAGAGCGCGCCGCAGCGCGTTGTGTGAAGCAGTCGCCCTCCGTTTCTGGTGTTGGCGCCGCTGTGCCAGTCGTAGCTTTGGTGTCTCCCTCTGGTGGGAAATGTTGCCTGTTCACTTGCATTTAAGGGGCGCTATGAGCTCGTCAGTTGTCAATCGGGGTCAGTCTGGGTGAGTCAGTCGGAGTTAGTCTGGGTCAGACTCTCGTCCCCAGCTTGCTAGTCTGTCTCTCGTCCGCATTTGTGAGGCTGTTAGTGTCTGTCTGTCGTCCGGAGTGGCTAGTATGTCTTTCGTTCGGATCAGCCGTTAAAGCCGGCAAAATGACAGTCTTTCCACTCCGCCAGCAAGAGAACTCAGCGAGTGGTCGCCCGGTCGGGGCTTAGTTCCTGCATCTGAGTCTGCACGTTAGGCCGCCAGTCTGCTCGAGTTTGCTCAGGCAACGGTCATTGGCGGTTGGATCGATCGGTTGATCGGTCGCGCACTGGGACACGACTTGCCCGTCTTGAGCGTCGGCGCATGTGAAGTTGCCACGTGAGTCCAGTGGGCCGCGCCGTATAACGAGGGCATTGGCTTCGCGGTCGACAAGGGATCAACAGGAGTCAACCCACGACATCAATCTGGCAGGTGAGAGCTGCGACGACTCGGTTTAACAGGTTCTCCGAGAGCTTCTGGGCCCCTTCAGTTACCATTTTGTGAAGCTTGGCTCGGTCCTTTCCTGGTGCAGAGATGTCGTTTTGCCAGTGGGCGTGTTTCCTCTGCATGGGTGGGTCAGAGCCAGTATTTCCGCCGTCGTGTGTCTGCAGGTGAGCAGTGCAGTCGCGGACGAAGCAGCGGTCAGTCGGTTAGTTGGTGCGCACCAGGAAAGACGGGAGACAGGCGCGCCTTCCTGCGTGCGTTGAAGCGGCTGGCAGCGGACGGTTCGGGAGAGCGCAGTTTATTAGAATTTAAGTGATTGGTGTTATGTTGTGTGATTTACTCTTGTTAAATTGTAGTTGTTTCCGTGATCAGTCTCTCGTGCCCAGCTTGCTCGTCTGTCTCTCGCCCGCATTTGTTAGGCAGTTAGTGTCTGTCTGCCGTTCGGAGATTCCTGTGTCATGTTTGTCGGATTGGGCGAGTTAATGAATTTATTGCTTGAAGTGTAACGACCTAATTCCTCAAATATGTTTTTATCTTGGCTATTATCTTGAGCCAGACCAACTTTGTTGCATGGGAGCGAAAGCTGGGTGGATTCAGGTTACCTTATCAACAAGGTTGAGGTTATGGATATGAAAGTAGCTAGGATGATTGCAGGTACTAGTAGATGGGAACAATGGCACCAGGGTGTCCACAATGACGAAATCAAAGAAAAACTGGGAATGAACTCTATAGATGTAGCAGTCAGGGCGAACTGGCTTAGATGGTGGGGTCATGTTACACGCATGGGAGAAGCAAGGTTACCCAAGAGATTCATGGGTTCAGCAGTAGAGGGTAAGAGGAGTCGGAGCAGACCAAGGAGAAGGTACCTGGATTCGATTAAGAGTGATTTTGAAGTAATAGGTTTAACATCAGAAGAGTCACCAATGTTAGAACTGAATAGGGGATCGTGGAGGAATTTTATAAGGGGCCATGCTCCAGACTGAACGCTGAAAGGCATAATCAGTCTTAAATGATGATGATGATGATATTATCTTGAGAGGCGGTATATGTGTACTGTAGAGCATGTTTGGCCACCTTGTATAATTTTATGTAAGACTGCATTTCATGGGTTTCAATTTATGGTAAATGGTCGTTTTAGTATATAAAGTTTCCACCCTTCCACTGTAAGACTTTTTTAGAAGTTAAAATCAAGTTGCACCAACGGTGGCAAGTTCATTTTTAATGTTAGAGTTTTGTACCATTTCCATCCCTCCTACGGGGTGCTTAGTTTGTTTACTTGTGTGAATTGTTAAGACTTTTACTTTAAGGTAATCGGGTGTGATGCAGATTGGCACCTGTGTAGTCTTTCAGACGTTTTTGTGAGCGGTTGTGACTACGGACGTGTGCAAAGGGAGTGGCAAGGTTCTCAGCCTCAAGGCTCATACATACCATAAAAATTTTTTTCTTTTTGCCTGAATAAATTGTAACTTGATATTTAAGGGTGCTTTCTGCTTATAGTTTTAAATCAGTTTCTTAAGAAGAAAAAAGCTTTTAGGAATAAACTTCTCATTCGTAAAAAGCAATTTCATTTTGATTTCATCAGTTACTCTCTGGCAACTACTTCCACGTTCACATAGAGTGATTAAATGTGTTAATGTTGATGAATTTCTAGTAAATTTAACAAAATTCTTTGAAAATATATTTCACGGTTCAACTCGCAACCGTGCACCGAACATGAGCTGCCTCTGACGTACCGTTGTGTAGTTGCTGGGTGAACTGATGAAACACTGGTGCGGAGCCTCTCAAAAATACAAATTTTAAAGGTCTGAATTGTTTCAGTAAATGACACTAATATTACATTACCACATTTTGAAGTAATGAAGTATAACAACCGCAAAAAGTGTGATATTAAGGACGCCCCTTGACATTTCCGCCACCAGCCTGGCACGAAAATTGCCGTGAACAACATTAAAGGGCCACACTTAACATTGTTTACCTGCTTGAAATATTATACACATTTGTCTCATTAGCAACACCATTTGAACAGCATTTGCGTTCAGAAAAATATTAAGGAACTTTATCTGAGAGGAGCCATTCTCAAAATACTCGGATTTGTCCAAAACGTGCATGAAAAGTATTTTCCAGGCACGAAAACTTCTTAGATACTACCAGTATTAGCCGCGGGTTTGGCACTTAGCAAAGCTCACAAACACTCATTCTGACAAAGAAGCCATTAGTGAGAAATCGGAAAATAGAGGTAAAATAGCCATTTCTTGGTTCATCGTCGAAATATCAACTAATACAAACGGAGCACATCAAATACAATGTCTTACATGCAACCGCTCTGTATCTAATCGAATATCAGTCACAATCGATTACGGCCGAGACCTTCGATTTATTTTACCTTTAGTAGATGCTTCATTTTCTCCTTAACACCTGACAACTAATTTATGCCCTATGGCTTCCCTGTGTGTAGCCAAGAAAGAACGACTCCAAATAAGTTATGTGCTGATAAGTTAAAGCCAACGAAGAGCGTCGGCTCCCGCCTTCAGCAACCAAGGACGTATTTCCCTTCAGAATCCCTTGTGGGCCTAGATCCGAAATGGAAAAGTTACATTTCCAATGTGGTCACCTATTGGAGCCGCTAACACTGGCTGACGTCCTTAGAAACCATTCTGGGCTTGCCCAACTCCAACCTGTACAAGTAATAAAATGCTTACAGTCCGTGACAAATAAATTCTTCTGTTTAAACGCTCCGTAAAAATGAAGGGACTGATGATCTCAGATGTAAAGTCGCATAGTGCTCACAGCCATTTAAGCCAGCCCATGCCTATTACGAAATTTTCGATCCAATTTCAATTCCAGTGCATAGCAGTATCTTTAAAAACAGGGAAATGGTATTCACTCTTAGCTTTTCGAAAGAGCTGCTACACTGAGTCACCCAGGATGCCTCTACTCATCGCATTTAGGATGTCGTGTCTGAAGTGCGACAGTCTTCTTTTCCGTTAGCGATATTTCTGTACGCCAAGATTATTGTCATGACAATGTTACTTCATTATAGTTTTATTTTATGTTTTGTGCAGTACTATCTTCTGTATTTACGTTATACATAGGTGTGAATAATGAAGGTTTTTAGTTTTATTGATCAAGAAAGGAAAGAAGACTCTGATTTAAAATACCGTAGAAAACCAAGGCATTAGATTCGTTCCACATGCCCTGCCAGGGGTGGCACAGGAAAATAAATGGGCAGCACTTTTCCAAAGAAAAATCCCGCTATTTCCCTTCGGAGATTTAGGGCAGTCATGTATATTCTTAACCTGGATGGATTACCTGTGAGATCACAGGGAAATAAAATAGAATGTGTATATATATATATATATATATATATATATATATATATATATATATATATATATTCTGTAGATTACTTCCGTCTGCAGCACGTTGTCTAGAGC
Source organism: Schistocerca gregaria (assembly GCF_023897955.1). Taxonomy (NCBI): domain Eukaryota; kingdom Metazoa; phylum Arthropoda; class Insecta; order Orthoptera; family Acrididae; genus Schistocerca; species Schistocerca gregaria. The sequence continues at coordinate 970,387,679 of NC_064921.1, read as the reverse complement.
TAGCGTCTTTGATTAGTAATCAAAACGTCGTCTATCCCTGGTTCGAAATCCGCCATCGATTAATTTTGAATAAAAAACATTAACACTGGCAGCCGGAGATTTCCGGCATAAGAAGCCAACCTCATTGTGCCAAAGGCCTTGCCAAGGTGGACGGAGGAGCGGACAGAAGTTCAAGGCACATCCTTACCTTTCGGATGGGAAACTGCACCCTAAAGGTGGAGGAAGCAGCTATGATCAACGGCATAAGGATGCAGAAGGCAGAGGAAAACACTGCATGAAAGACGCATAATGTATATTCACATGAAATGTGGCGTGCAATTGAGAAAGTGTCGTGATGATCTATATCTATATGGATACTCTGAAAGTCAAATTTAAATGCCTGGCAGAGGGATTATCGAACCATCTTCATAATAATTATCTTTTATTCCAATCTCGTACTGCGCTCGGGAAAAACGAATACCTATAACTTTCGGTGGGAGCTCCGATTTCCCTTATTTTATTATGGTGATTGTTTGTCCCAATGTGTCAACAAAATATTTTCGCATCCGGAAGAGAATGTTGGCGATTCCAATTTCGTGAGAATATTCCGCCGCAACGAAAAACGTCCTTTTTTACTGATGTCCACCAAAATTCTGTTATCATTTCAGTGACAATCTGTCCTCTATTTCGCCATAATACAAAACGAGGTACCCTTTTTTGAAGTTTCTTGATGTACTCGGTGGAACCTATGTGGTAAGGATCCCACACCCCGCAGCAGTATTCTAAAAGAGGACGGACAAGTATAGTGTAGGTAGTCTGTTTAGTAAATCTGTTACATTTTCTCGTTTGTCCTGCCTATAAAACGCATTCTTTAGTTAGCCTTCCCCACAACATTTTCTGTGTGTTCCTTTCAATTTAAGTTGTTCGTAATTATAGATCGTAGGTATTTAGAGGAATTTGAGGCCTTTAAGATTTGACTGATTTATTGTGTAACCGGAGTTTAACGGACTGCTTTTAGCACTCATGTGGATGACCTCACACTTTTCGCTATTTAGGATGCATTGGCAATTTTCGCACGATACAGATATATTTTCTAAATCGTTTTGCAATTTGTTTTGATTTTCTGATGACTTTACTAGCCGCTAAACGACAGCGTCTTCTGCAAGCAACCTAAGACGGCTGCTCAGTTTATCTCCTAAATCGTTTATATAGATGAGGAGCAGCACAGGGCCTATAAAACTACCTTGGGGAACATCCGAAGTCAGTCTGTTTTACTCTACGACTTTCCTCAATTACTACGAACTGTGACCTCTCAGACAGGAAATCATGAATCCATTCACATAACTGATACGATATTCCACAACCACGCAATTTGATTACAAGCCCCTTGTGGGGTACAGTGTCAAAAGCCTTCTGGAAATCTGTAAACTCAGAATTAGCAAAACATTCCAGACTAGTCAACCGTTCGAATTTGCGGGAGGGGATTGCCAACGTTCGGGCGACAATGAGAAAATACTGAATAAACAACGAAAGGATAACGTTCTACAAGTCGGGATGTGGAATGTCAGAAGTTTGAAAGTGGTATAGAATCAAGAAAACCTCAAAACGGAAACACAAAAGCTTAGTCTAGAGATATTAGGACTCAGTGAAGTGAAATGGAAGGAAAACACGGATTTCTTGTCAGGTGAGCTTAGGGAGATATCAACAGCAGCAGAAACTGTTATAACTGGAGCAGGAAGGTAAGGCCTAGAGTGACTCACTGTGAATAGTTCAGTGATAGAGTTGTTCTCATAAGAATCAACAGCAAATCAACATCGTCAGCGATAGTTCAAACTGACACACGACGCCACTAGTTGAAGACCGAGAGATGGATATTATATGAGTACATTGAACGGGTAATTCAGTATGAAAAGCAAAATGAAAATCTTTTAATGATGGACTGAATGCGGCTGTAGGAGAACGGGTAGAAGGAAAGATAGCGAAAGAATATGGGCTTGGTACTAGAAATGAGAGAAGACAAACAGTAAATTAGTTTTTCAAGGAATATCATCTAGTAATAGTGAATACTCTCCTCGAGAATCACAACGGGAGGAGATTACATGGGTAAGGCCAGGAGATACGGAAGAGTTCCGTTGGATTGCATCATGATCAGGCAGAAATTCCGAAAACAGATACTGATCTGTAAGCAGATACAGATCCTGATCACAGGTTATTACTGATGATGAGTAGGCTGAAGTTTAAGTGACCAGTCAGGGAGAATCAATACTCAAAGAAGTTGAATATAAAAGTTCTAAGGAATAATGTGGTGCACTTGGGGTTCTCTTGGAGTATAGATACTGTGATAAGGAATAGCTCAGTAGACAATTCATTTGAAGGTGATGGACATCTCTAAATATGACAATCATCGAACTTGGAAAGGAAAGCGTACGAACGAAAACGGTAATTCCGAAGGAACTTGTTGATCGATGAAAGAAGGAAGTACAAAAACGTTCAAGGAAATACCGGAATATAAAAATACAAGTCTTGACTAACTGAAACCCGCAGCTGCCGACAGGTGTTGTTGATATACCTCGATGTGGGCTGTTGAAAATGTGTGCTCCGTGCACAGTTGGGAATGTGAGTCTCGCGGGAAGCGTGCAAGGGACAAGACCCTCAGTCGCGCTATTCATCTGTGTCCTCGGTGGCTCAGATGTATAGAGCGTCTGCCATGTAAGCAAGAGGTCCCGGGTTCGAGTCCCGGTCGGGGCACACATTTTCAACTGTCCACATCGAGGTATATCAACAACACCTGTCGGCAGCTGAGGTTTTCAGTTATTCATCATTTATTCCAGGGAAAAGCTGCACGGTCATCAAAAGTATTCCGTCCTTTCGAGAACAGTTACTGTCTTTACATATAAAATACAAGTCGTTGGGGGTGAAACAAATAGTAACTGAAGGGAAGCTAAGACGAAACGGTTGTATAAAAAAGCGAAGAAATACAAAAAGGAATGCCTCTGTGAGTGGAAAGATTTTTCTGATGTGATAGAAGAAGAGACAGATGTCGATATCGAAGAGATACAGCATCCAGTATTAAAATCAGATTTTTAAATAGTTTTCATATATTTTAGATGAGGAAGAATGATAGATAATGTTCCATCTGAATTTATAAAATGATTGGTGAAGTGACTATTCAAGTTGGTGTGTATAATGTAAGAATCTGACAATATGCCATCTGGCTTTCGGAAAGATACTATCCACACACTTCCGAGGATTGCAAGAGCTGACAAGTGTGAGAACTATCGATAAACAGCTCAACAGCTCATGCATCCAAGATGCTGACAAGAATAATATAGAGAAGAAGGGTGAAGAACGTCGAGGATGTGTTTTATGGCGATCTGTTTGGCTATAGAAAAGGCAAAGGCAACAGACAGGCAGTTTTCACGTTGCGGTTGATATTGGAAGCAAGACTTAAAGAAAAATTTAAACATGTTCATAGGATTTGCGACCTAGAGAAAGTGTTCCACAATGTCTAATAGTGCAAGATGTTCGAAATTCTGAGGAAATATGAATAATTGTAGGGAGAAACGGGTAATGTAGAACATGTACAAGAGCCCAGTATGAATAATAAGAATGAAGGATGTAATGTAAAAATATATAAACAGTGATATGTAAAAAGTATACGGCAGTCTGCCAATGTAAGCGTATTCTTAATGACTCAATAGTAGCGATTGAAAACACTTTTCTGAATATGACTCACAAGAAAGTTCTTAATAGTGCAATATCTCCTAAGTCCGACACAGATCAGTAATTAATAAACTAGCTCAGTTCACAGGGTAGTTACGTAATGATCGATACTTAATTGTTCTTTCCTTCTTTACCCAACAGCACAGATATTACTCCAGGCTCGTGACAAGTAGTGTGCTTATTGCACCAGAGAATATTTCACACGTCTGTTTGATGTAAACTACTGCAATACGTAACTTAATGTCGCGGTTTTGTCTCGATTCTCCAATACAAAATAACAAGATCAGCATCTACAAGTGAAATCCTATAATGGAACTGGAATCCTGTGACCAGACCTTTACTGCCTGCGATGTTATCTCGTTATATAACGAAAAACTGTAAGCAAAAATGGTTAAATTATCAGGGGCCACCGGGCTCGTAGGATCTGTAAGAAAGTTAATTGTCCTAACCGACGGCCCGTCTCGCCGATGAGTTAAAAGAAAAATGTTAAAGATTTTCCAAGATGGCGCCTAACATTGAAAATTCTTTGTTAAGCCACATATCTACTACGGACAATCCAGGTATCAGATTACAAATTGATTGACCACATACACAAATTCTTTTGACAAAATAACCATTACATTTTTCTGTTTTTAATTACAACTTACATTATTAGCTGGTACAGCAAGATGAGCATAACACAAGAACGTCCTCTTAGGTCGGAATCCAAGCAGATAACATAAGCGAATGACAAAGGAAAGATAATTCATGCATAGAAGTGCAAAAGTCCACGGAATAACATGTCCATTGTACACTACTGGCCATTAAAATTGCTACAACAAGAAGAAATGCAGATGATAAAACGGGTATTCATTGGACAGATATATTATACTAGAACTGACATGTGATTACATTTTCACGCAATTTGGGTGCATAGATCCTGTGATATGAGTACCCAGAACAACCACCTCTGGTCGTAATAACGGCAAGTGGATGGCGTGTACAGGTACTGCTGCACATGCAGCTTCAACTCGATACCACAGTTCCTCAAGAGTAGTGACTGGCGTGTTGTGAAGAGCCAGTTGCTCGGCCACCATTGACCAGACGTTTTCTATTGGTAAGAGATCTGGACAATGTGCTGGCCAGGGCAGCAGCGAACATTTTTTGTATCCAGAAAGGCCCGTACAGGACATGTAACAGGCGGTCGTGCATTATCCTGCTGAAATGTAGGGTTTCGCAGCGATCGAATGAAGGATAGAGCCACGGGGCGTAACACATCTGAAATGCAACAGCCACTGTTCAAAGTGCCGTCAATTCGAAAAAGAGGTGATCGAGACGTGTAACCAGTGGCACCCCATACCGTCACGCCGGGTGATAAGCCAGTATGGCGATGACGAATACACAGTTCCAATGTGCGTTCACCGCGATGTCGCCAGACACGGATGCAACCATCATTATGCTGTAAACAGAACCTAGATTCGTCCGAAAAAATGACGTTCTGCCATTCGTGCACACAGGTTTGTCGTTCAGTACACCGTCGCAGGCGCTCCTGTCTATGATGCAGCGTCAAGGGCAGCCGTAGCCATCTTCTCCGAGCTGATAGTCCATGCTGCTGCAAGCGTCGTCGAACTGTTCGTGCAGATGGTTGTTGTCTTGCAAACGTCCCCATCTGTTAACTCAGGGATCGAGGGAAGGTCGAACGTCACACGTACAGAACGCTGGACGAGAGAAGCCAGCAGTACGTGATCAAGGGAGTGGAACCCCAACGAGACAGTACAGGCGGCGCTTTGTTATCTGGGATTCGACTGCAGTGCCTCCCGGATGACAGGGTTCCGTACAGAAGCACCGTTACCACACTACATTGTTGATTTAGCCGACACGGCTGATTCCCGCGCCATCCTGCAGATAAAGAGCTTTCTGCGGATGGACGTACGTGTAGAACTTTACGAACCACCTAACGTCCCCCAACAATATAACAACTGCCAGCGGTTCGGCCACTCGGCCCTCCGCTGCGGCCTGGCAACTCGCTGCCGCGGATGCGCTGGCAACCACTGATCCAACACTTGCACACAAACACAGCCAAACCAGCGACGCTGCGCCAACGGCGGTGGGCCCCACGCGGCAAATTTCAGACAGTGCTGTGCATACAAACAGGCGCTGAAACGTAAACAAGACAAAAATAGGGTACTGTACGACATACCACGCCCAAGGCCAGCGCTGAACGCAGTAAGGAACGGCGTAACGTTTGCCACGGTTGCACGCCCTGGTGGAACGGCACAGGCCGCGGAACCTCAGCGCCCGTCACACACACGGGAAACAACCGCTGCAACAGCTACACAACAGCCACAGACAACACCTGAAACCCAACAAGCATCGGTACCAACACCTATGCCCCCGCGTTCATTGAGCGCTTGGGAATCCTGAGCGAGACTAAGTATAAACCGCACAAATTACTAAACTTTCCTGGCTACTGGCTACTGGAATGCAGACTCGATCGACAACAAAAGGGTAGAATTTGCCGCGTTCATGGAGCGCAAGGGAATCCTTCTTGCGCTACTGAGCGAGACTAAGCTTAAACCGCACAAACCATCAAATTTTCCTGGCTATAGTGTCTATCGTACCGACAGACCGGGCGACGCCGTGGCAGGTGGAACTGCAATCTTCATACATAAAGACATTAAGCACACAAACATAGAGCTCCCTGAAATGGAAAAAATCGAGGCCACGGCCGTCAGAATCAAGTTCAACGGAGGCTACACCACACTGATATCGGTATACAACAGCCCTCTAGGCATTTCAACACGCGATATCAGCACATTACTCAACATTCCATCGCGAGTAATAGTCGCTGGAGATCTGAACGCTAAACACCCAGAACGTAATTCACGCATACGAAATTCCAACGGCAAAAAACTGTACGAACATTCACTAGGCAGAAACTACATTATACTAGCGCCGACTGAACCGACGCACATTCCATATCAGAGGGGACGCAGGCCAGACGTGATAGACATGGCCCTCATCAAGGGCATTACATCGACACTCAACGTTGCCGTTGAAAACGATCTGCCCTCAAACCACCAACCTGTAACTCTATACATTGAGGAAACATAGCAGCACATGGAACAACGCAAGATGTTGGACTACGGGCGTGCGAATTGGACATTGTTCAAGCAAACTCTCGATAGCCACATCCCACCTCTACACAAAATTAATGAAACAGCACAAATTGACGAGGCAGTAGAAACCCTCACTAACGAAGTCCAGGACGCAATGTCAGGCACCTGATCGCACCTCACAACAACGCAGTGCGGCTCTGCCCCAGGAAATCCTGGGCCTAATCTCAATAAGGAATCGCATTAGGAGACAATGGCAGCGCACCAGGCGTTCGTACTTCAAACGGCTACAGGGCATCATACACAATAAAATACAAACACATAGAACACAACAGTGGAACCAAAAACTCGAAGGGCTGGACACCACGCGACCTGGAGTGTGGCAACTAGCCCGACACTTCACCAGGGAGGAAATATACACCTCCACGCTTCAAGGGCCTTATGGACCTGCACACTCAGCGGAAGAGAAAGCAGAGCTAAAGGCCCGAACACTTGCAGCGTCATTCACACCGAACCTGGTACCATCAGATCCAGTGTCCACACTTGCTACTGACCAAGAGGTTACACGCATTCTAGCCCAACCATGGCGCGACGACATTCGACATGCTAGCACAGCCGAAATATACTGGACTATAATGCATTCCGCTGCTAGGTAAGCCCCTGGTCATGATGTCATTCAAAACCGTGTCCTCCAGGAGTTCACGGATAAAGCAACTGAGTACCTAACACACATAACGAATGTCATACTAAAACATCAACACTTCCTCGCCGTTTGGACGACGGCCAAGGTCCTGATGTTCAGGAAGCCGGGGAAAGACCACAGCCTCCCACAAAATTACCGACCCATCAGCCTTCTGAGCTCGCTCAGTAAGATTGTTGAGAAGGTGATTCTCAAACGCATCACTACGCACTGTATAACAAATGACATCCTGAGACCGAAGTAATTCGGCTTCAGGAATCACCACTCTACAACACAACAACTCCTACGGGTCATTGAACACCTAACATATGGCTTCAACAAAAACAAAGCTACAGGGGCAGTGTTCCTGGACATCGAAAAGGCTTTCGACCGTGTATGGCACAACGGCCTCACTCGCAAACTCAGCGGCGCGGGATTCCCCGACGGGCTGCTGTGTCTAATACACTCATACCTCACAGACAGGAGTTTCAACACTGATGTGCAGGGAAAACAATCAACACGACAAGGTATACACGCGGGAGTACCCCAGGGAAGCATCCTAGGGCCCCTTCTGTTTAACCTGTACATAAACGATCTCCCAACCACACACAACACAACGATGGCCATCTACGCGGATGACACTGCCATCCTTGAGCAAGATTGGAAACCATCAAACATTACGTCACGCCTACAGACTGTGCACTAAGAGTGGCTGAGTTGGTTGGAGAAATGGCGTGCTAGAGTAAACGTCGACAAGTGCGAAGCCGTTCTGTTGACTAGAAGACCGAAGCAACTGCGCAAACACCGCTACTGCAGACCAATAACTCTACATGCACGTCCAATACGTTTCCGCGAGAAAGTCAAATACCTCGGTGTCTGGCTGGATCGGAAATTACTCTGGGAGGACCACATACAACACATGACCAACCGAGCAAGCGCATGGCTCAAACTGCTCCACCCTATGCTTAACATTCGTGGAACACTGAACAGAAGGGTGTCGAGGTCCATGTACATGACACTTATCCGACCCCTGATGACGTACGCAGCCCCTGTCTGGGGATACGCTGCGCCTACACGCCTGCGCCGTCTGCAGCTCATACAAAACAAAGTACTCAAAATCATAAGCAATGCTCCACGATACACACGCATTGCGGTCCTTCACCGGGAATACCGACTTGAGACTCTCAAGGAGGTAATCCACAAACTCATCACAAGACTATACAGAAACTCCAGACATTCGCAGAACCCGTTTATTCTGAATCTGGGGAACTACGACCACAACCATAGATGGGTAAAGACTAAAAGACATACTTGTAAGGACGTAACATCTATTGCCACGCATACGCAAACATAACGGTACAGGCGAGCCCCTGATAGGCAGACGTCATTACTGGATATCCAGCTGAAATACACTGCCGAATAACTGGCACCACACAGGGAAGCCGTACCGCACACTGCATGCAGACAACCTCCACACATCCCCCACACAGTGAGATGATCTATGGCCGATCTCCCACTACTGTTTAACGATCTTGATTGTTCCAGGAATGTAGCAGCTGCAGCAACTGGGACACATCGCCATCGCTTGTCACGGTAATGATGCATGATACCTATACTAACAAATCCAACCTTGCATGAACTATCGCAGCTAGTAAGCCACTACTGCTATTACTACCCATCCCACCGTCGCAGAGATTTATTTTCCCACGGCACGAGCCAAGGCACTTTTTTCCCTCTGCTCTTCAAATCGCTACCCTCACTCTCGTTTCGTCCCCTATCTATCACCTGACGGACCGTGTTAATGCGTAGTCTTACCCAGGCGCACGGACAACATCACAGCCCAGCATCCTGTGATCGACTTACTAGATAACTAACATATTTACGGAGGTGGCAGTAGAACTTTTGGTTTGGTCACCACGTTGGTGCGGGAGTGGAGGGGCCCATCTCTTTCTAAAAAAAACGTCCCCATCTGTTAACTCTGGGATCGAGACGTGGCTGCACGATCCGTTACAGCCATGCGGATAAGAAGCCTGTCATCTCGACTGCTAGTGATACGAGGCCATTGAGATGCAGCATGGCGTTACGTATTACCCTCCTGAACCCACCGATTCCATATTTTGCTGACAGTCATTGGATCTCGACCAACGTGAGCAGTAATGTCGCGATACCATAAACCGCAATCGTGATAGGCTACAATCCGACCTCTATCAGAGTCGGAAACGTGATGGTACGCATTTCTCCTGCTTACACGAGGCATCACAACAACGTTTCACTAGGTAACGCCGGTCAACTGCTGTTTGTGTATGAGAAATCGGTTGGAAACTTTCCACATGTCGTTACGTTGTAGGTGTCGCCACAGGCACCAACCTTGTTTGAATGCTCTGAAAAGCTAATCATTTGCATATCATAGCTTCGTCTTCCTGTTGGTTAAATTTCGAGTCTGTAGCACGTCGTCTTCGTGGTGTTGCAATTTTAATGTCGAGAAGTGTAGCTCTATCTCTTCTTCCTTGGTGTAACTTGTCGGTTGTTTATGAAATATATCTTAACATTTAGTTTATATTTTTTTAAACCCAAGACCACCCAGGAGAAACAGTACAAAGACTAAGAACGAAGAGCTCGGTATAAAAAGTGTGTAAGACATTTCCCCCCTACTGCTCAGTCTATACAACGAAGAAAAATGATGGAAATAAAATTCATGGTTAAAGGACGTCAGTGGTAAGATTCGCTGATGACATTGCTGTCCTCACTGAAAGAGGAGAAAGATTACATGATCATCTGAATGGAATGAAAAGTCTAATGAGTAGAGAATATGGATTGAGAATGAATGGAAAAAGACTGAAGTAATGGGAAGTAGCGGGAATGATAACAGAGAGAAACTTAACATCAGGATGGATGGTCGTGAAATAGAAGGAGTTAAGGAATTATCCTAACGAGGCAGAAAAATAACCCATGATGGACGGAGCAAGGAGGACATAAAAAAACAGACTAGCTGTGGCAAAAATGGCAGCCTGCTCAAGAGAAGTAGTGTAGAACATATCCCTTAATTTAATCAAGGAATTTCAGATAAAGTACGTTTGGATCACAGCATTCTGTGGTAGTGAAACATGGAGTGTAGGAAACCTGGAGCAAAAGAGAATCGAGGTATTTGAGACGTGGTGCTACATAAGAATGTTCCAAATGAGATCAACTGATAAGGTATGCAACGAGGAGGTCCTCCGCCAAGTCGTCGAGGAAAGGAGTATATTCAAAACACTGACAAGGAGAAGGATCGTAGGATATGTGTTAAGATTTCACGGAATAACTTCCATGGTAATGGAAGGAACTACAGATGGTGAAAACTGTAGAGGAAAACACAGGCTGGAATTGATCCAGCAAATAATTGAGGACGTAAGTTGCAAGTGTTTATATGAGATGAAGGGTTTGGCTCAAGAGAGAAATTCGTTGTGCGCCGCACCAAACCAGTCACAAGACTGACGACTTAAAACAAACAATCCATTCCACTAATATCTTTTCTAGATAGATTTTTCCTGTTCGCTTTTAGAATATTTGAGATTATTTGTCTGCTCCGGGGATCTTCAGAATCATCAAGTGTGGGGCTAAATATTTACCAAATCATGGACGCGAGGTGAAAGTGTCTTCGCGTGGCCTGGCTTCTTGCTGACTTCAAACTGTTCAACTTGCTTTCCAGTACTGATTGTTAAATTGTTAAGTCACTCATGTATGGAGCCGTGCAGCTACTGAATGATGACGACATTATTTGGTTCTTCTTTGTTACAGATCATTCGAAAAAAGAATTTAACATATCCGGTGTTCTTTCGTTTTTGTCTACTTCGTCCACTAATGTCTGTGCACATATTCAATCAACAGCTACAACGTTTGACAAAAAGTGCCTTCACATTTGAGACTACTTGGACGATAATACTTTTCTGAAAATAGCAGGGAGCATTTCAACTATCTTATGCTTATCTGTGGATCCGGCGCAAGAATCTAACAGTTACTAATTCTCCGTCCTTGAGTACAATGATGTATGTGTGATACCACTATTTCCTCTTTTTTATCAATTAACATACTCTCTATCTCTCTCTCCGTCTCTCTGCCTCTGTCTCTTTGTCTCTTTCTCTGTCTCTGGTTTAATCGATCTCAGGTAGCTACGTTCTTTGTCAGATGTGAATTTTACAGATCATTTTACTCAGGGCTACGTTATATCATTTTTCTCATGGCTTGTAACTACATATTCTACACCTACAGAAAATAATAATCCTACGGCCTTTCACATCTAGGCAGATTGCATAGCACACAAACAAATATAATATAGACGTTACATATCGTCCTGCATAGTCGAGAAATCCTGTCTGGAAGTATTCTCTGCTGTGCCATTATTTATATGCAACTTAGATTTCTGGCGCGTGCGCTTGTAGAGCATTTCTCTCAGCGCCAGGGTTCGGTAAAATCTGTCGACCTACGGAATTTTCATCTCCGAATCTGATGGCTGGTGAGATCTTAATAAACTGCGTTCTTAAATTGAAATCTATGAGCCTTTTTATTAGGTTTCCCAACGAACTGATTTCAATGGAATCCTTAATTACGCTGACCCAGACTTGGAGCTGTCTCATTATATTGGACTTGTTATGATTGCTGTCAGCTCCTTTAGCTCGTCTGATTCAGCTGGATGTCTCGCAAACGTTCTTTTCTTCTGTTCTCGAGTATTCTAGTGGCGTTCTCTTCATGCCATATTTGTTTCCTTACAAAACATGGTGTACATATAGTTGTCTGACATCTCGAGCTTCGTTAACATCAACAATTAGGCCTTCCTCGAATGGAAAAAAGGCTTTGATATCATTGTTACCTAACCAAATTCCGTTTTTATCCTCAAACTGATCCGAGACAGATTTGTATCCGTTGCTGCTTTTCACTACAAATAACATATAATTTTGCTCCAACGGAAGTTTTACTTGTCCATTTTAATATCGATTTATGGAGAATAGTCTTCCTGTCAGTTGTATTCCTCCATGAAACTCCTAATAAAACGTAGGTCTTGGACCAAGAAACTCAGCGCAGCGTTTCAGAATCATTTCGTAATGCGTTTCACTGAGATGCGCAGTCGAAATTACCTAAAACGCACAAGAAATGAATCTAATCTCCATTTCGCGGAATGGCTGTAACACTCAATTATTATTCTACGAATTACGCAATGTATGCATAGATCTGTAATCTCTACGCTTGGCGGCTAGCACCTCACCGTACCGCAGGTACAGGCAAGTTCTGAGAACTCATCTGACGGAGGGGAAGGAGTTAACGGGTTAGGTGCTCACAATAATTTCCTGTCTGCATTACCAAAGTTAGCTTCGCGAGAGTGCTTGATAATGAACACAGTCTTCGCGAGGGAAACTCATCCTGCCTGACGAACAACGTGCTAACAAATGCTCAGGTAATACCTTCAGTTTTGGAATAACTAATGGGCGAGTGAGAAATGCTACTCGCATCATTACTTGCTTTTTATGACTGCCTTCTAGAATAAACCTTCTTTACAAACGAATAACATTTTCAGAAGTATTATCAGGTCAGTGAAAGCTTATTTCTAATGATAACGTTTCACAGATTCATTGTGAACTGTTACGATTACTTCTCTCAAGTACACCAGCAAAAAAAAAAAAAAAAAAAAAAAAAAAAAATATATATATATATATAAAAATAAAAAAATGAAAAAATACGTATTTATATGTAACTAATTCGAGGGTTACCGTTCGTAGACTACGAGATACTTTGGATTTTTGGGTATGAAAGCCGTGTAAATGAAGTCACTAGATGATTCAAACATAAGGCCCATTACTTGTGGTAACGAGATTTTTTTCCTTCGTAATAATTTCAAGTTTTCTGTTTCTTTATTTTCACGTTCTAACGAAACAATTACTCATGCTCTGCGGGAAGTCGAAAATCTTGTTCACACACTAACATAGCGGTTTTATCCATTAGTCGCCAATATTCCGCAAAGGATCGCTTATTTTCTTTTGGGACTTCACTGGTGTCAGCGGCTAGACAATTCCTCTCTGTGATTCGATTTACTACTTCATTTAGACTCACCATATCTTTTGTATGAGTTTCACTATTTTGTTCCCTTGGAGTCAATCTTTTTAATGCGCTACCCCTAAATCACAAAAGACACAGATTGAGCGGTTGTATGTCCCTTTTCGGTTCCACCCTGTGCTACACAGGTACGTAAGGCAGTCTATTAAAATAACTAGCGAACACAGCAATGCTTCGTAATTGCTAAATACGTATGAGAATGGGATGTATGTCGTAATACCCTATTTCTTCCTCTGTTTGTACACCTCCTCATTCCTCCTCGCCATTTCCTACCGCCCCCCCCCCTTCCCTTCCTCGGTCCATCTACTCCTCCCCCCTCTTTCTGATTCTGAGCCTTCTTTACTGTTACTACAAATTCGGATTCCGTAGTAATATCATAATGATAAGCTGGTAAGCCATAAATACAAATTTTGTGCTTCAACGAAATCCGGTAGTGAGGCACAAAAAGGAAACAGAAAATTGTTGAGCATACTATTTTTGTTTCAAAATATATATAATGAGAAATAATATGTGTGGGAAAATATTTTTCTAATTGTTTAAATGCCCTGCTACCGTAGCTAAAACAGATTGCGAGGAAGAAAACGAAACCACACGTATTCACAGTATTGTCTTTCTCGCTGTCGATTTTAACAGATAGCAACTTTTACATCGTTCTTACCCTATATTCATTTTAATGTTTGTTAGAGTGTCCTGATAAAATTTGAAGCACGTTCGGCAAGAACTCGAGATTTTTACTGGCAACATTTCCCTGTTCTATATACATTTATGCAGTAATTTTATATAAAAAAGTAGCTCTATATCCATCCTAAAGTTTGTTAGTGTAGGGTGTAAAAATTTTTAGTAAATCGGGCAAGAAGATGTCGAAATTTTCGACAACACCGTTTTCTCTTTGTGTATAACAAACACATCATTTCGGTTATAAGATGGCGCTCCAACAGATATGTGAAACACGCGCATATTCCAATGCAACGTTGTGTCAAATTTTCAAGACAAGTGGTGAGAAACTTTTCACCGAATGAACATTTGACTTTTTTGTTATAAAACTGAAATGGAGATGATATTGACGAATAATGGGACGAAAAGACGAGAAACGTACGAAGCAGACCCTGTTTTAGGACAAGATCTACTGGAAGATGGGTTGATGACAAAAAGAAACAAGCAGGACAAACTTGGAAATAGAAAGCAGAAAATACAAATAAATATATGGAGGAGTTTGGAAGCGAACCATATCCAGTAGAAGATTATAGATGTTTAAATAAAGTGTTATATATTCCAACAGGAGACAGAATTGGCGAAAACTATGTATTTAGGAAACCAGTATTTGTTGAGATATGGGCCAATGACCTCTAATCCCCATTTGTCTAATACGTAGAAGTAGGCACTCCAGGCAGTGCTGCCTATTGTTACCATGCATCCTGAAGGTTCTTCAGCCCTTCTTTGCAGTAAATCAGTACTCTTTCAAATACACAAGGCTCCATTCGGATTGCATCATTGGTCTAACGTTCCTGTAAGGAAAACGCGTTACCGAAGGGCTGGGATTACAGCAATGCATTTGCATGCACCCTCAGCAATAAGTCCAACGGAGTCAAGCCCAGCAAACGGGAAGGTAATGCTACCGGACGTCCTCGGCAAAACGAATGAGCGTGACACATTGCAGTGAGCTATTGTCACACGATTCGTAGAAAATTGGATGTAGACCCGTTCTGCATAAACCACGTTGTTGTTATTGTGGTCTTCAGTCCTGAGACTGGTTTGATGCAGCTCTCTATGCTACTCTATCCTCTGTGGGCTTCTCCATCTCCCAGTACTTACTGCAACCTACATCCTTCTGAATCGATTTAGTGGTCTCCCTCTACGATTTTTACCCTCCACGCTGCCCTCAAATACTAAATTTGTGATCCCTTCATGCCTCGGAACATGTTCTACCAACCGATCCCTCCTTCTTGTCAAGTTGTGCCACAAACTCCTCTTCTCCCCGATTCTGTTCAATACCTCCTCATTTGTTATGCGATCTACCCATCTAATCTTCAGCATTCTTCTGTAGCACCACATTTCGAAAGCTTCTATTCTCTTCTTGTCCTAACTATTTATCGTGCATGCTTCACCTCCATACATGGCTACACTTCATACCACTACTTTCAGAAACGACTTCCTGACACTTAAATCTATACTCGACGTTAACAAATTTCTCTTCTACACAAACGCTTTCCTTGCCATTGCCAGTCTACTTTTTATATCTTCTTTACTTCGACCATCATCAGTTAGTTTGCACCCCAAATAGCAAAACTCCTGCCGGCCGCGGTGGTCTCGCGGTTCTAGGCGCGCAGTCAGGAACCGTGAGACTGCTACGGTCGCAGGTTCGAATCCTGCTTCGGGCATGGCTGTGTGTGATGTCCTTAGGTTAGTCAGGTTTAAGTAGTTCTAAGTTCTAGGGGACTGATGACCACAGCAGTTGAGTCCCATAGTGCTCAGAGCCATTTGAACCATTTTTTTTTGAGCAAAACTCCTATACTACTTTAAGCGTCTCATTTCCTAATCTAATTCCCTCAGCATCACTCGACTTAACTCGACTACATTCCATTATCCTCATTTTGCTTTTGTTGATGTTCATCTTATATCCTCCTTTCAAGACACTGTCTATTCCGTTCAACTGCTCGTCCAAGGCCTTTGCTGTCTCTGACAGAATAACAATGTCGTCAGTGAACGTCAAGGTTTTTATTTCTTCTCCATGGATTTTAATACCTACTCCGAATTTTTCTTTTGTTTCTTTTAATACTTGCTTAGTATACAGATTGAATAACATCGGAGAGAGGCTACAACCCTGTCTCACTCCCTTCCCAACCACTGCTTCCCTATAATCCCTCTCGACTCATAACTGCCATCTGGTTTCTGTACAAATTGTAAATATTATTTCGCTCCCTGTATATTACCCCTGCCACCTTCAGAATTTGAAAGAGAGTATTCCAGTCAACATTGTCAAAAGCTTTCTCTAAGTCTAAAAATGCTAGAAATATTGGTTTGCCTTTCCTTAATCTTTCTTCTAAGATAAGTCGTAGAGTCAGTATCGCCTCACGTTGAATAAATCACAGTCACTGTCTTTCTGCAAAGGTAATCCTGTCCATTACCACTCGTTATTCATCGCTCAGAAATCTTCGATATACTTTAACAAACGGATAAACAAGTGTTTTAATCTGTGCGGTAAATTGTATTGTTCTATGAGTCCAACAACAATTCCTGTCAAAACACTGATACTGAAGTGATCACCTGCATGATCTAACAACCCTATCACAACTAAGGTCAAAATTTAATAATGATTGTGTTGTTGCTCATGCTGCTAAATACTGCATTTTCGGGCAACAACAAAGATATTATGTCGCAGGTGTCATTAGAGCACAGTTAATAACGTCATTTCATGTAATAATGAATAAACTAGGCACTCATCTTTTCGTGTTTCCCACTCTGGTCTCGTTGTAAAATCATGGCTCAGTCGTCGAAATTGTAGGTAATGATGATTCCAAGCTTGGATGCAAAGAGGCCTAGGTTTTATTATGCGATATTCAAAAATTTTGTAGATGCGCTTCACAAACAATTCTTGAAGATTACACTATTGCAGGACAATGGTGATGTAAAAAAGTAATTTAAGTTAAACTTCTTTTTTATTGCTTTTGTTGCAATGGCACGTAACACACAAAACATCACTTCACAATACAAAACATACTTGAAAACATCTTCCTCACTGTTAAAGTTCACATTATATAAGCTGACTACAATATGCGTCTTTCTAACATGACGTCCAAGACTTGACTTTCTCAAGATCCGACTTTCTAACTAACTACTTACGCGCCCAAAAATCATGAGTTACAAGTACGTCAAAAATAATAGTGACAAGAGAAAGAATACACATACGAACAATATCATTGCAATGTAAACATATCGGTGAATCGAAGTACTTCTACATTAATGAAATCAAATCTGAATGTTTTCTCAGAAATATGTAACAATACTTTACAGAAACACAGTAGAATATTACTGGTATCTAGAGGTTCAGGTGAGGTGCCGTAATGGTTACGTAATTCAAGTACCATTACAATGACCACTCTAGGATTTGCATCTGCCCTCGAGTCTATACTGTGGTAATTTACTACGTCATCTGTTGTGAATTCTACATCACTGATTTCAACATAAAATTCGTAACAAGTAAAACTGCCTACTTCCAAACATTTTTTCCAGTTTAGATCCATCTTTATTTTCTTTATTTAATCTGACAATTTTTTACCAATACTACCTCCTCTAGCAGTATGTGACACTTTTTTTGAGAGGCGCCTTAATGCGCCAGAAGTCTATCGTTTCACTTGAGAGCTGACTTGATGCGCCAACAAATCTGTTTCTGATGTACTACGGCAGAGGGCTGGAATAAAGAAGCTAATTAATCAAATACACTGCCATTCTGATTTTTTGGGCAATCCTTGTGTCATCTATCACTGGTTTTATGTCATTGACGACACCTTCTTAGAGCAACGTCTGAACCTATAGACTATGGTAAGGGGAGTCTAAAATATGATCGTATTTTGGCCATGGTGAAACAATTCGGTGAACGTTTATTTTGTGAATAAGACTGTATTTGCAAGTAGAGAACCAGTGAATTTGTGTAGTTTTAGAGGTACTAAAGGTCGTGATTCATTAATGCCTGTTAGACGTACACATAACAACCTTGATAGCCATTCTACACCATGTAAATTGTTATACTCGTTAAATTGTTATACTCGTAATCACTGAAGATATGTTGCCGGGAGTCAAGGTGACTCATGATTAGATGTGAGAATTAAAGTATTTTGTTTTCTTGTCCTGTGAGTGTTAGTAGTCAAATTGAGTATTCTGGAGGACAAAGCTTCGATAGAAACAAGAGATGCAAGGTAAGGAAGCCACATGCATATTCCAGAATGAGATTTTCACTCTGCAGCGGAGTGTGCGCTGATATGAAACTTCCTGGAAGATTAAAACTGAGTGCCGGACCGAGACTCGAACTCGGGAATTGTGCCTTTCGCGGGCAAGTGCTTTACAATCTTAGCTATCCAAGTACGACTCATGCACCGACCTCACAGCTTTACTTCTGCCAGTACCTCGTCTCCTACCTTCCAGACTTTAAAGAAGCTCTCCTGCGAACCTTGCAGAACTAGCACTCCTGAAAGAAAGGATATTGCGGAGACGTGGCCACAGCCTGGGGGATATTTCCAGAATGAGATTTTCACTCTGCAGCGGAATGTGCGCATATTGTTAGTATAGGTAGCAGAATTAACATTGGATAATACAGAAATTCGCGGGTTGCTAGAATCGCGATTGTGACAGTGGGATGTAGATTTATCATTCGTCAGTTTAATTGCTCCTTTTTGTGGTAAGGCAACCGAGGATGTGCAGGTCGTCGCGGGAGACCTTGGAAATCTTGCTGAGATCGAAGGTTTGCCTGATAAGCAATTATTGAGTGTTGCGCAATTGAGACTAACAGAGGAAGCTAAAAATTAGGTAGGTTATACAGAAGCTCTTAAGTGAGACAAAATATCAAAAGGATTTAAAGAATGGTTAATTCAGAGATGAAGAGATGTTCGGAACGAAATAGTGCCAGACACCTATAGTGTAACAAGTAGGAGTATAACTAAGAAAAATACTGAAACTGTGAAAAAATTTGTGAAAAATGTGAGGAAAATTAATGTATGTATCTCTGAATTCGGACAGGATGCTGCAAGAAGCTGAGCAGACGTCGCTCGATGCTCTTTTAAGATGGCTGCATGAGTAAATGGCGAAATGTGTACGGACAGGGGGTCTCACGGATCTGCGCACAGATCGGTTTGTCGACTGGAGTGCAGGGTAAACGGACAGTGTTTTCTACTAGTATAAAATATTTCTGGTGCGGGGGAACCTGCCATGTCAGGAGGCAGTGTCAACAGCCTCATTGTGATGTACGTAAAGCGAGAGGAAGTATTAGTTTAAGAAGGAGAGGATCGGGGAAGAATAAGGTGTTAAACGCCAACGGCACCCCAGGTCCAACAACCGCCATTCCCAGTAGGATTTGATGCTACGAAATTGTATGCACCGGCGGGCTGTGCGATAAGAGGAATAGTAGCGAAAAACTGTTGCAAGTTTTTACGGACACAGGGGTGGAAATGTCGGTGCCAGTAGTGATCTGCTGAAACGTAAACAATGGAACCCATCACAGTACAGACTGCGAGGAGCGGGGCATAAAGACGTCACACCATTAGGATCGGTGAACATAGACATTTGGCTGGATACCCACCAATTTAAACAATGTGGAGAGATTGTGCCACACGTGAATGAGGGCTTCGATATGATTCTGGGATTGTATTTCTTATATCAGAATTTTGTCATAATCGATCTTTGGCAACATAGGGTGGAACTTGACGGAAAAAGTTTCAGTTTCATGACACAATTACCATTGAAGTGGTGTCACGAGGGTAGTCTGTCACGAAAGACGAACCGATTAAACCGCTAAGTATTACACTAAGAATTGATTTGCTCGATTGCGTACCTAAGGGTACTCGGAGATCACTCTTGATCAGTCTTGAGTCTAATTTCACTGCAGGAATTTTGTATGTGGTGGAATCATTGGAAGAAAATGAAGTGTTCAATCAGGCAGGTTCCTTAGTTAAAAGAAGTGCTCTACACGTACAAGAAATTAAGGGCGACAAGTGGGTAGTTTCCTTAGATAATTTTAGCACAGAGGACATAGGATTGACGAAGGGTTTGTTAATCACAAATAATCGTTGTGCCAAAAATGTTAGCGGATGAAACACGACAGTATAGCTTTTATTATGATTAGAGACATTTAAATGCAAAACCATAACGGACACCTAATCTGTGCCCAACATCTCGGAAACCGTGGACCATTTCGGGCAATGCAAATGTTTTTCAAAGTTGAATTTGAAGAGTGGTTATCACCACATTGAGTTACAGCGCACGATCCACTCAAAACAGCGTTTTCGGCAGCCTAAGTACACTACCAATTCAGAAGAATGCCATTCGGATTAAAAAATGAACATACTACATTTCAGAAATTATTGGACAGAATACTCTGAAGTTCAAAACGAGGCAATGCTTAGTGTATCTCAAAGACATTAACGTATGGGTTAGTGATATGTTACAGCATATGCAACGATTAAGGGAAGTATTCCTAAGGTTATAGGGCGAAGTTGATATTGAGTACATAAAAATTGGGTGGTCAAATGTGGTGTGAATCCCTAAGGAACCAAACTGCTGAGGCCATCGGTCCCTACACTTGCACACCACTTAAACTAAGTTATGCTAAGAACAAAACACACACACACACACACACACACACACACACACACACACACACATACACACACACCGATGCCGGAGGGAGGACGCGAAGCTCCGGTGGGAGAGGCCGCGCAATCCGTAACATGGCGCCTCAAACCACGCGTCCATTGCGCGCTGCGAGTACAGAAAACTTTAATTTTATGATGGGAGAGGTAACATACCTAGGTCACATCACAGGTAAAGACAGACCCATAATTAGGCAGAGCTGTAACCTGTACCAGAATCTGTAGGGGAATTACAAAAAATATTAGGACTTGCAAACTATTACTGCAGGTTCGTGAAAGGATTTGTAGTAAATCCCAGAAAGTTGTCACAACTGTTACAAAACATTGCTACATTTGTGTGCTCCGAAGAGTGCCAGGATGTTACTGAGGTGCTAAAAGAAGCTTTAACATCGAATCCGATTTCGGTATTTCTGGATTTTAGTAGAGAATTTGTTTCATCCTGTGATGCATCAAATCATGCACTTGGTTGTTAGTCGTTAAAAGGGACAGAAAGTGTAGAACATCCGGTAGCTTACGCGCCAAGACAGCTAAATTCTGAATAGAAATATTATTACACAATGGACAAAGAGGTGTTAAGCCTCATTTATGGAATCACATATTTCAAATATTATCTTTACAGCAAAAAGTTCATTGTAATAACAGTTCATGCGGCATTAAAATGTTTGTGAGCGATACAGGATCTTTCAAGCAGGTTGACGCGATGGCACTAATACCCAGGGAATTTGATTTTGAAGTCAAGCATAAACCTGAGAAAAAGCACGGAAATGCGGATGGCCAAAGTAGAAAAGTAGTAGTATTGCATTTTGGGTGTAATGAGCATAAGGAAAGTCAAACAGCACAGAGAGCGGATGATGAATGTAAGTAGTATTTTAAGCAGTCGCCGTTTTGTGTACAGGTAGGTTGGTACTCAAAGAAACCAAGCTGTAACCTTGGACAGTGGTACCAGCGAAGATTAGGAATAGAGTGCTACAAGAGGCTTATGATAAAATATTAACTGGTCATGGACGTTGCAGATCTACCAACAGAAGCGTAGCAGAAAGGTTTTGGTCGAAAAACAGGTAGACACACGTAAGTCAGTGCGTGCTGAGTTGTGTACAGTGCACACAGAGAGCGGATTTGTGACGAAGAAGTGTACAATTTCAGAGGTTGCCAGAAGCATTAGCCCCATTCAAATTTCTGTGGATTGACGTTTTAGGCCCGTTCAATAAAACAGATGCAAAGAATAAGCATGCATTCACAGTCATAGACCATTTCAAAAGGTACGTAGAAACGATAGCGATGCGAAAGCAGCAGGCAGCAACAGTGGCACAAGCACTTCTGAATAATTGAATACTGAAGTTTGGAGTTTGGAGTGCCTAAAACAGTAGTAAAAGACCTGGGAACGAACTCCATGTGAGATCTTTTCAAGGAATTGTGTAAGATATTAAATGTGAAGAAGTTAAGGAAAGGTCTTCTCTGTCCATGAGAAGAGCTGAAAAAGAGTTGAAAAAGAGCTAGGACAATCGGGAAGATAATTGGATAATTCGCTGACACACATCTCACCAACTGGGATGTCTGTTTGAAGTGCATCGTCTCCGCCTACAACTCAAATTAGCATACGAACACAAACTATCTCCATATGAAGCAGTGTATTATAAAATACCATCATCATTAGAAATATTGGAAACGAAGAAATTGAAGACAGGAGAGACTGTTAAGAAATTTGCCAGAGTGATTTGGGGCATCTGGAATAGAGTACGGGGGCAGCCGAGAAACAGGAAGAAGCATTGTGCAGTACGGCAGGAATGCCAGAATACAAGGTTGGTCACTGAGTGGTGCTAAGGGCATTGTACACGCCAGGGAAAAAAAGCGGTTTTTTGCAAAGTATTAGGGGCCATATCAAGTGGTAGAGACTATGTCGCCAGTAAATGTCAAGACTGAGTTGCCAACGAGAGAGAAAATTGAGCACGTAGGGAAGTTGAAACCATTCAGAGAGAGTCTGTACGTTATTACAGTAACAGGAGATGAGAACCGGAAACGGAGAATAAGAAGAAAGGTATCGAAAGATAAACAAGAGGTAGTGAATGAAACAGTAACGTGGAACCCATATGGACAAAGTTATTGAAGAAGTTAGTGTAATTAGTATAAGCAGTTATGGAGCAGCAATGAATTTAAGGGTGAGGAAAATAAGAAGTATTCTGCACTTAGGTGAGGTGTAGAAAAGGCGAGATGAAGCTGTTCATAGCGGGACTACTGATCTTCGTCGGGGTGGAAGAGTTTAGGATCCAGCATCTGGAAGGAGGAGTGCTGCAGGAAGACGATTTAATCACCGTTCATCGCTGAGCGACACAGGTGGTATTCAATGCATGGAAGATGCGAAATAAGATGAGAGGATTGGATGAAGCAGTCGACAAATTCCGTCATTCAGCGGAAAGGCACAAGTTACTCAAAGAAACTGCCTGGATATATGAAAGAACATATAAGGTGTACGAGAAATTAAGGAGTGAGATGACTCAGGTATTCCACATATGCGAAGAAAGAGAGTTTGATCGACGCTCGACGTAGGCTTATTAGAACAATATTTGGCACAGCTGGTGAGGGAGACATTCGAAGGTTGAACGACACCGTAGAAAAGAAGGGCAAAACGGAACAAAGTCATAGTAATTAGTACACAACTAAGACTGTAATTTTAGAGAAGGGCGTACTGAATAACACACGACTACTACGAACGACTGGAGAAGTAATGCGGTGTACCAGAGCTGCAGCAGAGGCAGTTAAATAGAATATCTAAGAGAAGTATAAGTCGTAGATAGGGAAGTAGCAACGACATAATGGTTACAGTCAGTACAAGATAGTGTTTGGGAAGCACAACGGAAAGCAACAAAACTACTGAAGGCTATGCAGCAGGCTGTCATAGGTCAGATAGCGACAAACTTGTCGCCAGAGCAGTATTTACAGAGTCTACGGAGAGAACATAAGAAACTACCGCCAGATTTGGGAAAGCTTTTAGAAACCGAGCATAAAAACTTGTCTTT
Source organism: Schistocerca gregaria (assembly GCF_023897955.1). Taxonomy (NCBI): domain Eukaryota; kingdom Metazoa; phylum Arthropoda; class Insecta; order Orthoptera; family Acrididae; genus Schistocerca; species Schistocerca gregaria. The sequence goes on along the minus strand of NC_064921.1, from coordinate 970,363,747 downwards.
TTATTTCAAGTTAGCCTTCTATATATTCCTTCCACCTTTCTGCTTTCCCTTCTTTGCTTAGAACTGGCTTTCTATCTGAGCTCTTCATATTAATTTTCCTGTAGGCTGTATCCATCTCACCCCTATTTATATATGCCTCTACGGCCTTACATTTGTTCTCTAGCTCTCCCTGCTTAGTCATATTGCACTTCCTATCGATCTCATTTTTGAGACGCTTCTATTCCTTTTCGCCTGCTTCATTTAATTCATTTTTATATTTTCTCCTTTAATGCATAAAACTGAATATCAATTCTATTACACAAGGATTTCTACCAGACCTCGTCTTTTTACCTACTTGATCCTCTGCTGCCTTCACTATTTCATCTCTCAAAGCTATCAACTCTTCTTCTACTTATTTATTTCCCCAATTATTTAAAAAAAGGGAAATGGATAGGTTAAAGTTAGATATAGTGGGAATTAGTGACGTTCGGTGGCAGAACGAACAAGAGTTTGGTCAGGTTACTACAGGGTTATAAATACAAAGTCAAATAGACGTAATGCAAGAGTAGGTTTAATAATGAATAAAAAACCAATGAGTGCGGGTAAGCTACTACAAACAGCATAGTGAAGTCATTATTGTGGCTAAGGTAGACATGAAGCCCATGCCTACTACAGTAGTACAAGTTTATATGCCAACTAGCTCTGCAGAGGATGAAGAAATTGATGAAATGTGTGATGAGACAAAAGAAATTATTCAGGTAGTGAAGGGAGACTAAAATTTAATAGTCATGGGTGACTGGAATTGAAAAGGGAGAGAAGGAAACATAGTAGGTGAATATGGATTGGGGTTAAGAAATGAAAGAGGAAGTCGTGTGGTAGAATTTTGCACATAGCATAATTTAATCATAGTTAACACTTGGTTCAAGCATCATAAAAGAAGTTTGTATACATGGAAGAATCCTGGCGATACTAGGAACAGGTTTTAAATTGTAAGACATTTCCAGGGGCAGATATGGTCTCTGACCATAATCTAGTGGTTATGAACTGTAGATTAAAACTGAAGAAACTGCAAAAATGTGGGAATTTAAGATTATGGGACCTGGATAAACTGACTAAAGCAGAGATTGTATAGAGTTTCAGGGAGAGCTTAAGGGAACAATTGACGGGAATGGGGGAAAGAAATACAGTAGAAGAAGAATGGGTAGCTCTGAGGGATGAAGTAGTGAAGGCAGCAGAGGATCAAGTTGGTAAAAAGACGAGGGCTAGTAGGAATCCTTGGATAACAGAAGAAATATCGAATTTAACTGATGAAAGGGGAGTATATAAAAATGCAGTGTCTGAAGCAGGCAAAAAAGAATACAATCGTCTCAAAAATGAGATCGACAGGAAGCGCAGAATGGCTAAGCAGGGATGGCTAGAAGACAAATGTAAGGATGTAGAGGCTTACCTCACTAGGGGCAAGATAGGTACTGCCTACAGGAAAATTAAAGAGACCTTTGGAGAAAACAGAGCCACTTGGATGAATATCAAGAGCTCAGGTGGAAACCCAGCCTTAAGTATAGAACGGAAAGCAGAAAGGTGGAAGGAGTATATAGAGGGTCTATACAAGGGCGATGTACTTGAGGACAACATTATAGAAATGGAAGAGGATTCGAATGAAGATGAAATGGGACATACGATACTGCGTGAAGAGTTTCACAGAGCACTGAAAGACCTGGGATGAAACTAGGCCCCAGGAGTAGACAAGATTCCATTAGAAATACTGACGGCCTTGGGAGAGCCAGTCCTGACACAACTCTTCCATCTAGTGAGCAATATGTGTGACACAGGCGAAATACCATTAGCCTTCAAGAAGAATATAATAATTTATATCCCAAAGAAAGCAGGTATTGACAGATGCGAAAATTACCGAACTACCAGTGTAATAAGTCACAGCTGCCAAATACTAATGCGAATTCGTCACAGACGAATGGAAAAACTGGTAGAGGCCGACCTTGGGGAAGATAAGTTTGGTTTCCGTAGAAATGTTGGAACACGTGAGGCAATATTGACCTTACGACGTATCTGCGAAGAAAGATGAAGGAAAGGCAAACCTACGTTTCTAGTATCTGTAGACTTAGACAATGCTTTTGACAATGTTGACTAGAATACTCTCTTTCAAATTCTGAAGGTGGCAGGGGTAAAATACAGGAAGCGAAAGGCTATCTACAATTTGTACAGAAACCAGATGGCAGTTATAAGAGTCGAGGGGCACGAAAGGGAAGCAGTGGTTGGCAAGGGAGTGAGACAGGCTTTTAGCCTCTCCCCGATGTTATTCAATCTGTATATTGAGCAAGCAGTAAAGTAAACAAAAGAAAACTTCAGAGTAGGCATTAAAATCCATGGAGAAGAAATAAAAACCTTGACGTTCACCGATGATATTGTAATTCTGTCAGAGACAGCAAAGGACTTGGAAGAGCAGTTGAACGGAAAGGACAGTGTCCTGAGAGGAAGATATAAGATGAACATCAACAAATGCAAAACGAGGATAATGGAATGTAGTCGAATTATGCCAGGTGATGCTGGGGGAATTAGATTAGGAAATGAGACGCTTCAAGTAGTAAAGGAGTTTAGCTATTTGGGGAGCAAAATAACTGATGATGGTCGAAGTAGAGAGGATATAAAATGTAGACTGGCAATGGCAAGGAATGTGTTTCTGAAGAAGAGAAATTTGTTAACACCCAGTATAGATTTAAGTGTCAGGAAGTCGTTTCTGAAAGTATTTGTATGGCGTGTAGCCACGTATGGAACTGAAACATTGAAGATAAATAGTTTGGACAAGAAGAGAATAGAAGCTTTCGAAGTGTGGTGCTACAGGAAGATGCTGAAGATTAGAGGGGTAGATCACATAACTAATGAGGAGGTATTGAACGGAATTGGGGAAAAGAGGAGTTTGTGGCACAACTTGTCTAGAAGAAGGAATCGGTTGTTAGGACATGTTCTGAGGCATCAGGGGATCACAAATTTAGCATTGGAGGGCAGTGTGGAGGGTAAAATTCGTAAAGGGAGACCATGAGATGTATACACTAAGCAGATTCAGAAGGATGTAGGTTGCAGTAAGTACTGGGAGATGAAGGAGCTTGCACTGGATAGATTTGCATGGAGAGCTGCATCATACGAGTCTCAGGACTGAAGACCACAACAACAACAACAAGGATTTCTACTAGCCCTCGTCTTTTTACCTACTTGATCCTCTGTTGTCTTCACTATTTCATCTCTTCATCTCTCAAAGCTATCAATTCTTCTTCTACTTATTTCTTTCCACAATTCTTGTCAATCGTTCCCTAATGCTGTCCCTGAAACTCTCTACAACCTCTGGTTCTGTCAGTTTATCTACGTCCAATCTCCTTTTTAAAGTCTCTTCAGTTTTAATCTACAGTTCGTAACCAGAGTCCCCATCTGCCCAGGGAATATTTTACAATTTAAAATCTAGTTCCCAAATCTTTGTCTTACCATTATATAATCTATCTGGAACCTTCCAGTATCTCCAGGGCTTTTCTTGTATACAACCTTCTTTCATGATTCTTGAACCAAATATTAGCTATGATTAAGTTACGCTCTGTGCAAAATTCTACCAGGCGGCTTCCTCTTCTATTCCCTATCCCCATTCCATATTCACCTACTAAGTTTCTTTCTCTTCCTTTTACTACCATCGAATTTCAGTCACCCATGAGTATCAAATTTTAGTCTCCCTTCACTATCTGAATGATTTCTTTTATTTCACGGGGTAAGAGGATGAAATAATGAAGTGATCGAGCCGAAATTGTACTTTCAGCAAGCCCAGAGCATTGGTTGTATTTTGCCTTAAACAAGATGGTAACAGTGGCTAGTTGTTTCGATCAGGAGAAGCTTACGTCATCATAGAGGATAGAATTAAATGGGAGTGGAACAGTGTGCGAGATAATTTGGCCTAGTTTTCTGACTGCCACCCATGATTTCAATGATAACTAGCCTGAATATTTCCCAGCCTTGTTTGTGTTGGCCAGAGAAGCCCATGGAAGTGCTACCTGTTGAAAATCTAACCAGCTTAAATCAAATTTTGGGGCAGGAATTGATGCAGGCTATAAACACAACACTCTTCTGAACCAGCAGAGGGGATGAATGTCCATGGAAATCGAATTGCAGTATATAAATTTATATCCGGAGAAGCAGTACCAGAACGAGACAAAGTGACTATTGTCATACTAAACACAACAGCAGGACTTGTTCTTCTGAGCATAGTCCTTGCTTTGGTATGTAGAAGACGAAGTACAAGACAGAGTTCATACTCTGCCGTCATGCAGACTCCAGTGGATTGGGTAAAACAAGCATTAAAACAGCAGACGGAACATGAAAACACAAGGACGTAGCATTAAGCGTAATTGATTCGTTTTAGCTTGTAAGTTTGGAATAGAGAGTTAGAAGTAATTGTGCAAGAATGCTTGTAATGAAATAATTTCCGTAGTGTTTGAATTAAGAAGCAGAGGAAGATCCACGTAGAAATGTGTGAGATAAAGTGGTAGGGTTAAAGAAAAAATGTTACAACAATTCTTAAGAGTCGTCACAGGGATAATCTAGCTTCTTTAACCCAAAAGACCAGGTCTTGATGAAAAGGACAGCACGGTAGTGTATCGACCGTATTTGGAAAAAAAATTACACCAGAGCGGAAATGAGGTACAACAGAGTCATTTGCAACAGTGTAATGCACTGCAAAGAAAAATATGGTTGAGAGGCATTGTGAAGTACAGGTAGCTGTGTGTGGTATTTATCTCATCACCGTATCCGGTGACTTGCGGAATCTAACTGATACTGAAGTATTCTTTCAAAATTTGTCATTCCCAATGATGAATATTTATTCCCCTTCAATCTTTATTCCCCTTCCATCCATATGTGTGAAGTCCTTTGATAAATTGTAATCATATGGTATGTTGTCACATTATTGCTTCTGTGTTTTCATACAACATTCCTCGCAGAGAATATACTGGCACAATATGAAAAAGGAATTTAGGTTTTAATGGGCTACCAAAATAATAGATTACTTGCAGCGCCTACCATAAAGAGACAGCTTAACACTATTTGTGACCTGATTTCGAAGAGTGTTACAAATTTAAAAGTCAGAATCCAGTTGGTTTTTGTGATTTTGTCCATAGCTATTTCAGGTTCTGCAGTATCTGAAAAAGACCCACAATCTCTTGGTGCTCTCATTTGTGAAACACAGTTTGTGGGGTATTGCCCATGCGTTGCTAACAGGGTGCCTACCGGATGCCACGTTCTCGGAACGACAATTTCAAACAAATAAAATTAGTCCTTTATTTCCAGAAAGTAAACTGACTATACTTGACTTCCTTTGCAATAAATGTCGATAGCGAGAGACGACGAGAAAACAGTACAGTTACCGCTACACATCGCGTCCAAGGAAACACTTGATACGGGTAACGACGATCTGACAGCGTAGTACTAATCACGTTGCACAAACGAGCCTATCTAAGCGGCCGAGGCTAGCGCTTCCTTCGTTTATATGCACTTGTTGCCGGGGCCGCGTCTGGCGCAGAGCGGTCCGATTCCGTGCACCACTGGCCGCCGTTTCCTCACAGTATTCTCTCTCTTGTGTGCCGCATCTTCTTTCCGACGTTTGATGTTACGCCACAACACGGATGATAAAATAAGTTCTTAAATGTTATAACTGCTCCGTTGGAGACGAACTCCCTCTCTGTTTTATTTTGTAGATGCCTTCCCATTTCTATTGCGTTATTACACTACTGACCATTAAAATTGCTACACCAAGAAGAAATGCAGATGATAAACGGGTTTTCATTGGACAAATATACAGTACTAGAACTGACATTTCATTACATTTTCACGCAATTTGGGTGCATAGACCCTGAGAAATCAGTAACCAGAACAACCACCTATGGCCGTAATAACGGCCTTGATACGCCTGGGCATTGAGTCAAAACAGAGCTTGCATGGCATGTACATGTACAACTGCCCATGCTGCTTCATCGCGATACCACAGTTCGTCAAGAGTAGTAATTGGCGTATTGTGACGAGCCAGTTGCTCAGCTTCTATTGACCAGACGTTTTTAATTGGTGAGAGATCTGGAGAATGTGTTGGCCAGGGCAGCAGGCGAACATTTTCTATATCGAGAAAGACCCGTACAGGCCCTGCAACATGCGATCGTGCATTATCCTGCTGAAATGTAGGGTTTCACAGGGACCGAATGAAGGGTAGAGCTGCGGGTCGCAACACATCTGAAGCGTAACGTCCACTGTTCAAAGTGCCGTCAATGCGAACAAGAGGTGACCGAGACGTGTTAGCAATGGCAGCCCATACCATCACGCCGGGTGATAAGCCAGTATGGCGATGACGAATACACGCTTCCAATGCGCGTCCACCGCGATGTCGCCAAACACGGATGCGACCATCATGATGCTGTGAACAAAACCTGGATTCATCCCGAAAAATGACGTTTTGCCATTTGCGCACCCAGGTTCGTCGTTGAGTACACCATCGCAGGCGCTCCTGTCTGTGTTGCAGCGTCAAGGGTAACCGCAGCCATGGTGTCCGTGCTGATAGTTCGTGCTGCTGCAAACGTCGTCGAACTGTTCCAGCCGATGGTTGTTGTCTTGCAAACGTCCCCATCTGTTGACTCAGGGATCGAAACGTGGCTGCACAATCCGTTACAGCCATGCGGATAACATGCCTGTCATCGCTACTGCTAGTGATACGAGGCCGTTGGGAACCAGCACGGCGTTCCGTATTACCCTCCTAAACCCACCGATTCCATATTCTGCTAACAGTCATTGGATCTCGACCAACGCGAGCAGTAATGTCGCGATACGATAAACTGCAATCGCGGTAGGCTACAGTCCGATATTTATCAAATTCGGAAACGTGATGGGATGCATTTCTCCTCCTTACACGTGGCATCACAACAACGTTTTACCAGGCAACGCCAGTCAACTGCTGTTTGTGTATGAGAAATCGGTTGGAAACTTTCCTCATAACAGCACGTTGTAGGGGTCGCTCTGAAAAGTTAATCATTTGCATATCACAGCATCTTCTTCCTCTCGGTTAAATTTCGTGTCTGTAGCACGTCATCTTCGTGGTGTAGCAATTTTAATGGCCAGTAGTGTATAAACATAGAGTTCGATGATGTATTTTGTGTACTTCAGTTTCTTCCTCCAATGCTACATTCAGTGGAAGTAGTTCCGAGCGATGTGTCATTACTGAGTACAACAGCTCGATGAAAATTGTGTCACATACAGAAAGAAGGCAATAATAGTAGTGAAGTTACCACGATGTATGATGGTCCACTGCGTATTACAAAAGGCGCGGTAAGATTCTTAAGGGTGTGTGTGATAACCACAGATGGCAAATTCATTTCTCTGCAACATGCTCCAATATTGGCCACAAGGTTGGTAAGATCTTGAAATGGGGCATTCCATTCCACCGTCCGGAATCAGCGCGGCTAATATCTGGTTTTTTGAGTCTTCAGTCAACTAGCATCCAGCATTGTGATCTAAACGTACATTCTCAGAAATTTCTTCTTCTAAGGCAGTAGACTTCTATTGGCCAGAAATTACCTCTTTGCCAATGCTACTCTACTTTCTATGTCTTTCATCCTCCGTCCACTAAGGTATGTTTATTAGTCTAGGTAACAGACGTCCTTAAATTCACCTACATCGTGATAATTAGTTTGCGTGGTAAGTTTTTCGCTGTCCAGATTTCGGTATTAATTTGTCATTCTTCGATTTACCTTCACTCCACATTTTGTACTCATTAGATTGTTCATTCCATACTAAAGATCCTGTAAACTATTCTCCACTTCTACTGACAAATGGAATGTTATCACTGAATATTATCCATTCACTCTGAATTTTATCCCAATCTTGAACCTTTCTTTTATTATGTCATTGCTTCTTGGACAGGTAGATTGAAGAGTAGGGGGAAAAAATTACAGCCCTGTCTTTCACCCATTTTTAATCCGAGCACTGCGTTGTTGGTCTTCCACTCTCATTTTTCCCTTTTGATTCTCGTACATATTGCAAACAACCCGTCTTCCTCTAATACTCCTACCTTACCCGTAATTTTCTCAGAATTTCAAGCATCATGTTCAATTATAGGTCGACAAATCCTATCAACGTGCCTTGATTTTCCTTCATTCTTCGTTCCATTACCAACCACAATGCCTCAACTGTTTTCTTGTCTCTTCAGATTTTCTAAAGCCAAACAGATTTTCATGTAACAGCGTCCGAATTATTTTTTTCCATTCTTCTGTATATAATTCCTGTCAGGAACTTGGATTCATGAGCTGTTATGCTGATTGTGCGGTAATGCTCGCAGTTGTAGGCTCTTGCATTCTTCGGAACTGTGTGAACGATGTGACTCATTCTACACACCAGAATGAATAGTCGTTTCGTTGCCTCTTTCCACAATTATTTATTGGAATATTATCTATCAAAAAAAAAAAAAAAAAAAAAATTGGTTCCAATGGCTCTGAGCACTATGGGACTTAACATCTATGGTCATCAGTCCACTAGAACTTAGAACTACATAAACCTAACTAACCTAAGGACATCACACAACACCCAGTCATCACAGGGCAGAGAAAATCCCTAACCCCGCCGGCAATCGAACCCGCGAACCCGGGCGCGGGAAGCGAGAACGCTACAGCACGATCACGAGCTGCGGACTATTATCTATCCCTTCTTCTAATTTTATCTTAACTCTTCCGGAGATCTGTCAACTTGTAATAATGGATCCCATATATCTTCCCTGTCGTCTCCTGTTTCTTCTCCTATCAGTTCATCAGACAAGTCCTTCAATCATAGACGCCTTCAATTTACTCTTTCCACCTATCTGCTCTCTCCTCTGCATTTGAAAGAGGAATTCCCAGTCCGCTCTTAATAGCACCGTTTTTGCTTTTAATTTCGCAGAGGCTTGGTTTGACTTTAGTATGTGCTGAGTAAATCGTTCCGACAATCATTCGACAATCATTTATATTTTGATATCATTACAGTTCTAATGCACCCGTTTCACCTGAGCTTCCCTCAACTTCATATTTCTTTCATTCTTGCGTAACTTGTATATCTATCTCCCTGAAATTCACTGAATATTTTTGTACTTTCCGCTTTTGTCGGTGAACTGAAATGTTTCTACTGTTACTCACAGTTTCTGCGCAGTTACCTTTCTTGTGCCTATGTTTCTCCTTCCAACTTCTGTGAGCGCCATTTGTAGAGGTATCCATTCCTATGTCTCATTCAAGCGTCCCTCTTAATCTATTAATATTTCCGTACCCCATATTTTTGGACAGTGATTGTTCATTACTGGTCTCATAACCTTCATCTTCCTTACCAATAGTAAATTGTAATCTGATTCCATATCTGCTCCTTGATACGCCTTACTATCCAATACCTGCTTATAGAATCTCCTCTGACCATGAAGCAATTTATCTAAACTTTCGTGCACCTAGCGGCCTTTTACAAGTATACCTCTTCCTCTTATCTTTCTTGAACAGAGTATTCGCTGTTACTAGCTGATATTTATTGAATAACTCAATTAGTTTTTGAGCATTCTCATTCTTACTACCAAGCCCCATACTCTCTAGTAACACTTTCTTCTCTTCCTTCCCCTACAGCCTCATTTCCAGCCCCGTAACAGATTTTCATCTCCCCTTAGGTACTGTATGACCCATTCACTCTTCTCAAATGCTTTCTAAAACTCTTCATCATTCGCTTGCGACGTCGGAATGCACACCGCAATTCTTGCTGTCGTGTCTGGTATGAACAACCGTGTCACTGAAATACTCGCAGTAACTCACTCTTTCTCCTACCATCCTATTCATAACGAATCCTACTCCCGTTATACCATTCTCTTTGCTGTAGGTACCCCACCAAGTTCAACTTCCTGACATGCCATACCCCGAATCGTAGAACATCATACTTCCGTTTGTTATTCAGTCTGTTCCTCATAGTCACTTCGCTCTTTTGGGCAGTTCCTTCTCGGAATCCGAACAGGGGGACTCTTCCGGAAGTGTGGCCAATAATTTTTAAGTTACAGCCCACGTGCCCTGCGGTTGCATATTATGTGCTTTAATGCAGTCGTTTCTTTGCCTTCTGCATTCTCATACCGCTGATCATTGGGGATTCTTCCACCTTTTAGGAGCAGCTCCCACCACAAGTGTAAGAGAGTGCCACGAACCGGTTCCCGCTTCTCCGCCCTTTTTCAGAAGACATTGTCAGAATGAGGGTGATTTCTAATGCCGAATGTCTTATTTCACCATTGCTGATGATTTTTATTAAAATTTTACGCAGCTGTGGCGTTGAAACGTAGGACAGGACGGTTTGATTACTGTTGGGGACGCTATCTCTAGACCACGGGTGGCAAGGGGCGTTTAAGTCGGTGATACGGCAGTCTATTCGCTAAAAATCTCTCTCCAAGAGCACGTCCACCTACGCTGTTCGACTACGTCCCACATCATCATCCACAAAACTGAAGTCGGGGTCTAAGGCACCCTTTAAAAGACCAACAAGGGGGACGGAGTTAATCTTAAAATAACGTTGACAATAACGTGTACAGAGTTCAAATATTTGGAGGTCAGTATGCCGATGCATCGTTACGTGTTCCAATTTCATGACACATGGGCGGCCAAAAGTATCATGTTCCACAATGTTCCTTGGTCCCTTAAGTGCTCCCACATCTTCCCATATGACGCTACGACCGGAATCACTACTCTCCTCGTTGGTCCAATCTACGCGGTGCTACCGATGCGCTGGTGTCAACGTAACGTAGCGGTCGAGCGGTTTGCAGGCAAAAAGACCACTCTCATGCACACGTCATGCCACTGTTGTGAGTGAGAATTCGTATCTTGCAGTCGTGTTACATGTGTCTGAAATTGTATTTGGTGTTTGACGTCGGTCCCTCGTTTCCTGTAGCACCATGTTGCGGTCATCTGCAGATGTAGCTGACCGCAACCGACAACTTCTGATGATACTTCCCAGTATGAAGTCATCCATAAGTTGTCTCTGGACCGAGTTGAAGAAAACCACCACAATGCACCGAAACAGCTTGCTTACTTTAGCACAGAAACACTATCTTTGGCTGTTCCTTCGACTGCATCATGTTGCACGCAGAGTCCCATTTGGCGCCATAATCACGCCACACGACATGTAATATTCTGTACGCCTATAAGACCTCTAGCAACATGCTACAGCACTTTCGTTCATTTACAGCTATTACTTAAATGGTTCAAATGGCTCTGAGCACAATGGGACATAACGTCTGAGGTCAGCAGTCCCCTAGAACTTTGAACTACTTAAACCTAACCAACCTAAGGACATCACACACGTCCATGCCCGAGGATTCGAACCTGCGACCGTAGCGGCCGCTTGGTTCCATACTGTAGCGCCTAGAACCGCTCGGCCACACAGGTCGGCAGCTATTAATTAATATGATAATTTATGTATCTCACCAGACATAAAAAGCAGTGAAATTATGAACTCGGATCGGACGATGATTAGGAAGGATAGGACTGATGCTGTGGGAGGTGGTGTGTTCATTGGATTTAAAAGCTCTTTTAACGCAGTTGAGGTCGATACTGGGTCGGACTTTGAAATAGTCTGGATATAGCTGTCAATCAGACAAGGATTTACCATTGTATTAGGATGTTTTATAGACAACCAGCACCCGCAACAAACGCCGCAAAACGTTCCAAGGAAAGTCTTGAGTACATAGGAAGTAAATATCCAAATCGTCCATTAGTTATAGGTGGAAACTTTAATTTAGCATCCATTGGCTGGGAAAATTACACGTTTATCACAGGGGGCAGAAGCAAAGTTTCGTGTGAAGTTATTCTAGGAGTGCTCTCAACATGCAACCTTGAGCAATTTGTTAGCAAACCAACTCGAGATGGGAACATGTTAGATATCTTGGCGACAAACAGCCTGATCTTTTGGAGAAAGTTAATGTAGAAGAAGGTATTAGCGCCCATAATGTAGTTGTGGCTTCTATGTCAGTGGAAGTTGCAAAAAAGCCAAAGAAACAGCGTGGAGTTTTCTTGTTTGGGAAAGCAAATAACAGTGTCAGAGAATTTTGCACAGTCGGTTTACACGTAGTCACTCCCCGCTGACAAGCAAAAATGCGAAACGAAAGCAGCTGTCAGAAGGACGATGAGAGATTTTTTAACGAATTTGAAAACAATATTTTATCTGTAGATTCAAAAAATTTTGGTCCTACGTAAAATCTTTGAACGTTACAAATAATTCAATACCTTCTCTTGCTGACAGTACGGGTAATGTAACTGATGATGATAAACAGAAGGCAGAAATTCTAAACCTAGCTTTCAAAAACTCGTTTACGGTAGAGGACTGCATCACCAATCTCCCTTTCAATTATCGAACAAACGAAAGGATGGCTGACGTAGTGTTTGGTGTATCTGGGACCCCAGGAAGGCATCTGGCCCAGACGGTATCCCCGTAAGGTTTTATGTTGACTATGCTACAAATATAGCACCATTCTTATCCATCATCTATCAAAGATCATTGGAACAGCGGAACGTTCCACTGGGCTGGAAGAAGACCCAGGTCATAGCAGTCTATAAAAAGAGTAGAAAATCGAATGCACATAATTACCGGCCAATTTCACTGACATCGATTTGTTTTAGAAACATGGAACATATTTTGTGTTCAGACATAATGACCTTTCTAGACTCTAAGAAGCTCATCTGCAGAAACCAGCACGGTTTTAGGAAACAGCGGTTATACGAGACACAGCTGGCCCTCTTTGTGCATGATATACAACAGGATCTACATACCGGCTCCCAGATTGATGCCATATTTCTCGACTTTCGAAAGAAATTCGACTCAGTTTCGCACTGTCGCTTGGTCAAAAAGTGCGCGCTTATGGTCTATCCGATAACATATGCGGTTGGATAGAAAGTTTTCTAACAGACAGGGTGCAGTATGTCGTCCTGAACGGGGTGACTTCTACAGAAACAAGCGTAACTTCAGGTCTGCCCCAGGGCAGCGTATTAGGTCCTCTGCTTTTTACAATTTACATGAACGATCTGGCTGATGGTATTGACAGCGGCCTTATAGTGTTTGCCGATGATGCAGTAGTCTACCGGAAAGTAGTATGACACGAAAGTTGTGAACAAATCAATGAGGATTTGCAGAAAATAAATGCGTGGTGTAATGACTGGTAGTTGTATCTCAATATTAGCAAGTGTAACCTACTGCGTATAACAAGGCGAAAATCCCCGTTATTGTAGGAGTATAAAATAAATTCCCATTCTTTAGATGCGGTAACGTCCGTCAAGTATCTGGGTGTGACTATTCGAAATGATCTCAAATGGAATGATCAGATTACACAAGTAACGGGTAAGGGGAACTCTACATTGCAGTTTATTGGTACAGTCCTAAAGGGATGCATTCTTTCAATAAAGGAAATAATTTCAATACGTTAGTTCGTTCAGTCTTGGAGTATTGTTCGTCTGTATGGGACCCTTGCCAGTTGGGTCTGGTTCAAGGTATTCAAATGGTTCAAACGGCTCTGAGCACAATGGGACTTAACATCTATGGTCATCAGTCCCCTAGAACTTAGAACTACTTAAACCTAACAAACCTAAGGATTTCACACAACACCCAGTCATCTCGAGGCAGAGAAAATTCCTGACCCCGCCGAGAATCGAAGCCGGGAACCCGGGCGCTGGAAGCAAGAACGCTACCGCACGACCACGAGCTGCGGACGGTTCAAGAGATTGAGAACGTCCAAAGAAGAGCGGTAAGATTCGTGGCTAGCACATTTAGCCATCGCGAGAGCGTTACAAATCTCACAGAAAGTTTGAAGTGGGACACACTTGCAGAGAGACGGAGAGCTAAACAGAAGGAGCAGCTCACTAAATTCCGAAATATGATTTTCACCGAGGACGTAGAGTATATATTATTACCACCAACTTATAATAGCTCAACGATCACCATTCAAAGATAAGGGAAATAAGAGCTCGTACTGAGGCGTTCAGACAATCGTATTTCCCTCGCGCGATCTGCGAGTGGAACAGACGGGGGGAAATATGACTTTGGCGCGAACTGTGCCCTCCGCCACACACCGCTTGGTGGTTAGCGGAGTATATATGTAGATGTATGTAGATGTAATCTTTGCAGAGGAGTGTATTACCGGTGGTCGTTGTTCCAACATGACGATTCGTACTTTTCTCTTGTACAAATTCACCGAGAACATTGTCACTAGCTTCTTGCATTCCTCTTCAATTTTTTGTATTATCTATCCAATTGATTAAAGAAAGTAATAGAAGTACTTTGTCAAAGAGATGATAAGTCTATCAGTGCCTCTGTCTGTCCTGTAAATTATTGTGACATCACTTTGTTAGTGTTGATGGACCAAATATTTCGACATGCATATCCATAACGCCAGCAAATGATTAAATTATGTGGTCATTAAGGATCTAACTGCTGTGCATCCTAAAGTCGTCTCACGACGTTCACCATGAAGTAACTGCATTGGAGGACTTGTAGTTTCATAAGATTTTCCAACTTGTAATTTATAAACTGGTTTGCAGTAATTTAGGGAAATTGTAAGTAGGATGTTTAGGTTTTTTTTAATTGGTAACGCCGCCGCCACGTAGCGCTCTGTATGAAAATCACTGGCTGTGCCGTGTGCAGTCTGTGGCTGGTTAGCATTGTCGTAATACTCGCCATTGTAGTGTTGGGCAGCGGCAGCTGGATGCTAACAGCGCGTAGCGTTGCGCAGCTGAAGGTGAGCCGCCAGCAGTGGTGGACGTGAGGAGAGAGATGGCGGAGTTTTGAAATTTGTAAGAATTGGTGTCACGAACTGATATATATATATATATATATATATATATATATATATATATATATATATATATATATAATGACTATTAAGGTAAATACATTGTTTGTTCTGTATTAAAATCTTTCATTTGCTAACTATGCCTATCAGTAGTTAGTGCCTTCAGTAGTTTGAATCTTTTATTTAGCTGGCAGTAGTGGCGCTGGCTGTATTGCAGTAGCTTGAGTAACGAAGATTTTTGTGAGGTAAGTGATTTGTGAAACGTATAGGTTATTGTTAGTCAGGGCCATTCTTTCGTAGGGATTTTTTAAAGTCAGATTCCGTTGCGCTAAAAATATTGTGTCTCAGTTTAAGCACAGTCGTGTGTATAATTTTTCTAAGGGGACGTTTCAAAATTACTAGATTAATAAGTCGTCGCGAACAGAAAAATTCTTCTGTTGTTACGGGCATGAGAGCACGAGTCTTACCTTAGCAAATAAGTTGCCTCTGAAAATATTAATCTCTTAGACGACTGTAGCAATAAACGAACCCCGCTTGGGCCACCGTGCCCTGGGGGCATATCCAGCTGGCTGCGAGAGCCCCAAGAGATTCTGAATAAACCCATTTAAGACTTGCGGGGCGTTAACCACGACAAACTGTTATTGACCTTGTCTGCGAGCGGAACGGCGGCGCAGTAATCGGACCAATTACGTAGCCGTGCGGGTATCGGTTTCAGCGATCGGGCGCAGCAAATGGCGCCGCCATCGGCTACGGCCATTCCGTCAGTGGCGGCACGGATCGGCAGCTGCGAACGCACTGCGCACGCGCACGCAGGGCCTAACTGCGCCGTTACTGATCTGCGCCAAACAGCGATCGTACACACGGCATGGGCCATCGCTCTGGGAACTATTGCCCATTCACGCAGAGTGCAATCGATTCGATAGTTGGAGTATTGTTTGGTAAACAATCTTACTCGAACATATCCAGGACGCGTTAATATCGAACAACACATTGTGTAAATAGCCACAGTCATCGTCCTTTGGCGAGCGTATGGAAATCAGGACACTTTGGGAGTGTGGTTTAAAATTATTGAGCAATTTCACAAACTTACAGTTTCATGACGATGACATAACCCGACATTATAACCATCTCAGAGAGTGAAGTGGAATTTGGAGGTTAAATATCAGCTGTAGAAACTGTTATTTTTAATCCTTATCTAATATGAGACGGTAGTCCCATTCTCGCATCAAATCTCTTCTTTCTACATCTACATCTACATCCATACTCCGCAAGCCACCTGATTCTAATAGAATTCTTTAGTCTTTAGTCTTGTTTGTGCTAGAATGCTTCCTACTGCCTTCTTGCTCTTCCCTCATGTGTTACTTTACGAAAGGCCTCTTTTTTTCTTTGGTCTGCGGATTCCGGTTGAAAAAATGCGGTTGAAACTCCCGCTAAACCCTCTGGGCAGAACAGGTAATAGGATTGTGGAAAGGGCCAAGGGTTGAGGTCAGCTTCTGCTTCTAACTGTCATTTATTGTAATTTAATGACCCTTACAACCAAAGCGGCCCATAGCCGAATATTTACCGAATGCAAATCTTTCACGGCTGAAGGCCTCTAACAAGAAATCGTAACAAGATATAAATCCAATAAAGGTAGCAATAAAATAATTCAAAAAACAGCATACGCAAAGTGCAATACAAATGGCTCAGGGCCACAATTAAATTTCAAAACTTCAGAACGTTTAAAGGCAGAAGGGCGGCGGGGTATTAGACGAGCGGTCTCAGGCGCTGCAGCCATGGTCTGTGCGGCTGGTCCCGGTGGAGGTTCGAGTCCTCAATCGGGCATGGGTGTGTGTGTTTGTCCTTAGGATAATTTAGGTTAAGTAGTGTTTAAGCTTAGGGACTGATAACCTTAGCAGTTAAGTCCCAAAAGATTTCACACAAATTTGAACATTATTTGAAAGGCAGAAAGGTAGCATATTTAACAACAAGAAATCTTAAAAATCAACAAGAAAAAAATTAAATTAAGGTTGCAATAAAATGATTTAAAAAAAGCAACATATATATGCAAGGTGCAATACCAATGGCTGAGGGCCACAATTAAACTTCAAAATGCAAAATAAATTACCATATTCTTTAAAGACAGAAGGACGCAGTATTTAAGCATAAAAGATAAATTTAAAAATTAATTTAGCAAAATTTTAAGAAACAAAACCAATATCCATAAGCCTATAATTTAAAATAGCTGACAGCAGATAATTAAACACCGGTGGCACTCAGAAGACCTCCATGGGGGTCGGTCTGCCCTCGTTCACTTAGGTGAGACAGGTGGTGAGCCCAACTATGCTTGATCCGTCACGGCCACTTACCGACCGACACAATAACTTGCTTCCCGTCAATCAGTACATGAGATCACAAACAGGCAATGCTACAAACGTGATAATCCACAATGGAGTATGTATTAGCGGTCAAAATTACACACCATGTTGGACAGCGACAACATGTGAGGAAAGGACGCTGCCTGAATTTACGTCAGTGCCCAGGGCAGGTAACTTGAACACTAACGGCCACAAGACAGAAAATTCCACAGGTGCACTCAAATCGCAGTCGACGAAAATATTTAATGGCACCACATGGCGGCTAAATCGCAGCAGTAGAACCACGCGGTGTTGCTCACCGGAAAACCTCGCCAACAGCGAACCCCTGAAGCGAACCACGACAACATTAATGGAAGTGGCTCGGGTAGTTGAAACCACTACTCAACTTTGACGCCCTGGTTTGGTGAACCACGAAGCTCATAGTGATTGGACAGCTCCATACACGCTCCGACACTGCGCAGGGGCTGCCAGCCGCCCCAGCCGACTGCACCGCTTGAAGATAACTTCCCTCGTCCGCAACACCCGACCGACTCACTTCAAACCCCCTTGACGGAAACTATATGCACCAAACCAAAGATGGTACGCGGCGCAAAAATCGATACACATCACTGCTGCCACACGTCGAAGGAAGAACCACGACGTAACCGCGACAAGGGTGGGAAACCAAGCACAGATAAATATCGAAGTTCACGAAAACGCATAGATGGGAGAGAGCAGGGCTCATCGGTCTTTTATATGGAAAACTGTTGAATATTCCTGCTTCAGCCAATATACTTTCATGACGCTACGATGGGTGTAGACACTACACATAGCCTTCAAAATAACATCTTTAACGGAACTGTGTTGGCAGCAAAGAGCTGTTAGTGAGTTTCATTTTGTGGAAAAGCAGAGCTACGCAGACATTCTTAGGCGTTTGCAGAATGTCTACGGAGACCTGGTAGCGAAAAGCAACATGGTGAATCGTTGGGTGAAGCGTGTATCGTCATCACAACAATTTAGTGAAAACATGTCCGATCGCCTACGTGCTGGCCGGATGCACAAAGCTGTGACTTTAGCAATATTGGGAGTCTCATTTAAAGGTAATCAGAGAATCACAATGACACAAGTCGATGCACAACCGAACGTCTCTGTTGGTAGCGCTGACCCACTCGCCCAGCAGTTGGGATACTCAAAGATGTGCAGCGGCCGACTTCGTCGCCGCCTAACAGAAGAGCATAAAGAGCAACGAAGGACCATCTGCGCGGAATTGCTTGCTCGTCGTTCTCCATGCCAAGGCAAGGCCTCACACAAGTCTGCGCACCAGAGAGGAGCTCAAAAATCTTAACTGGACTGTCCTTCCTCATCGATCCAACAGCCCAGGTCTCGCACCTGCCGCCTTCCGTCTGTTTGGCCCAAAGAAGGATACACTCCGCCAGAAGCAATAGGTAATCGATAGGGAGGCTATTGGTACCGTTATACGTTGGCTCTCACGTCGATTGGTAGAGTGCTATCATGAAGGCATACATGCCCTCCCAGTAAGGTGGCGTAAGGCCGCCGCATTGAATGAATGTTACAATAAGAAAATAGTGTTTTATAGCCAAAAGAGTGGGAAATAAAACTGTGTAATGGAATCCTTGATAATACCGGCCTGCTTTCAGAAAATAAATGTGTCGCATTGCTTACTGAACGCTCCTCGTATTTCCAGGTTATCAGAATTTCTTCCGTTCGTCCCCAGTGTTTACATGTTAAGTTTATCACTCGTCTGATTTCTGCTACACCTCATACATTTCATCTTTCCGTTGTTTTCCCTCGGTCCATAATTTGCGGCTATTAGACCGTATATTTCTTTGACAGATCCGATGATCCTCCTAAACCCTACTGAGGTTTGCAATGTCTTCAATGAATCTTAACATTGATAATCGTTCATCGTTAACCTTCAACCCAGTCCAGCAAGTTCAAAAGGTTCATATGGCTCCAAGCACTATGATACTTAACATCTGAGGTCATAAGTTCTAGGGAACTGATGACCTCAGAAGTTATGTCCCATAGTGCTCAGAGCCATTTGAACCAGAGTGTGCCTATTTGGTAGCACACCGCGTCTTGTACTTGTCCACCGAGGCGCTCGGGATCACAGCAACAAGTTACGACACCTGAAAATGGCCGTATAATGGATAGAAAGCGGTGGTGTGCTAAATAAAACAACCTTACAACTGTAGCGGTACTTTCAGCCTCTGGTACAGTGATCAGTTGCGGTAGTTCCTCCGACAGGATCGTTTGATGATAAGTAAAATATAACTTACTACAAATTGATTGCAATTGCCGCGTGGGATTAGCCGAGCGGTGTGGAGGCACTGCAGTCATGGAGTCGGCGGCTGATCCCGGCGGAGGTTCGAGTCCTCCCTTGGGCATAGGTGTCTGTGTTTATCCTTAGGATAATTGAGGTGAAGTAGTGTGCAAGCGTAGGGAGTGATGACCTTAGCAGTTAAGTCCCATAAGATTTCACACACATTTGTATATTTTTTGTTTCAATTGATCTATGAAGGCAGTAAGCGAAATATTCGGTGGATGGGGCGTTCTGAAGATGAGACTAGGCTGAATTGCACAAGTGTGTGATGCTAGTTAAGCCTGAGACTAATTTAATAGTTGCCAGGTAATGTCCCAAAGAAAACAAGTAAATGTTTACAGGCCATTTGTCGGACCAGGTATTTCTAGCAACAACACTGATGGTGAGTGAAGAATAATGAGTTGGCTTATTGATGGTACGTTCGAAACGTTTTAGTCACGCTTTATTTTGTAGGAGATCTTCGGAGAGTCCCGTATAGCTGCTAGAAAAAATAACACGGCAAGCCTCACACCCTGTCCTTCCGTAAGTAACAAGGGCAGCGGGAAGGCTGGAGCACGTGCGCAGACGATAAGCTCCTGTTTTAACATGTGGGCCGGCCAGCCAGCTGCGCCGTTTAGCTCCCGCAGCCCCGTGTGCCGGGGTTATTGCTTGCAGATTATCAGCTGGGGCGAGCGCTCACGTGCACACCGTAAAACACTGGACCGAGGAAGGCCGAGTTTTATGGGTAACTCGCTCCCTGCGTGCAGCTGCACACCTCCCCTCCCACAATTTGTGGCGCCACCCTCACATAACGAGGCAAAACTGGAATGTCTCGGGGCAGAACTACAAACGACTTCCGTTTATAATATTTTCATCGGTTCCTTCTTTCTTGTCGTTGTCTTCCTGTGCATTTCTAGAAAAATAGCAACGGGTTTCCCAATTTCCATAGCAATGGCAGGACATGTGTCTGACTCCTCTTGTAACGATGTCCAATAGAGATCACGCTTAGCGGTTAGCAAGGCCAAGAAAGGCTTTGACTAGCGACATAACGTACTGGATTCAGTTCCAGTCACAGGTGTAATTTTGACTGAAAACAATTAGCATTGGTGGTCGAGGACTTCCGCTAAAAGCAGTCATCCTCATTAAACCCACAGACTTCCCAAAACAGGCTGGAGAAACAAACAGTGGATGCATACATCTTCGGTGGGAAACTACCATTAAATTTGAAATAATCCACAAAAAATGTTGTGGCTATGCAGAAGGCAATGCAACCCACAGTATTACAGAAATGTAATTTGTCTCTCTTTCGGATAATTTATCCCAATGTATTGTATCCAGTTTACATGGGTTGGAGAATTTATTTTAATTTAACTTTCTGTCTGGACCCCGTCCTCTCGCCACAGTTGTCAGCTGACCTGAGGAAAGAAATCAGTGAGTCGTGTGAACTTTATTCCTTATAATATGGTAGTTTACTACTTTTTTTCGCTCACAGGGTATTGGTTAGTTCTTCAGATTTGAGTGAATGAAATTAGCAAACTAAAGCGGAAAATGAAGACTGTAATTAACAGAGATGATAATTTAAAATTCAATGTAAGAGAGAACAGCGTATTGCTTTTCTTTAATGCGCTGTGTCAATACAGTAGATTTTCCTCTCTATTCTTGTCTTGGACGTAGGTTTCTTTTGAATGACGAATAATTGAAATTGTTGTATTAAGTTAGATGGTTTCTCCTTCGCCCATTGATATATTCGACGTTGGGTTTAGACTGAAAATTGAGCCCTTTCATTTAATTCTAGAAAACTACTGGTATTTCGCTAAACAATTTTGAACTTTTTGCTTTCAGTGATTCTGTTTGGATTGTTTTGTGTATGTTGGTAACACTGCCTCTGCAAATGATCATCTTTGCTCATGTTTAATATTGCTTTGGTGAACTATTTTCTTCGAGTCCTACTGAAAGTTTGTTGCCTAAGTGCTACAGCTACCTGTGGGTGTAGATATTCTGTTATTCATAGCCCTACATTTCAGTGATGGAATAACAGCGTGTCGGGTAGTGTTAAGAAATTGGGGCGTAAAATGTGACTTTAATATGAAACACCGGTTGCTTAACTCGGATTGACAACCGATGCAGGAAGCTCAACGATTCACTTTTCGAGTCACTGAAGAACCAAGAAGTGGCACAAGGAAAGTTGAAGAAGAAGAGGAAAAAGAAACGAAGCAGAATGAGTACTATGCTTCAGAATGTAGTGAGACTCAATTTAATATGATTTATATCTTCATGTGCGGCTTCCCACAAGTTGTATTTATTAGAATTTAGATACACATATCTCCAAAACTTAATAAATAATTGCACTATTTTCCTATTGTTTCTGACTTGCAACTGCCTATAAGGCATAATAATACTTTTCATGTTAATCAACATAGTGTGGGGAACTTAATTTTCCTGTTATCTCTCATATCCTGTAATACACTTCTGGTAAAAATTTGGTCTCCTTTATGTCTTTATCATGTGAGGAAAAAATAGCTGAATTTGAGGAGGCACTACCAAAAATATTTTGAGCCGAAAGTTTTTTGTTACTGATTTTCATGAGTATTAATATGTGCCAACTCGCACAAAATGCTTGTAAATTATTTACAAATTAATCTACGATAATTGTACTGATCTTCAAGACAGTAAAGCACATATAAAATAAATACTGCACGGAAGAAACAGTAACTGATTTTTCCGTAAAATGGAGACGAAGAAGTACGGTGTGTCATTGTTAAGACATTGCACTGTTTACAACAAAATCAATTCGAAATCTCTTTAACACTCCTTTAGCTCATCTCAATAATTCCTGCAGAGGCCATAGGGGACATCTCCAACAGCGTCAAGCATTTCTATATGCGCACTGTTGCTGTTGATCACTCTCAGAGCTGTCGTGACCGCTGCAGTACTAAATTGGCCTGAAACTTGCTGTTAGCTCGAACACAAAATATATATTTTGTCTTCACTTTTCATTTTACTATGCCTAATGTTCTACAATTTGTTCAAGTTTCGTCATGTTTGGCAAACATCTTTTTGTTGTCATTATTTTGATGTACGGTCATGAAGCTTGGAAGACTGCTTATATACAGTGATCGTAATCTCGAGTTTTGTTTATGGCGATAAAGTGAGATAAAGTTAACTGCTATCGCAAAATTTTCCTCAAATCAAAATTCTTCCATCTGGCTCTCCATGATTTTCATTTCCAAACACAACATACAAATAACTAAGTCTAATGTAGGTTTGGTCTTAGTTGAATCCGAAAAATATTTTTTCCATGATTTTGTTTCTCATATTTAATTGAAGAGATATGCCTGAAATTACAATTAACAATTACCAGCCAATGAACACAAAAACTGGAACGACAATGACAACATCGAATTTCATCGTGGAATGAGACTTGCCCCCGAGCTGGTGATTTTACACAAGCGACATTTGCCTTACTGAGATCGGAGTATGCTCAGCAAAACAAACACGTAATTACTACGCTGATGCGCAATACCAATTAAACACTCCATCGGTTTTCTTGTTAGGCTAGGTGCTAGTCAGGACTGCACCTGGCAGTGGTAATGTGAAGACAACAGCTACAATCGATACCAAGAAAAATAAGTGAACATCATTGTAACTTACAAAGTAAGTGTGTTGTGCGAAAAAACGCAAGGAAGATATGCATAACGAAATACTGGTTCAAAATGCTACAAGAACTCCTTGAGATATCCCCAGAATAAGAAAATGCATCCTACATTGCGGCATTATCTAAAATAACCGCCCACTAACCCACAAATTATTTCAGTAATATTGTTTTAATTTTTAACTGTATGTTGTTACTTTGTTTCTACAGCCAGGAGGCAGTACAAAGTTCTATAGCTAAGCTATTTATTCCTCGCTTTTGTGAGCACTAAATTATAAGAAGTTTATTGCAGCCAAATAGTCATAGAGGTTCAAAGTACAACGATAAAAATACACAAAATTAGGAATTTTATGTATTGTGGTTAGCATAGTAAGTTATTAACGGTGTTCTTTTGGTAGAGAGTTCTATATAGCAATGTCTGCATATTTGAAGAGAGAGTTTACAATCACACATAGTGGTTGGTTCAAGATACGACATGTTGTTGACAATAAGGTGGTGGTAACCATGGATTGTCTTTCTGGTGATCACGTGGTTAATTTAGATGGTTTCCTTTGTCCATGTTCGGTCAATCACGGCGCCAGTGCTGAAACGTTTTGGAGATACGTCTTCCACTTTCTCCTTCAATGTTTTTCGTAGATTTTCCGAGGCCCTGGTGTGGGTAGCGATAGGTTTGTCCGTAGGTCTTCAGTGACGAAGGGTTCCCTCGCCAGCTCGTATACAAGTCTGGATCGCATTGCTTTCGACACTCAGTTGCTTTCTTTACAAAGGTTGCCTTTATTCTTTCTAGTATCGTTACGTTCTTCACTGTGAGATGTGGTCCGATAATTTCGATGCCGTACGTTAGTAATGGGGAGATTTTGTCTCTAAGTAGTGCCACTGCTGTGGGCTGAGGGATCTAATGTATTATATTTCCAGGATAGCTGTAATTGCTTGCATTGCGTTCTCGGTTACATGTTTTCCAAAATATTGAAGTCTGGTACAATTTTCGGTTTACTCTTCCCATGAAGATCTGGGGTCATGCACATCTCTCCATCCATTTCGAAGTACCATCATTTCAGTTTTGCCAAATTTATACCCATGTCCCACATCTTTTATTGCTTATTGAATCTTCGGAATATCCTTTGCACCTATTACAATATCGCCTGCAGATGTGTACAAGATTACACCATCCCTTTGGGGTATTATTCCACTTTCTTCCGCAGCAAGGCTAATAAACAGAGGACTCACTACGTCTCCCTGAAGTTCTGCGTTTGGTATGGAGAGCTTGTCCGAGATCCTTATTTCGTTCCATCGCGGTACTGCGCTTATGATTCGTGTCCCTGTGTTGTTTTCTCTAAGGATTTCCTCTAGTTTTTTGGTCACTAATTTTCTGTTTATAAAGTGAACGAGTTTTGTGAAGACTATAAATACTCCATAAAAGTTTTCTCTGTCATCAAGGACTACCCATACGCTATTCATCAGGAGTTCTATTGCAGTCGGAGTTGATCATCCTTTTCTGAATCATATTTGGTTTTCGGGGAGGTGTTCGTCGATTGTATGCTTTATTCTTTCTGTTATTATTTTACTGAATATGTTGAGAGGCAAGTTTTCTAGGGTTACGCTTCTGTATTTGCTAGCTTATTGGCGTCTCCTTTCCCTTTACATTACACTCCCATTATCGACTTTATCCATTGTAATGGAATGGAGGCTGTTCCTGTACACTTATTGGAAAGGTTCGTCCATGTTGGCGTTAGTATTTGAAAGTTCTTTCAAATATTCTCTATAAAGTCTGTTATGGCCTGCTGCTTTTTCGTTGTTTGTGCTGTTCATGTCAGCTTTGACCTCGTTTGTGTACAATGGGACGCATTTAGTAGTTGTCTGGGGCATTGTGTCCAGTCTGCCTGCTGGTCTGCCTTTTCGTCCTTCCTTGCTCAGTATGTTGTCGAAGTGTGTCTCCCATTCTCTGATATCGAGGTATTATGTTTCTGCTCGTTTTCTAGGCCGTAGCGCAATCTATAGGTCCTTTGTGGCCTCCTCCACTACTATCTTTCCTTCCGTTGCCCATAATGTTCTCTTCATTCCTTCTATAGTTTTGTTATAGATATATCAATTTTCCGCCTATGTCCTAAGGGGTATAGAGTTCTCTGCATACAGTGTTAGTTCATGCATGATTTCTAGTACATCTTTTCTTAGCCTGTGACAATGTGGGTCGAAGACTCAAAAATCAACAAATAATGGCGATAACAACTTTTTTCCTGCCCTAACAGAATCGCCAGAAGTTAATGCGCGGTAAAATCAAGAACTCGAGAAGTCTGAAGTTTCCTGCATATACACTCCTGGAAATGGAAAAAAGAACACATTGACACCGGTGTGTCAGACCCACCATACTTGCACCGGACACTGCGAGAGGGCTGTACAAGCAATGATCACACGCACGGCACAGCGGACACACCAGGAACCGCGGTGTTCGCCGTCGAATGGCGCTAGCTGCGCAGCATTTGTGCAGCACCGCCGTCAGTGTCAGCCAGTTTGCCGTGGCATACGGAGCTACATCGCGGTCTTTAACACTGGTAGCATGCCGCGACAGCGAGGACGTGAACCGTATGTGCAGTTGACGGACTTTGAGCGAGGGCGTATAGTGGGCATGCGGGAGGCAAGGTGGACGCCCCGCCGAATTGCTCAACACGTGGGGCGTGAGGACTCCACACTACATCGATGTTGTCGCCAGTGGTCGGCGGAAGGTGCACGTGCCCGTCGACCTGGGACCGGACCGCAGCGACGCACGGATGCACGCCAAGACCGTAGGATCCTACGCAGTGCCTAGGGGCCCGCACCGCCACTTCCCAGCATATTAGGGACACTGTTGCTCCTGGGGTATCGGCAACGACCATTCGCAACCGTCTCCATGAAGCTGGGCTACGGTCCCACACACCATTAGGCCGTCTTCCGCTCACGCCCCAACATCGTGCAGCCCACCTCCAGTGGTGTCGCGACAGGCGTGAATGGAGGGACGAATGGAGACGTGCGTCTTCAGCGATGAGAGTCGCTTCTGCCTTGGTACCAATGATGGTCGTATCCGTGTTTGGCGCCGTGCAGGTGAGCGCCACAATCAGGACTGCATACGACCAAGGCACACAGGGCCAACACCCGGCATCATGGTGTGGGGAGCGATCTCCTACACTGGCCGTACACCTCTGGTGATCGTCGAGGGGACACTGAATAGTGCATGGTACATCCAAACCGTCATCGAAACCATCGTTCTACCATTCCTAGACCGGCAAGGGAACTTGCTGTTCCAACAGGACAATGCATGTCCGCATGTATCCCGTGCCACCCAACGTGCTCTAGAAGGTGTAAGTCAACTACCCTGGCCAGCAAGATCTCCGGATCTGTCCCCCATTGAGCATGTTTGGGACTGGATGAAGCGTCGTCTCACGGGGTCTGCACGTCCAGCACGAACGCTGGTCCAACTGAGGCGCCAGGTGGAAATGGCACGGCAAGCCGTTCCACAGGACTACATCCAGCACCTCTACGATCGTCTCCATAGGAGAATAGCAGCCTGCATTGCTGCGAAAGGTGGATATACACTGTACTAGTGCCGACATTGTGCATGCTCTGTTGCCCGTGTGTATGTGCCTGTGGGTCTGTCAGTGTGATCATGTGATGTATCTGACCCCAGGAATGTGTCAATAAAGTTTCCCCTTCCTGGGACAATGAGTTCACGGTGTTCTTTTCTTCAATTTCCAGGAGTGTATTCCTAAAGACGCAAATATCATATTTACTGAATTACTGATACCATTCTAGTGATGACCTGCATTGCCTAATTTCATTTACTGAGAATTCAGTTCTAGTGATACGGGACCATAAAGCAATATTACACTGAAGAGCCAAAGAAACTGGTACACTTGCCTATTACCGTGTAGAGGCCCCGCGAGCACGCGAAAATGCCGCTATGCGCCGTGGCATGGACTCTACTAATGTCTCGCTTAGTGCGGAGGGAACTGACACCATGAATCCTGCAGGGCTATCCATAAATCCGTACGAGTACGAATAGCACGGGGAAATGCATCCCAGATGTGCTCAGTGATGTTCATGTCTCGGGAGTTTGGTGGCTAGCGGAAGTGTTTAAACTCGGAAGAGTGTTCCTGTAGCCACTATGTAGCAATTCTATGTGGTCTCACTGTCCTGCTAAAATTGCCTAAGTCCGTCGGAATGCACAATGGACAGGAATTAATGCAGGTGATCAGACACGATGCTTACGTATCTCACCTGTCAGAGTCATATCTAGACGTATCAGGGGTTCCATATCACTTCAACTGCACACTCTCCACATCGTTACAGAGCCTCCACGAGCTTGAACAGTCCCCTAATGACATGCACGGCACATGGTTTTATGAGGGTGTCTCCAACCCGAATATATTCATCTGCCCGATACAATTTGAAACGGGTCTTGTCCTATCAGGCAATATGTTTCCAGTCATCAACAGTACAATGATGGTGTTGACGGGCCCAGGTGAGATGTGTCATGCAGTCACCAAGGCTACACGAATGGGCCTGCGGCTCCGAAAGCCTCGATCGATGATGTTCCGTTGAATGGTTTGCACTCTGACGCTTGTTGATGGCCCATCACTGAAATCTGCAGTAAGTAGTGGAAGCGTGGCACTTCCGTCAAGCTGAACGATTCTCTTCAGTCGTCATTGGGCACGTTCTTGCAGGATTTTTTTCCGGCATCGGCGATTTCGGAGATTTGATGTTTTACTGGATTTCTGATATTCACGGTACACTCGTGAAATGGTTGTCCATAAATGATTAATTCTACGCGCCTATTCTTCCTCGAAAATTGGTTAATTACATCGTCATTAGGACAATCACGTCAGGTTGAGTGACCAACAGAGCTAAGCCATTAATTCGATCTTCCTTCATTGTCGACCTGAGCTATGTCTTTGTACGCTGCAATGTTGGAAAACTCCATTCTACCGTAGAATAGATGCAGGTAGACAAGCAAATATTTTTTTCTGCGTGTGTATAGTAGGATAGTCAGATCTAGGACAAATAAACAATGCTTGCGTAACAGAAACACGATCATTAAGAGTGTTTATGCTCGTTTGCTTGTATTGAAGAATCTCTCCCATTAGTCTCTTTTTAATCACAAAGAGTGATTCTTCTTCAAAGCACTGATTTAATTTATGTGTCAGATTATTACCGTAGTTGTGAGGGCAAAAATATGTTGAATTTAAAATGATAAATATTTTCTTCATAAATATTTTCTCAGTACAAGAAAACAGTAGAACATTCGCGACTTTTCTCGAACCAATGCCAGACAGAATGACGTATTGATATCACTATAATGGCCGCGTGTTTTATCGCAGGTATTTGTTAGCTATGTATGTGCCAGGCAGAAACGTATAAAATACGATGACAAATATTTTCTCTGTACAAAAAAGCAGTAGAGTAATCGGGACTTTTCTGCGATGACGTATCGTGATGAGTAGAATTGCCGCGACTTTTCTCGGAGGTATGTATTAGCTATCTATGTGTCAGACAGAAACGTGTAAAATACGGTGACGCGACCGCGGGTGCCACATAGGAAAGTACAACTACTCGATAACTCGATTCAATGGAGTCGACTGACAAAAGGAACGAACGGATAGCGTGCGGGATGACTGTCGGAAGCGGCGCAGGAGGTAATGCTGACGGCCCCCTCTTATGTATCTGCCACTGACTGACGTTTCATTTTCCGATTCTTAAGCACAACAAAGCTTACTGGAAATGACGGGTTTTCGGGATATCTTTAACGTAGTGTATCATTTAAACTTCTTAATACGCCAGTATAACATCTATAAGCGCCAAAGACGACGTGCTAACTTCGTAGCCACTTACATAAACATGGCGGCTGCTCGTATTGCTTGAAAGTCTTGCAAGACTACGGCAAGTCTCAGTAGAAGTAACCGATTGCGGCCGGAAAATCGCTCTTTTCACCAGAGTCAAATAGCGATTTAAAGGAACCAAACATTGTATCATTTCTGTATTAGACTACAAAAAAGACGTGATCCACTTACGGCGCTGTTGTGTAAGTTCTGGTTAAAGTACATTTAGTGACAATAATTGTTCTAGCTTGAAACAGTATGAAACCAAATGTTGTCTATGTTCGTTGTCAAAACTTGTACGCATACGTTCTATAACAGTACAGAACACACTTGGCTCACTTATTGGCTCTACTCATGTAACACGTGATGAGAAGCGAGCTACGCTGTCACACATTGGAATCTGTACTCAACATATAAAGCATTATATGCTAACTTCTCGATTAATCAACATTATTTAACATATGTTCGTATAGGTAAGAAATTAGTGTTGCTGTGTTTTCTGCTATCCATCTCAAACTCTTTCTACACGGCCATACATTGCAGAGACCCAATGCTAGACTATTTACTTTACTTTGCAGAACATATCGTGTGTGATATTCTACTGATAATACCAACTAATGTTGTCTTACTGTGGAAGTTCGCATTTAATACACTTAAGGAAAATTTCCACGGGGTAATACTCATTATCAGTTCTGCAGCTATCAATCGTAGCTCCCAGTATGGTGGTAGTACGACCTCTATGCAAGTAGGACATTAACGTTTACAGTAAATACATACCAGTAACATTTTATGTGTTCGTGAAGGTGATTGCTGATGTCAGTGTTCACTCCTGAGCTTCTGATTAGTTAATGACGTTATTCCACAGTCAGAGCTTAGTCATTTAAACTCTATATTCAAGATCTATTATCGTTGCTCACAATTACATTTCTATTTTCCTGGCAGTCTTAATGCACGCAGAAGTCAAGATATGATGTTAGGTAATCACACATCTCCATTTTGATTAAAAATCCCAGTAAACTCTGTTGTTAAATCCATATCCGTAAGGCTGTAGTCGTCTTCAGTATCCCACGCACATCATCTTGGAGACTTTACGATGAACCTAACTGTAAAATATATCACATTATTTCTTCCTTAACATTTTAGATTGTTCGTTACGTAATTGTTGTCGCCCATCCACAATCCATGGTAATTTGACCTAATTTGAAATTTAAAAAAATCTATCCTAGTCCCCAAAGCTAGTAGCTAGTGCAAAACGAGGCCCCATCAGGAAACCATCGGCAGATAGTAGTATAGCAGTCGGTATGGGAGAATTCAAGTGAGAACCATGTGAAAAACGTTCCACATTTTTTCATTTTAAATTTGAAAACATTTTGCGCAAAAGTGGCCGCCTCTTTGAACCCGCATCTTTCCGGACAAAAAAGGTGGCAGCCACTTTCTTACGGTATAGCATTACAAATCGTTCGTTACGTAATTGTTTCACCCATCCACAATCCATAGTAAGTTTACCTAATCTGAAATAAAAAAAAAATTATCTTAGACCCCAAAGCCAGTAGCTAGTGCAAAACGAGGCCCCATCAGGAAAGCAAGGACAGGTAACAGTATAGGGGTCGGTACGAGACAATCCTAGAGAAAACCAAGTGAAAAATTTTCAACATGTTTCGGACTTTAAATTTAAAAAAAAAATTCCGCAAAAGTGGCCACCTCTTTCAACTCGCATCATTTCGGCCAAATGATGGCAGCCACTTTTTTATTTTAACTTTTTTGCGAAATCCTGTTGACTTTATAGAAAAATCTGCCACCTCCTTGAACTCGCAACTTTTAGTGCGAGCACATTTTGGCGAAAAGTTGGCGACTTTAAGTGAGGTTGAGGACAAACCCGCATCTTTTTCGGGAATAGCACTTTCTGGTGAGCAGTGTTTTGGAAAATTTCGGCAACTTTAAATAAGGGTGGTGGTCAAGTACAATCCCCCATCTTTTTGCCCTACAGATGGCGAGCACTTCTCGGCGGGGACTTTTTTCCGAAATCTTGGTGAGTTTAAGTTTTTTCGAAAAATGTTGGCGACTTTATGGCAGACGCTTTTTTGTGGCGACTTTACGAGGGAGAATTTTTTTGGCAGCCACTTTTTCTGCAGCCGTTTTTTCTGGAAGCCGCTTTTAGTGGTAGTTTTTAAAGAGCATTTTTTGACAGCCGCTTTTTTTAGGCTTCCAGTTGGCCAGTAGCAACTGGCGAGCTGCCTTATATGAAAATTGAATTTCGAGATCGAAATATCTTATGTATGTGTGGTGTCACCGCCAGACACCACACTTGCTAGGTGGTAGCCTTTAAATCGGCCGCGGTCCGGTAGTATACGTCGGACCCGCGTGTCTCCACTATCAGTGATTGCAGACCGTGCGCCGCCACACGGCAGGTCTAGAGAGACTTCCTAGCACTCGCCCCAGTTGTACAGCCGACTTTGCTAGCGATGGTCCACTTACAAAATACGCTCTTATTTGCCGAGACGATAGCTAGCATAGCCTTCAGCTACGTCATTTGCTACGACCTAGCAAGGCGCCATTATCAGTTATTAGTGATACTGAATCATGTAGCGTCAAGAGCGACGTTCGTCATTGATGGATTAAAGTTAAGTATTCCACCAGCGACGTCCGTTTTTCTGAAGTCTCATTTCCTTGTCCTGTTCCAGACCTCACGCCAGCCTGCGTGAGCTAAAACGCGTGCCTTTCGGCCTCCACGAGTAACACGGTGTTGGCTCCCCTGCCAACCACAACAGTATGTGTGTATGTAATAGAATGGATACAAAAAGAAACACACTGAATAAAAATACTATGCATGAACTAAGAGATGAAGCGAAGAAAATGGGTTTGAAAGATTATTCAAAGCTGGGAGAACAGCGTCTTGTTGACATTATTAATAACGCTCAAGCGAATGAAAACAAAAACAAGAAGAAGAAGAAGAAGCTATTCAGCCACTGACTAAACAGCAACACCTTATTGGCATGATTAAACAAATAGGTAATTTTTTTAAATCTGAACAATTATACGAATTATATTCAACAATGAAACATACGCTGGAGTTATCGCTGATTATATATAAAAAAAATCTCTTCAAACTTTCCAAATGGAGAGCTATGTCACTATGGGAAAAACTATCTCTACATTTCATGAGACACTTTCAAGACAAATTAGATTGGACTGAAATATTATGTAAGTCTGAAGATTTTATGAGAGCGTTTCAAGATCAATTAAACTGGCGTGCAATACCATATAATTCAAAAATGTCAGAAGATTTCATGAGAGAATTCCGAGATAGATTGGACCGGGTTTAAATATCATACAACAAAAGGCTGTCTGTAGAATTTTTTAGAGAATTCAGGTAGGTCATACTGGGATAAAATATCATATATTGGAGAAATGTCTGAAGATTTCATAAGAAAATTCAAAGACGGATTAGACTGGTATACAGTAGCATGGAAGCAGAAACAATCTGCAGATTTCATTAGAGAGTTTCAAGACAAATTTATACTGGCACCACGTATCAAAATACCAATTGCTGTCTGAAGATTTCAGAGAGAGTTTCACGACAGATTACCGTGTTATCTTATATCATCACATCAAAAACTGTCTGAAAATTTCATGCGATTATCCGCTGATAGATTAGACTGGGGATTTATGTTATTGCATCAAAAATGTCTGAAGATTTGATGCGAGATTTCCAAGATAGATTATTCTAGAACGGTATATCACTCTGTCGAAAGCTGTCTGAAGATTTTATAATGGAATTTCAGCATAAAGCAAACTGCAAATTAATTTTAAAATTTCAAGTTCTATCTGAATCGTTGAAACAAAAGACATTATGCCCATATGAAATACTGACCGAACAACCTGAAAATGACTGTTCTGTATGCTTAATAAACGGAAATGGCTAATTTGTGCTAAAAAATGCGAACACCTTTTTCATAAAGAATGCGTTGACCACTGGCTAGCAATGCAAAATAATTGTCCAATATGCATAAAAGTTATAAAGAGATATACTGAGGGAACCTTTTAATGGATCAAGATCCATTAAAAGAATCATAAGCTTAAATGATCTGAGTAATTATTCCATCCTTAAGATATTAACTCAAATTCCTCTTGCCCTACATAATGATGTACGGCAAAGTGCCATCAGGAATAGGTTCATTAAAAGTCGCTGACAGTTTATGGCTGTCTTTTGAGTTGAGACAACGATCTTCCGCCTGCATATATAGATAACATAAATTGGATATGAATTAATGAAAGCGTATGCGCTAATTTTAGCGCCATTACTCGATTTAGTTATTCTCTTGAAATCTGTGAACGCACTGTATGCATTCAAACAAGTGGCTGAAGGATTAATGTTCCGCAGTTCTTTGGGAAATATCTAGTTTCGGACGTTCTTGAGATAAATATTTTGCAGTTTAACATGATCATACAACGACGAGTCTGCATCTTGATTTCCCTTCCTGTTGGTATGAAATACCACAAACACAAAATAAGTCATGTCATACTCCAAAGAATTATAGTCATTTGTCACATCCATTTCAAAATTTCTTTTGCCACTGATTCAAACTATTTCCTGCGTTTGAAGGTGAAAAAAAGGAAAGTGGTATTTTAGACTGCTTAAGCATCTTTTCTCGCAATTACATTTTATAGTTTGGTTCGTAGTTTACAATAGGCACTCAAAATTCCATATTCGTAATTGTTACTTTACCATGGTATGGTCTAGAATCTGGAATGTCAGTGCCATCATTCTTCTTTGAAAACCATCTATACAACGCGTCACCAGCATTTGGACATCCTACAAAAATTATCGTTAAATCTTCTTCGCCGGCCGGAGTGCCCGTGCGGTTCTAGGCGCTTACAGTCTGGATCCGAGCGACCGCTACGGTCGCAGGTTCGAATCCTGCCTCGGGCATGGATGTGAGCGCTGTGCTTAAGTTAGTTAGGTTTAAGTAGTTCTAAGTTCTAGGGGACTGATGACCTTAGAAGTTAAGTCCCCTAGTGCTCAGAGCCATTTGACCCATTTCAAATCTTCTTCCCAGATGATTTCTCTGTAATTTTTAAAGAAGACGCCCAGCATTTTCATTGGATAAAGTGCTTCATATTCTTTCCTTTGCCACTTCTCGTTGTTAATGAAGTTGCCCTCGAGTCTTGTGTCATCGCCCAGAGAAGGCGTTAGGTGATACAAAACTATTGAAGAAACGCCTAAATGTTCTATCCTGTAGATAATCTGTCCCCTTTTCTGGGAAATTACTATACTCCATAGTTGACTTAGAAAATGTTCACCTAGTTTCGCATTCGATTTGCATTCATAGGCAGTGTAATCTGAGCCGTCTGCATGTCTCACATAAAAGGTCATGTGCCAGTAAGCATTATTATCAAACCAACCATCACCAACTTTGACGTCTATTTCTCCATCTTTATTTCGCACTTTCAAATTATTTGTAGTATTCTCGTTTATTGGAATAGACTACCACTGATGACATTTTATCTTGTTCATCTTTATCATTGCATTTCCAAGAGTATAGTTACATTCGCAGCACCAAAATCTATCAAAGAGTCGTTTCCATCCGTTATAGTGACTTGCAGATTTTGAAATTTACTGTGAAACATGGACCTTGGTAGGGAGGCTTGCGTGCCTCAGAGATACAGATAGCCGTACCGTAGGTGCAACCACAACGGAGGGTTATCTGTTAAGAGGCCAGACAAACATGTAATTCCTGAAGAGGGGCAGCAGGCTTTCAGGTAGTTACAGGGGCAACAGTCTGGATGATTGACTGATATGGCCTTGTAATATTAACGAAAACGGCCTTCCTGTGCTGGTAATGCAAACGGCTGAAAACAAGGGGAAACTACAGCCGTATTTTTTCCCGAGGACATGCATCTTTGCTGTATGGTTAAATGACGATGGCGTCCTCTTGGGTAAGATATTCCGGAGGTAAAATAGTCACCCATTTGGATCTCCGGGCGTGAACTACTCAGGAGGACGTCGTTTTCAGGAGAAAGAAAACTGGCGTTCCGTGGATCGGAGATGGAATCTCACATTCTTTACTCGGGCAGGTGGGTTAGAAAATTTAAAAAGGGAAATGGATAGACTACAGTTAGATATAGCGGGAATTAGTGTAGTTCTTTGGCAGGCGAACAAGACTTCTATTCAGGTGAATACAGGGTTATAAATGCAAAATGAAACAGGTGTAATGCTGGAGTAGGTTTAATAAAGAATAAAAAGTAGGAGCGCTTGTCAGTTACTACGAACAGCAGAGTGAACGCATTATTTGAGCCAAAATAGACACGAAGCCGACACCTACCACAGTAGTACAGGATGACGAAGGAATTGAAGAAATGTATGATGAGATAAAGGAAATTATTCAGATAGTGAAGGGAGACGAAAATTTAATAGTCATGGGCGACTGGAATTCGATAGTAGAAAAAGGAAGGGAAGGAAAAGTAGTAGATGAATAAGGAATGGGGGTAAGAAATGATAGAGGAAGGTCCCTGGTAGAATTTTGCACAGAGTGTAACTTAATCATAGCTAACACGTGGTTTAAGAATCATGAAAGAAGTCTGTATACGTGGAAGAGGTCTGGAGACACGGTAAGGTTTCAAATAGAATATATAATTGTAAGACAGAGATTTAGGAACCTGGTTTTAAATTGTAAGGCATTTCCAGAGACAAATGTGGACTCAGAACACAATCTGTTGGTAATGAACTTTGGATTAAAACTGAAGAAAAAGGAAGAAGGCAAGATTTAAGAAAATGGGACACGAAAGGACTGAAAGAACCCGAGAGCATTAGGGAACGATTGACAAGAACGGGGGAAAGAAATACAGTAGAAAAATAATGGGTAGCTTTGAGAGATGAAATAGTGAAGGCAACAGAGGATCAAGTAGGTAAAATGACGAGGGCTAGTAGAAATCTCTGGGTAACAGAAGGGATATTCAATTTAATAAACTAAAGGGGAAAGTATAAAAATGCAGTAAATGAAGCAGTCAAAAAGGAATAGAAACGTCTCAAAAATGAGATTTACAGGAAGTGCAAAATGGCTAAGCAGGAATGGCTAGAGGATAAATGTGTAGAGGCATATATCGCTAGAGGTAAGATAGATACTGCCGACAGGAAATTTAGAGAGACCTTTGGAGAATAGAGTACGACTTCTACGAATATCGAAAGCTCAGATGGAGAACCAGTACTCAGCAGAGAAGGGGGAGCAGAAACTTGGAAGAATTATATATAGATAGTCAATACAAGGGCGATGTACTTGAGGGAAATATTATGGAGATGGAAGAAGACGTAGATAAAGATGAAATGGGAGATATGATAGTACGTGAAGAGTTTGACAGAGAACGGAAAGACCTGTTTTGAAACAAGGACCCGGGAGTAGAAAACATTCCATTGCAACTACTGATAGCTTTTGGAGAGCCAGTCATGACAAAACTCTATCTGGTGAGCAAGATGTAAGATATAGGCGAAATACCCTCTGACTTCAAGAAGAATATAATAATTCCAATTCCAAAGAAAGCAGGTGTTGACAGATGAGAAACCTACCAAACTACCAGTTTAATAAGTCACAGCTACAAAATACTAGAACGAATTCTTTACAGACGAAAGGAAAAACGGGTAGAAGCCGACCTCGGGGAAGATCTGTTTGGATTCCGTAGCAGTGTTCCAACACGTGAGGCACTATTAACCCAGCATAAAATGTTTATTGCCACCCTCCAGACGTGGAGCCACCATTGACCCACTACATCTCACATCTCACGTATCCTATGATTTTTAGGGCTTATCAACCACAAAAATTTAACACAAATCGATATCGTGAAGTTATAGCAATTGGCATTCTAGAAGTGTTTATATACCGCAAGCATGGCTGTCAGCATGCCTATCAGCATTTCATAGTCCCCGTATTTCAGCATTTTGTTATGTCTATCTGGAAAAGAATCATGCACTCGCCATCGAGCACTAGAGATGTTTAACATCCATGTCTTTTATTTACGCTGCTGGCGTTTGCAATTGCGTATAAACGTCCTTATTCCAAGTCACTAAGCTTTCTATGACACAATGATGCTTTCAAGTTATTGAATTTCGTCATCAACCTATCTCGTGCCATTTTATTGTAAGAAACATATATTTTAGTAATTTATCTTTTCTAGTTGCACCACAGTGTTGTTTAAAGTTTTTGTTATAACCTTGAATGAAAAAGATGTCTTTGGGCAATTTATGCCATATAATGAAAGTTCAAATTTACCTGTTCTCACTAGAACGTTCCAGAATTCATTGTATTCGTCCTTGAAGAAGTAGAACATGTCGCTTATATATCTAAATAAAGAGTCTAACGCTGACGGTACGCCAGGAAAACTTTTACTGATAATGCCACATGCCTTTCCCCTAAATCGTCATTCTTCTTTTTCTGCAAAGTATACCTCATCATAAAAATAAACCTTCTGCCTTACTAAGTGTTTAACGCTCCGTGGATGACAGAGTTTTGCCGCAGGCCTACATCAGACACTTTTTAAGGGTAGTCAGCTTCTAGCGCTAAGCTCGGCCCTTGAATCATGTATATCATGTTATTGACAATCAACACGACTTGACCTGATGGCCTCTGATAAAGAGGTGATATATTTTTGAAATTCTGCGGTAGAAATCTTAACCCGTCTGTGATTAGCAGAGGTTTAGTAGTAGAGGGTTCGTCATTATTATTAAGAGCGTACATCCAAACCCATCTTTTGTGGAAAACGTACAGGAATTCGTCCACAATAAAAAGCTTTCAAACTGCTTGATTTTGCACAATTCAGGTTCATTCTCAGGCACTGCTGGCGTCAGCGTCTGAGTAGGGTCAGAAGTAGCAGTAGCAGCAGCAGGTTTCCCGTATTAACTTTGAACACCTCGTATATCGTCTTCAGATAGCTGCATGATAGTGCTCTAATAGAACGCGTACAGCAGTGACTCAGCACTGACTCAGCGATGTCTGAATGCGCCAAATCTGCGTGTGGCCAATTTCGTGAACTAACACAGCGAGGTAGCAAATAAGGCGTATTATTGTTCGTTTCTATGCACCAGTATTAATCTTGATCAATGTGAATTTGAGTAGGGTTATTGTATTTATTAGGGCAATCTGCATACCCAGTACATGATCTCTCCCGTCAAAATTGCGTTGACAGAATTGCTACACTGAATTTTGCCTTCTTGTTCGAAATGACAGTATCTGGATTTTGGTTGCTGTTCTCAAAAGTAATATCTGTGTGAAAACTGCCGCATTTTAAAAGCTGCTTCAGCTGCCTGCATCATTTTTGCAGTCGCAAGATAGTAAGACCATTTTGTATTCTTCTGGTTCCACTTGTAGATGTGTATGGAAAAGCTCAAAACGTTATCTTCCACGCCGCATCTTGGTTTCTCAGTTAACTGCAAAGTTCCGTTACTTAGCTCGCCATTAGCTACTAGAATATATTTCTGCTGAAATAACATAAGCGCCTCTTTCAACGCTTCGTCACTCCGTGTATAAAACTGATCTTTTTCTTCTTTAAAAGCTAAATAGCCGAAGTTGTCGAAGTACTCTACTGCTGTTTCATCAAGAGCGGACACTAATCTGAGTACAAAGATTGAAAGTACAGTTATTATTCTGTTGAAGCTGTTCAAAAATTCAATTATATAATGAAATAAAAAATATTTTTACATATAAACTGGAAGCAGTTATCGACATTATCAACAACAAAGTTGTGTACAGTTATAAGAAAGTGCTCGTGGTGTTAGATGAACAGAATAATCCCTGGTTCAAGACAA
Organism: Schistocerca gregaria; assembly: GCF_023897955.1. Taxonomy (NCBI): domain Eukaryota; kingdom Metazoa; phylum Arthropoda; class Insecta; order Orthoptera; family Acrididae; genus Schistocerca; species Schistocerca gregaria. The sequence goes on along the minus strand of NC_064921.1, from coordinate 970,324,973 downwards.
GAAAAGTGGCTTAAGTTTTGGAAAATAAAGCTAGTGATCGAGCAATTGGAAAGAATGTAAACGCAGATGACACTAACATATCAGAAAAATTTAGCCCTGTCTGGCAGACGGGGTTAAAGGGCAACGACAAATCATCAGTACTCATCAACGAAGCAGGATTTTCTCATCCAAGAAAGAAGAGGTTAAGCAGTTTAAAAAACGGGTCTCACGTCATGTCTTGCCATCCATAAGAAAGCACGGTGAGTACACAATTAAAGCGACCTATCAAGGCCAAATAACTCATTTGAAAAATTTAAACAGAGTTCTCGAAGGGCACATTCAAAATTTAAAGAGAACTTCACGTGAAATGTTACCTCATGTTGTTCCCGAAACAGTCAATGAAAATTTCAGACACATGTTTGTACTCATGAACTTATTTCATGATAATTGCGACTACTCTTACTATGTCATCAGAGTGCAGAGAAGAAATTTGCTAAAAACGTTTGTGTGGAATCACGTACGGACATATAAACAGTGAAGAAATCCTGAGGCTCAAAGTACGATCCAAATTCGATAAATTTATACCAAAGACTGAAGGAAAACTTGAGCATCGACTACCATATGAACTATTTCAATATCCAGGATGATTACACGCAAAACGAACTAATCAACTTGATATCAAATATGTCCACAAGGCTACGTTTTCGGCGTTTTTTTCAGTGGATCGAGATCAATTACAATTGTGGTTGAAAAACAGTGCAAAACCTACGACACCACCAGAAGGATAACCCCAGAGGGATTTTTTCATATTGCAGGTTCTCTCTCATCTTTTACTCTGGGGAGTTTCTTTTATATCGATGTCCAAATCCATTGCCAGGTCTGATGATCCGCGATGTGACGGAAGCTGCTACTTCTTGCATCTGTCACCCATCGCCTTTAATTGAGGTGGCAGAGCACAGGAACAGCAGCGACTTGTTGATGATGATTATCCTCATTGCATGGATGGCCAGCCCAGCTCCTTAGCCTGAGGCAAACCCGGGAGCACCTTCAAGGCGTTTGGAACTTGTATATATAGTCGGCGTGGCAGTGATAAAGTACTTTCTAAAAGCACCTACATTCACCAGCAGGTGAAGCATAAGCGGCCACAACTATGGTTTTTATGAATCCCGAAACTGTAATAAAAATGTAAAAATAAGGGAGAACGAATGCTACATGCAGAGGAGAAAATGTCACGGTGGTTATTGCGAGGATAATTGTATTTGTCACGAGAGAGGCACTAAACGATTAAAAAAAATACACTTACACCGAAAGGTACTACTATTTCCACTTCGAAGCAGACCAAGATACAGGAGTACATACGACAAGCTTTGTCGCTGTGCACGACTTTAAAGGAAACAGATACGAGTATAGAAATAACAAAGCATTTTAGAAATGATTGATAACACGCAGTAACAGGGGTATACGTCTATATTGCACTATACAAAGGCTTATGATGGGTACTTCATTTTGCAGTATTGTGTCAATAACGGATTTAAGATCAAAACCATTTTTCAGCTCATGGAGTTGAAAATACCTACCCTAAACCTCAGAATAACTGACAGCATAAACTTTATCCAAGGCGGCCTCGCGTCGTTTCCGAAGACAATCGGCTTGAAAGAGGCTACTTTCCACACTTCTTCAATAAGTGCGAAAATGAAAATTACGTAGGGCAAATTCCACCGACCAAGCACTATGGTGTTGATACTATGAAAACTGAAGCTCGAAAAGGGTTTTTAGAAAGGCTCGCTCAGAAGTTGTATGAAAACTACGTGTTTGACATCCAGAAGGAACTATCTGAATATTGCCCTTATGATGTCGACGTATTTCTCTGTGGATATATTGAATTTAGGCGAAATTTCCTGGAAATAACAAGTATTGATTCATTTCAGAATATAACAGTCGGCAGTTTATGCATGGATATTTACAGGTGAAAATTTCTGTAGTCAAAGAGTCAATTGCCTGGTTAAACTCATTCCCTAACGTACAACATGCATTGAATGACTGAGAAGCCACAATATGTGGTGCAAAAGTTGACGGCTACGGCGCAAGCACGAAAACGGTGTATCAATATCACGGCTTCTTTTGGCACGGTTGTCCCAAATGTTATTTGCCAGATACTATCAGCATTGTGAATAATGAATCGATGGATGATCTCTTTTCAATGGCGGCAGAGCGAACATAAGCGTTGAGGAATGCAAGTTATATAACTTTGTAGAGTTGTGGAAAAATTTTAAGGCTTACAAAGTGAACGTGAGTAAAGCCATAGATATCGTGGAACCACAGAATCCCAGAGATGCATTTTTCTGGGGATGTACAAACGCTGCTAAGTTGAAGGTTTCAGGCAAGAAGTTGCGATACATAGATATCTGCAGTCTACATCCAACAGTGATGTTTTGCGACGATTATCCTGTTGGTCATCCCGTACAGATACTGGGACCAGAAAAATACGACGAAGAATCGTTTGTTTTGTTACACACAAAGTGCTTGCGCCTCGAGGCTTGTTTCATCCTGTGCCTTCAGTTAAGCAGGAAAACCTTTTGTAAGCTCTATGTGCGAAATGAGTAGAAGAAAATCCTTATAGAAGTTGCAACCATAGTGATAATGCGTGAGCATTTATAGGAACTGTGACAACGATAGAGCTCAACAAGGCTATCGAAAAAGATTTTAAAATACAGGAAATCTACGAGGTACAGCATTTTCATCGAGTTAGTAATGAGTTGTTCATTGGCTACGTTAAAACCTTCATGCAGATCGAAGTGGAATCTAGTTGTTGGGAAGAAGACTACAGGTCGAAAGAAAAATACGGTCGAGTTATCAAGGAAAAGCAAAATATCGAGCCCGACATTAGCAATATTGAAGCGAGTGCATGCAAACGAGCTGTTGCCAAAATTTGCCAAAATTTTCTTGAGACAAAATTATGTCACAGGCTGAACTTGTCACAAACAGAATTTATAGACAACGTTAAACGATGGCATGAGCTACTACTCAAAGAAAAAATAGGGATAACTAATGTGATACCGATCAACGAGGAAATAATTATGGTGACATATCGATACTATTACTTCTATATTGTAGATAGTACAAGTACTAACATATTTGTGGCCGCTCTCATCACCGGCAATGCTAGAATGAGGTTGTATGATAAGCTCGATATAGTAGGCGATTAAGTTGTATACTACGACACAAACTCCGTTGTTTACATTGACAATGGTACAAACATAGTGCAAAGAGGTTGCATGCTTGGCAAATGGACAGATGAAATTGGCAAAGACGATTTCGGCACTGAATGGATAAACACTGCGCCAAAAAACTATGCGTATCGAACCGAAACTAAAGGTTTCACTCTACACTACGAAGATTCAGTAAAACTGCACATGAAGACGATGACCAAATTAATATAGACATCTGAAGGTAACATGATTACGAGAGTTAAGAAACCCAAAAATCTAGTGAATAAATTTATTGCTAAGAATTTTAGTTTAACAAGGTTAAGCGTATGCTTTTAGAGGAAAATGACAGCATAATTCATACACTTCCATGGAATTACTTAAGAAAAACTTTTGTGTATATAAATGGAAACAGTGATTACCGAGTACACAGATGATCCTGCTAGTTGGTACGAGCTCATACTCGATGACTTATAGAAATAATTAGTATGACGTTCATGAACGAGCAGATATTAAACTTGACCTATAAGTACTGCTAAGGATAATTTTATAGTCAAGGACTATAAAGCTTCAAACTTGTGGCTGCCAAAAGTGCTCCCAAGAAGCGGATAGCAAAAAGTGAACGCAAAAAAGTGTCCCCCGTAAAGGCGCCAGAAAAAAAGCGTCTGCCAGAAAGTCGCCAACATTTTGCCCTAAAGTTACCGTTCAGACGACCGACTTCAAGTCGAAAAGATTTCGTAAAGAAAGTGCCCACCAAAAAGTGCTCGCCATCTTGAGGGCAAAAAGATGCGGGGTTGTCCTCGACCACCTCACTTACTTAAAGTAGCGAAATTTTGCAAAAAAAAAAACCGCTAAAAATTTTCGCCATCTTTTGCCCATAAAGATACGAGTTTCTGCTCAACCGACGTCCTTAATTAAAGTCGTCAACTTCTCGCCAAAAAGTGGTCGCAAAAAGTGGCTGCTATCTTTTGGGCTAAGAGATGCGGGTTCAAAGAGGCGGCCACTTTTATGCAAAATTTGAAATGAAAAAGATGTGGAAAATTTTTCAGTTGGTTGTTACTTGGATTGTCCCATACCGACCCCTATACTACGAAAAATGCTGGCATCTTTTGCCCATAAAGATACGAGTTTATCCTCAACCTACGTCCTTAATTAAAGTCGTCAACATCTCGCCAAAAAGTGCTCCTAGAAAAATGGCTGCTATCATTTGGCCGAAAAGATGCGGGTTCAAAGAGGCGGCCACTTTTACGCAAAATGTTTCAAAATTTAAAGTGAAAAAGATGTGGAAAATTTTTCAGTTGGTTTTTACTTGGACTGTCCCATACCGACCCCTATACTACTACAGACGTAAGGACTATCTCAAGATACTTGTAATAAATTGGAAAGCGGTAACTGTTTGATTTAAATAAACATTTTAAAATCTTAATTGTGGCTGTTATTTGTTTTGATTATAAGTAATATAATAGTATTAGAGCCATGATTCTAAATATGTCAAAATTTGACAAGATAGCGACTAGTTTAGCAGTTTGTGGGGACCTACTAAACTGCACGCAGTTCCCCAGGGATACATTAGAAATGCGTTAAGGCTAAGAGAGAGCATTTTCAACGTGTTATGTATGAAAGAGTGTGGTTAATGAACTATAAAGTGCTGTAGGCAGTCATCTGCAATATGGAAAATAGCGTGTCTGCAATCATGCCATATAGTAGTTTCTTTCTCTATGTGTGTATATGAATATTTTCAGTAACTTTGGTCGTGTGTTTTTATTATACCTCGTATTGTCATAACAATACTGTAAGTTGTTGTATCAAGGATACACACTGAGTAACTGTAATAGAGGACTGTGAAAAACTTTTTAATGTTGAAGATCTGTTCTCAAGTTACTTCTGGTGAGTAGCATGATTCTTTCATTGAAGTTCTTGCAAGACTTTGAACGCTCTTAGTTAGATAGAGACGTATAACACTTCTGTTATTTCTTATGTTTTGCAAATAAATACTCAACCCTGCATTCCTTTCGACAACTCTTTGGCACCGTTACATATCGACAGTTTGAAAGAAGAAATGTTAAACTTCAATGACTTCTCAATAATTCGCTCATTAAAACCGAAATAATGATGGAGGAAATGGATCGTGGCCTTATTAAAGAAACCATTCCGTCTTTTGCCTCAGATGACTTGGAGAAACAACGTAAACTAGGACTGCCCCATACTTCTCCTTTCGACACTACCATCTCACTTGACTTTACTTACTGGGTAGTAAATCTGTATAATAGATGCGAGCACTGTAGTACTTGCTTTGCTGTACTGCTGCAATGGCGTCATCCGTGCACGATTATGTCAGGGATAATCGGTTCCTCCTTGTTATCGGAAACACGACATTTTTCATGCAACGGAGTGTATATCTGCAATAAAGGTCTCAGTCTGGAAAATCGTCCAGGCTATAACAGAAAAGCAAAGAAATGCTGGTGGTTTGAGAGGGAAGAGACACTGTTTGAGAGGGAAGAGAAAAATTGAAGTGAGAGAACTGCGAGAAAATTCTCACTCACTTAAAATAAACAGAGCTAATATGAAGCTGGCAAATTTCGTCTGACAGCTTGCGCGTCACTCTGTTTAATAAGAACACCGCTGTGTGTATTTTCTTTGTTCCAGAATTTCAGTAATAGCTCCGAGTTAACCACATTTTTTCGTTCAAATGTAGAGTACACTGCACAAAACAAAAGCCTTTGCCGGCTCTACCGCGTATCTTTCGCGTGTTTTTATATCTCTTTGCGGGAGTTCACAAATATTGAAGACGTATTTATACAACTTTTATCTGCATCACGACCACACGGCAAATGTACGTTTCCACTGCGGCAGCTATCGTAATACGTTCGCGAATCTCGTACATCTGTGAAAAGCAAAAACAATTATTTAGAACTGATACTGAAACGTGCCTCTCATATGAATTATGCTATATAAAATAAACCTGGATCCAAGAGCACATAGTTCCGTATACCGCATTTTACATGGTTCTTAAATTAAGTTAGCGATAATTTGAGCTGAAACGCTACTTGTCATTGTTTCCCTAGCCATTGAATTACTCCTCCTCGCTCCCGATGGTTGTAGGGAGCTGCAAATGTATAGCGTCCCGAGCTACCTAATTTTTACTGCAGTTGGCGCCATTGATAGATGACGAGAGTAATTATGTTAACGTTCTTCGGTTTTTATGAAACTTTCGTGGTAAATAGATACGAATGGCGACCTAGACACTGCTATGGTATTGAGCCCAAAAGACAATGAACTCAATTCATTATCCTTAATGTTGATTGAAAAAATATCTCAGTGTGATTCGGTGTAACATGGAAATAATTTAGTACAAGTGAAGAGTAACTCTGTTCACTGCGATTAAAATTTGGGTTGTGAAAAAACTGCCTGCAATTGAGATCGTCGTGTACAAGTGAAACAAAGAAGAAACAGAAAATAATGTTTTAATCGAGAGCTGAACAGAACAAATATAGAGGAGATATGAATTTAAAAAAAGCCTTCAGTCACAACCTTTCGTATTGTATTAAGTACACGATACAGTTCGGAACTCGCGGGTTGATCATCAGGTGTAATTCGTCTTAATTCATGCTTTATTTCTTTTCTCTTGAATGAGGTGATATCCATATTCCTGTAACGAAAATCTTTTATATTAGGTTATGAATTTTGGTAAGTCAAACGTGGAAAATCTGTGCGAAATAACCCAAGACGAGCGTTTTTAGTGTTTCAGCACCAGCATACATTCTTTTCTCCATCGTTTTCGTTTATATCACTTCATACAAGAGGCACATTCGCTTACACATGTTTGTAAACACTTCGCAGATGTTCCTGTACACTGTGTTCTCAAAGATAAATCTATTCTAAGTGTTAAAGATATAATTTTTAAATAATTGTTTTATGCAGGAAATATATGGTGGAAATAACTTTAGAATAGGTCTTTAAAATTACTGAAGTAGCTGTGGCTTGCAAAATGTGTTTTTTCAAATAATACAGATACTGTTTTATTATTATTTTGTAGAGGTATATCTCTAGTTGCTCCAACACATTTAGGATCTTACCATTGTCTTCATTATGTAATACCACCAAATTGTTTTCTACATTGTCGATGACATGTTTCGCTTCCAACATATGTTGTACAATGGCTAATTTTTCGAGGTGGTTGAGCGTGAAAGCATTAATGTGTTCTTGAAAACGGGTTTTGAAGTTTCTGCCTGCTTTCCCTAGATAGTAGGCAGGGCAACTGGACCATGATACTTTGTACACTCCGCCATTGTTATATGTTGGCGTGTTTGACTTTATGTTACGGACGGGTAAGTTTCCTAACTTATTATTAATTGAGAATGCAACTGCTTCATTTGTTTTCTTGAAAAAGTGGCATTCATCAGTTTTATTTTGTAATTCCTGTATGAATATATGAATAAAATTAAATGGAATTTTCCCAGCCTGCTAATGAAAGCAGTATACCCATACATACAAGAGAAATAAAATTATTCCAGAAAGCATGACTAATCATAATAAAACCCCAAAGCAGTTCATCAGGAAAGAAAGCTACTAAACAGCATAAACATTAACCTCAATAATAACAGTGCCATGATTCTGCATGCTGACAAAAGCAATTCTCTAGCAATAATGAACAAAGAGGAATACAGCTTTGACTTACGAAATTTTTTACCTAACATCCAACATTTTCGTGACAGGAATGTGCATTTCACCTCATTGAAGAGAAAAAATTAAGCATGTATTAAGACGAATTACACCTGATGATGGACCGCAAGATCCGACATGTATCGTATACTTAATAAAATACGAATAGTTGTGACTGAAAGCATTTTTTGATTCGTACCTCCAGTATATTGAATACAGCTGCGAAATATGGATAAAATTATATATATAATTTAGGGTGTATAGCGCCAAATCAAACCACTAACGTCGGACAGTTCAGTGAGACAACCATTTTCTACATTCAGCTGTGAAGTGGGGGAAATGATGTCAGTTTCGGATATTAAAATGGAAACACAATGGAAATAAACATGATTCAGAGCTGGAACATATTCACGTGAATTGCTGTGTGGTTCATTTCCCCGTTTCTACAAAATTACTGGAAGGCACTTCTTAGCAAATACACAAGTATGAATCCGTCTAGCATGAAATAGAAATACTGAGGGGTAATACACATATTTAAACAATTTTTGAAAAATATAGAGAAGAGCACGTATTCTGTGCCCTGGAAATGTTTACGACATGCATATTATTACATTTTAATGTTGAAAAAAATGTCTCAACTGTAAACAATTTCTTTAGAAATCGTCAAAAGAGGAAACATTTCTCTTTTTTTGCCACTTCGTGTTTGACTGAGTTTGGCTTTGTCTCGATATATTTTGTAAATAAACGTTTGCATGATTCATGTGCTGGAAGGAGAAGTTTAAACTTCACTAGTCTTCATAACGTTTTTCCAGGGACGAATAAGAGAAAACCAGATAATCACTCTTGAACAGCAAAATGTGAAATGGAAGAACTCGGGAAACTTGCTGCTATTTGTCAAATGCACAGATGTGTAGGAAGGTGGGGCACGAATATATGTAGGACAAAATAAAAATCTTTTGAAACGTTTGTTACAGTCACCAGAAAAGAATTAAATTAGATTCATTATAATTATTTGTCCACTATGAGATCAATTTGTGTTTATGTGAAAAAATGGTTTTATTTAAATTACCAAATGTAAGAAAAATGCAATTTTTCTCCTTAAATGTCGTCAATATAATTGAATAAGTCAGTGTGATGTAAATACCTTATGAAACAAACAAAGCTCCATTGTAATACCTCAGTTTTATCATACTACACTTTGACCAGTGTCTTCAGTGATATTTTGAAATTGACTTCGTGTCTTCAATTTCACTTAGATTCTCCCCATCGTGAGGTCCGCCGTTGAGTTAGTCGCATGAGAAGACAAAACAAGTGTAAATCAGGTATTGTTGGTACCAGTTTTGCATACGAAATAATCATACTCTTTGCCATTTTCTTCTACTTCAGTTAAGTATCGCTTAAAAGAAATATTATCTCTCTCCACTGTCTCCAATTTCAATCATTGCCTGCTCTAATAATGGTAAAGCGGATGTACTACTGTAGCAGTTGTAATACAAACTGGATAAATCAGATGAGGTAACCTTTAAAGTTTTATATATGGACCACGGCAAGTTTTAATTAATGTTTTAATTAACGTAGCAGAGAAAAGGTTCCCGGACGTAGTTTCACTTCTTCGTCACTGCCTGTCACCGTTTGTATGTATACGTTTGTGATACATACATTACCTCGTAACTGCTTGAAGCTGAATTGTGAAATACGACTGGGAATGTAAAACGGGGCCTGCAGTTCAAACTACTACTGGAAAGTGCTGCATCCAGTGCATATCTGTAGAACGACAATGATCTCTGTGTATAGCAAATCGTTCCGTAAAATATTCTTGGTAAGTATGACAGACCTCTGCTGAGAGAAACACTCATTTTTCCTTAGGACTGGTATACTTATCTTTACTTTGCAATGAAGTTAAATGATCATAGGCCATTGATGGTTGGGAGACCTCACCAGGGGAAATTCGGCAGTCGAGTTACAAGTCTTTCCAGTTGACGCCACAATGGGAGACTTGCGTTTTGATGATCCTGAAATGATGACAAGGACAATACAGCACCCATTTCCCCATTGGGGAAACTCTCTGAACAGGCTGGGAATCGAACACAGGCCTGCTGTGTGGCAGTTGGCTGCCCTGACCACTCAGCTTATGGGGCGGACCTATTTTGCAAAAAAATCCCATGCCAACTCTCAGTAATTACATGTAGCTGTTGAGTAAACTATTTCATGCTATCGGGACCTCTGCACAATTTAAAGTCTGCACATTCATCATCGTAACCACAGTGCATGTAATAAGCTACTTTGAACAGTATGTGTAAATTTACTACATCAGATAAGGACCAAAGTTATTACAACGACTGTAGGTGACAACTGCTTCTAGGATATATTTTTATCAACATAAATAAGAAAGGGCAGCTTAAGCTTGTTACCAAACTTGGTAGATTTTATGTTCCTATTCATGCCATGAAATATGATAGTTTTGACTGCTTCCAACTGCCGACAATCAAGTAAATTACGGGAAACTTCACTTTCTACTGCAAACAGGAAAAACCATGCACACATACTACCGTGTAATGATGAAAAGGAGTAATGTTACTATGTACTAGCATGAATTACACTCCTATGTAATGGGAATGTTTTTTATCTGTTTTATAAATTTAAATATTAATACGCTTAAGTGGTTCTCTTGATGGTACTTTGTGACATATACAGGCATAACTAGTAATTCTTCAATCTTCTTGTTACCTTATCTAATCAGTAGTCTCATTCTCCTCGTTTCATATGACCATCCACTCATAATCAGAATACTGCATACCATACACTTTACCAGAGAAATTTTCGTTCTGATTATTGAATACGTGCACATGATTCATTAGGCAACGGTGTGTTAGCAAAGTTTAATTTTCTTGCATGTGGCAAATATGCCAAGAGATGATGCACATTCTCATTTAGTGCACAAAAACTAGCTGTAATTGATGCTTGAAACAGGAAGTGTCTTTTCTGTGAACATTTATTACTGAATGTTCACTTTGTACTCCTTTTGGCAGTTTTCTGTATAGTTCGGCATAAAACTCATTATTTTCGATAGCATTAACTATTTCCTTTAATGCCTATCCGGAATCTCTCTCTTCATAAGTCTCAAGTTTCTGTTATAATTTGTTACTAACAAGAGTTAAGTACCACCCATCATTAATTTGAACAGCTTTCATCTTATATTCTTTGTATTTGTTTACGTTTCTTGTACATAACCTGGATTATACAGAGGAGAGCTGCCGACTATGATCTCAAAGACATAAAACAGCAATTCAGAAAATATCTAGGATCTTTAAACTAAATCTAATTAGCTACCACACCATTGAAAATTTGATTCATAAATAAACCTTCAGCGGAAACTCCTTGCAGATAGTTTCTTTGATAAATTTAATATGTATTGCGGACAATTCGCTCAATATTTTTTCTTTAATTTGTCATGAATTGCCAACATATTAAAATACATAAATGAAACGCCTCTAACTTCTAGCCACATTTTCCAGCAAGCAGATGGGCTACCCATATCAAACTAACACTGAAAATATAAAGTAAAACTGAATAACTTGTCAGGTACATTATTTAACTTTCGTTGTGTGAAAACAGACTTGTCCTTATCCTAGCCCATTATTCTCCAGCAGTCTTTCTTAATGAGTTCCACTATTTTTGAGTTCAATTCAGAAAATGCGTCTCTGAACCAGATACTAACAGTGTGAACACTAATTAGCTATGATGCCATAAATCTTTACGAATTGTCGTCGCTATACTATTTATCTACAATATACCAGCATATATTAATATTGTTACAACTAAACTTAGCTTATTATTTATAAAACAGTCTCAAAGTCGCGAATGTACTCACTATTCCATATACCATAATATATCATAGAGACTTTTCTAGAGTTTAGAAATTCAAATAGGCCTCTCTTGAGACCAGAAAATGATGTGGCGAGTTTATTTTTCAGTATAGATGGATGATGGCCAGTGCTACTAATTATATCATTGTGTGTCGCACAATGACTATCGGATCACCCTTTTGTAGAAATGACAGACCCAGCATACATTTAGTGCTTCCTCCTTCTTTCTGTTCTTTTAGATTTGGATACAATAAATGAGAAGCAGCCCTGTTCTCTTGAGTTACAGTAAATAATTACTACATGAAATATATATGATTGCCAGAATTAATATACTAGGTGATCAAAAAGTTAGTATAAATTTGAAAACTGGATAAATCACTGAATAAGGTAGATAGAGAGGTACAAATTGACACACATGCTTAGAATGACATGGGGTTTTATTAGAAACAAAAAAATACAAAAGTTCAAAAATTTCCTACAGATGACGCTTCATCTGATCAGAATAGCAAAAATTAGCATAACAAAGTAAGACAAAGCAAAGATGGTGTTCTTTACAGGAAATGCTCAATATGTCCACCATCAGTCCTCAAAAATAGCTGTAGTCGAGGAATAATGTTGTGAACAGCACTGTAAAGCATGTCCGGAATTATGGTGAGGCATTGGCGTCGGATGTTGTGTTTCAGCATCCCTAGAGATGTCGGTCGATCACGATACACTTGCGACTTCAGGTAACCCCAAAGCCAATAATCACACGGACTTAGGTCTGGGGACCTGGGAGGCCAAGAATGACGAAAGTGGTGGCTGAGCACACGATCATCACCAAATGACGCTCGGAAGAGATCTATCACGCTTCTAGCAATACTTTGTTTTTTACATTATTCCGGGGTTTATTAAGTCTTCAAACTTATACTGACTTTTTGATCACCCGGTATTTCAGTAAGTCAAAACTTGGTACAACACACAAAGCTGTTAGTCAACAAACAGGAACATGCCAGCTCAGCAAGTGGAGACTTGTCATTTCCAGCACATGATCATATGTGTGTGTGTGTGTGTGTGTGTGTGTGTGTGTGTGTGTGTGTGTGTGTATGTGTGTGTGTGAATGTGTGTACATGTGTGTGTTGGTGAGAGAGAAGGGAGAAAGAGAGAAGGAGAGATGAAATCTACCGATGAGGGACAATTTTAGGCACTTACGTATTTTTGATAAATGGTACCGGCATTTCAGACATGTAAGTTATACGTAGACCATCAAGATCATTATGTACTTTCATCAAGTAATACATTCATGCACGTTACATTGTGACAACCGACATATACATCACATGTGTGCCTTCTTGACGAAGCCCAGGCTTTTTCACTAATAACACAGACGTTTTAGACGTGGAAATAGACCAGTGTTGCCCATATCTTTAAGTATGTTTGACGCTGTGTGCACACTCATAAGGGATAGAGATGAAACTTACTGATGGGACAGAATTTTTGGTGGCAAAACTGTGTCATATCGCTACTGCCAAAAGTATATTGCTTTTCTGCCTTCACGTGTAGACAATCCACGTCACATTATGAGGGTTTACGGTCAGCCAAAGATATTCAAATAGTGCCTTGCTATACTACTACCAAATTCTACATGACTGTCACACACTCTTCATATTGTTTTCATATGGGCAGCATGCTTCGGTGCGTCTGTTCACTAAAGCAGCTCTTTCTTCGGTGCCCGCTGGACCTTTGCCCTCGTCCCCTATGGTACCCGCTTCCGCCAGAGAGTGCCACCCAGTTAAGAGCCACTTGCACCAACCTTTGCACGACGACCTTGACCACTCCGTCCCTCGCCTGTGCGGGGAAAACAGAACCAGAGACACACAACAGACTAATTTGAAAAAGAGTGGTGAAATTTTTCGTAGGACTGTTAGGGACGCCAACTACTGTCAATAACTTGACGTCAGGAAAATAGACACAGGATGTGTTTAGTACTACAAAACATCAGTTATTTCTCCTATCTAATCAATACGATACGCCTTTGTAGCACAATAGAGCTTGATACAGATTAAATTACAAAATATGTTTGCCTATTAATAGTTTATGCGTTTGTGACGTTGTTTAGAAAAGGAGAGAAACGTTGCAGCATTTCATGTACTACGTAAACATTTCTTTATTTCATTCCATTAAATGCGTCTGAAATCTCAAATTTTTAATAAGTACTTTGGTCCTTTAAGTTTGGTACGCTGGTGGAGACCGTAACAGTGAGTTGCTTGCAGTGAATTACCGGTTCCAAGGCAACTGCGACGAGAGCTCATGCACCACGTTTAGAAATTAGAAAATTCGTCTTACTGAGTTGTGACCAGTGAGTCTGTTAGAAAATTTACGTTAGAAAACAGGAAACTTGGGCAGAGCAGCCTTCGCGGTAGTGCAACCGCTAACATGGGCAATTCAGGAGACTTTTTCCGTTCTACTCGGTCATTTCAAGCATAATCGCAACGGCAAACAAGGGCACAGGCAGTTTCTCATCCTTTAGTAGTGAAGTCCGTAGCAGCGACAAATTCCAGTCATTGCCTTTCCACCGTGTTAGGTGACGCAGTTGTAAGATCTGGCTCGCATTTGGAAGAACTGAATTTCACTCCGGATATCCACATATACACTCCTGGAAATTGAAATAAGAACACCGTGAATTTATTGTCCCAGGAAGGGGAAACTTGATTGACACATTCCTGGGGTTAGATACATCACATGATCGCATTGACAGAACCACAGGCACATAGACACAGGCAACAGAGCATGCACAATGTCGGCACTAGTACAGTGTATATCCACCTTTCGCATCAATGCAGGCTGCTATTCTCCCATGGAGACGATCGTAGAGATGCTGGATGTAGTCCTGTGGAACGGCTTGCCATGCCATTTCCACCTGGCGCCTCAGTTGGACCAGTGTTCGTGCTCGACGTGCAGACCACGTGAGACGACGCATCATCTAGTCCCAAACATGCTCAATGGGGGACAGATCCGGAGATCTTGCTGGCCAGGGTAGTTTACTTACACCTTCTAGAGCACGTTGGGTGGCACAGGATACATGCGGACGTGCATTGTCCTGTTGGAACAGCAAGTTCCCTTGCCGGTCTAGGAATGGTAGAACGATGGTTTCGATGACGGTTTGGATGTACCATGCACTATTCAGTGTCCCCTCGACGATCACCAGAGGTGTACGGCCAATGTAGGAGATCGCTCCCCACACCATGATGCCGGGTGTTGGCCCTGTGTGCCTCGGTCGTATGCAGTCCTGATTGTGGCGCTCACCTGCACGGCGCCAAACACGCATACTACCATCATTGGCACCAAGGCAGAAGCGACTCTCATCGCTGAAGACGACACGTCTCCATTCGTCCCTCCATTCACGCCTGTCGCGACACCACTGTAGGCGGGCTGCACGATGTTGGGGCGTGAGCGGAAGACGGCCTAACGGTGTGCGGGACCGTAGCCCAGATTCATGGAGACGGTTGCGAATGGTCCTCGCCGACACCCCAGTAGCAACAGTGTCCCTAATTTGCTGGGAAGTGGCGGTGCGGTCCCCTATGGCACTGCGTAAGATCCTACGGTCATGGCGTGCATCCGTGCGTCGCTGCGGTCCGGTCCCAGGTCGACGGGCACGTGCACCTTCCGACGACCACTGGCGACAACATCGATGTACTGTGGAGACCTCACGCCACACGTGTTGAGCAATTCGGCGGTACGTCCACCCGGCCTCCCGCATGCCCACTATACGCCCTCGCTCAAAGTCCGTCAACTGCACATACGGTTCACGTCCACGCTGTCGCGGCATGCTACCAGTGTTAAAGACCGCGATGTAGCTCCGTATGCCACGGCAGAGTGGCTGACACTGACGGCGGCGGTGCACAAATGCTGCGCAGCTAGCGCCATTCGACGGCCAACACCGCGGTTCCTGGTGTGTCCGCTGTGCCGTGCGTGTGATCATTGCTTGTACAGCCCTCTCCCAGTGTCCGTAGCAAGTGTGGTGGGTCTGACACACCGGTGTCAATGTGTTCTTTTTTCCATTTCCAGGAATGTATGTTCTCGGTTATTTCTCTAAATCGCTGCCGGAATGGTTGACTTGAAAGGCTAGAGGTGTTTCTCTTCGCCGTCTGCGCTTTTGTTCCTTCGCCACTAATGACTTCATTGTGGACGGGACGTTGAATCGTAATCTTTCTTCCATTAGTTTTCATTATCAGTGCTCATCCCGGAGGTGGAAGGTCTAGGGCGACCACTAGTAGAGGCGTGATCTGTGCAATTCCTTTCGCTGGTATTCAGTTTAGTTCTCTTTAGCCTAGATGTGGACTTGTATATTGATCTTTCCTCTTTGTTAATTCACCTTCTTTTTTGACATATATTTTTGATCATGTAATACTGTGTTTAAAATCTGCCATCAGTGAGAGTAATCTTTTTTGCAGCAAGAGGTCGTTTCTCATTTCGATCACACCGTAAATTGTGTTGTCACTATTAGGAAACAGAGGGTGGCATTGTCCTTCCCGGGCTATGATCCGGCAGAGAAGCTACGGAGTATTTTGTCTCAGTTTCGGGCCTTGAAGGAAGTCTGCAGTACGATATACTGACCATACTTGTTATTTGTTTCCTGCATAAAAATGGTCATAAACATTTCTGAATGTTGTAATTGTCCGCTAAAATCGTTCTCTTCTGGGGAAAACCAATTTAACATACAGTAAGCCTTGTATTTGAGTTAACCTACTTGGTAAATAAACGGCATACATTATATAGCAAAATCAATAAACTGTAAATGTAATTACACTAAATGGTAAAAATTTCTCTATGCATGGAGCAAAACGCCTTTTAAGAGCTTGCGAAATGCACTCAGTGAAATAAAAGAAGGCTTCAGACTTCCATTGTGTACATATGCAAGTGCGGTTGTAATACGGTGTTGCTCGATTCTTACGTTTTCAGTTCGAATCTCAGGTCTCTAGGAAGTTTTAGATATCTGTTTTGCTGGCAAGCGGACAGGATCAGAACACGAGGAGTCAACAGTTTCCTTGAAACGTTTTCTTGCACCGATATCCTATGCTTAAGATCGAAACGACCCTCAGTATCTCATGGAGTAAGATCTTGTGACTGGATTTGATAACTAGTCCGTCGAACTGGGTACTAAATTCGGTAGCTCCCTGTATACCATTTAATAGTCGCATACGTACCGAAACAGAATATTATACAGCTCGTCGGTGTCATTCAAATACCTCATAACAACATTAACACAGTGCTACGTTCCTTATGATACAGAACATTCCTTAATAGGTCTGAGGAAGGCAACAGCAAACCGCCTCAAAAGAGCACTTTATCCTAGGCAGCATTTCTGGAATCTCGAATTATTATTATTTTCAACTGCCTTGATGTGAGCTTCCAGACGTACGACTCTGCCTGGTAAGATGAGAATTTGGTATTTCTATTGCATCGTATTCACTAATACCTTATATTTCTGCTGTTCTCCCGCAGAAAAATTGCTTTCCAAAATGAACCATGTGGCCCATTAATTCTTACTCGAAAACTCTTACAGTATGGTGGTTAAGCTGATGTTACGTACCAAGCATTTGAATGAAATCAGCAGTATAAGAGAGATGACGTGAGAGAATGTCATGAAGGAGCTGTCTTGTTTGCACCTGCGCATTGCCACTCCGTGAATGAAGTCGCTCGACTTCTTAATGTATCAACGGGCAGTGAAAACATGTATGCAAGGAATTGTGTACCATTTTCAGCCATATAACACAGCGTAAAAAGAGTAATCCTAAAAAATCCTAACAAAGAGCCCCGGGAGACGAATGTTACTTATATTCAGTGACAGCCAGTTTCAGAACTGATAGGAACTGCTGCTTCCTGTGAATGTAGCTCAACCTCGATCAGCTTCCGAGCGAACAATGTGAAAGAAACTCCATTCAATGGACATTTGGAATCTGGTACGTCGGTAAAAGCGTTGTGTCAAAGCGAGACTTATGGAATACATGAGACATTTCTGACTCTTTCCCACACCAAACTAAGATAATTATCAAGTCTACACATCCTCATTGCGCCTAAGAACACATAGGAACTTCACAGTAGCTATCTAGAAAAGTATTGTGTTGAACAGTGATTTACGTTTTGTATATTTTACAACTATTCAAGGAGTCGAATGCACCGACGGTCTAACGAGGAGTTTAATCTACGGTTATTGATTGGTGAAGTTCAGGATAGTGGTTGCTTTTTGATGTTCTGAGAGAGTTTCTGGCATTATTATTATCGTATGCATCAATTACAGTAATAAGCATTTAGCAAAACAAATAAATATACACACAAGTTTTAAAACGGCGCACACTACACTCGGATGTTGACGGACTCTATCCAGCGGAGTGCCTCGTGGGATTCTTGATGGAGCTTCTCAATGCCACCAGGGAAGCGTCTGACTGGACATTCATTCACAATGTGGCTCATTGTTTGGGTGTCACTACAGTCACACAGACTGTCACTTGAAAGGCCCCACTTGTGTTTGTTGTATTTGCACCTACCCTCTTCAGTCCGATATCTGTTTAACAGCACCCACACCTCCCTTGGTTGGTGGAAGCCGGGACTGGAATTGTTGCATTGTCTACAAGTTCGTGATTTCGGGTTCCTGTAGCTTGCCACTCACGTTTCCACTCTGCGTCCTGGTCGAATCCTGTGGATAGCATTTGGACTCCTGTTTCATATGCTGGTCAACTAGATTTGTGGCGTTTCCTGGTCAGTGATAGCAAATCGTCATGAAGAGGGATGGAGTTGTTTTCAGAAAATGGCTGACAGATGTTGTAAAGAGCAGCCTTTCGACGGAGGTCTGGTGGACAGATGTTTGAAAGCACTGGTAGCCAGCAAGTAGGTGCAGACCGGACTATACCACTAATTACTCTCATAACTGAGTTCAGTTGGACGTCTACTTTCACTACGTGGGCGCTTCGGAGCCAAACTGGTGCACAGTATTCTGCTGCAGAGTATACCAGTGCAAGGGATGCTCCTCGGAGAACTGATGTTGTTACTCCCCATGTACTGCCTCCCAGCTGTCTCACAAGATTCACTCGTGTTTGTATCTTCTTGGCCAAGTTGATAAGGTGTTTTTTGTATGTTAAAGTTCTGTCCAGAGTGACTCCCAGGTATTTTGGGCTTTCGTTGTATCTTACCGCGCCAAGAGGGCCGAACTGTGTACTGATCTTTGCTGACGAAGTTCGATTAGAGAGGTGGAACAAGCTTACCTCGGTTTTAGAAACATTTTGTCTCAGTCATCATGTCCCAAAATGCTCATAAAGTTTAGTAAGGCTGTTCTTTAGGTGTTCTAGTTTTCGGCATTTTGATTTATGTACACTGATTATGGTTACCGGGAATGTGAAGTAAGATGTTCATTTCAACATTCCTGGTGAGCAGGTATTGCCCTTCCTTTTACAACGTCGTGAATAGTACGCTGTGGATACTTGCATCTTCCAAGAGGCAGTTACCATTCTAACGTAGCCTCATGCGTACATCCTTGACTTGACGAACCCTGTAGCAAGTTTTCGAATCTCGATGGGCCTGCTAAGTCACGCGATCTTAAGCCCGTAGAATACGTCTGAGACAATTCGGAACAGCATGTGAACATCCCAGCAATTTTGTAGCTCTACGAGATCTAATAATCAGCTCTACGTCTATATCTACATACATACGCCGCAAAGCACCGTATGATGTTTGGTGGAGAGCACTTTGTATCAGTGCTAATCATTTGCTTACCTGTTCAACTCACAAACAGAGAGAGAGGATAAATCACGTTGTATATAACACCATAAGACATCTAATTTCTCTTAACTTCGTGTTTCTAACGCGAAATTTACCTTGGAGGTAGCAGAATCATTCCGCAAACAACTTCAAACGCCAGTTCTCTAAATTTTCTAACAAAGGCTTCGTGAAAAGAATGCCGTCTTCCCTATGAAGATTCCCATTAAGGTTCAAGGGGCATCTCTGTGACACTCGTATGTTGATCGAATTTGCAGCAGCTACTGACCAACTCAGCCCGCCCGACAGAACAATCACCGCCTACTGCAGCTGCTATACCACCTTTTCGACAATATAGTGACCAAGAAGAAGAATGGTTCGAGTGGTTGTTACTGTTCGAGGCCCATCTACTACCCCGCAATGTACCAGGTACTGTGAAAGTTCCCTATTATCAACAGTAGTACGAGCAGTGTACAGATTAATTCAGAAACTCTTTCAAAACGCCCTCCGAGTGAATTTAAGCTAGCCACGCACCGTAAACAACGTTCCACGCTGCGTAAGCAGTTAACTAAATAGGCGGCGACACAGACAAACAGAACTAAGTCTTGCCCTAGGTGTTATTCACAGCACCAACGTCACGACTGCCCCTCCCGACATGCTGTGTTACGCTTGTGGTAGGAAAGGACATGTACAACCTATATGTTTGCAACGGGAAACACGTAAGAATTCAAACCACTCAGAGAAACGTCGTCACAAGGCCCATGTCATTAATGGAGTATATTCCATGCCTGCTACTAGCAAGGGTGCCTCTTTGTCAGTGATACGTCAGTCGAACGAACTTTTTCTTCATTTATCTCTTTATGGGAAACGTGTGAAATTTCAATTGGACACGGGTGCCTCTGCCACATTGCTGAATCGCCACACATATGAACTGTTAGGCTATCCACGCCTGTCTACAGCTAGGATGCAAATGACAGCTTATAGTAGACAAGACATTCCGTGCCTCGGAACAAGTACTTTGCTTGCAGTATATCGCTTGCGTACGTGAACAGTTACTTTTACAGTGCTACAATCACATGAGTGTGAGAATATATTTCGTCTTTATTCTTTTGATTTGTGTGGCTTTACCATTTCGGACAATGTGTTGTCAATGTCTGCATTCAATACAAAAGACAGTGTAATAGCTTGCTGAAAGAATTGCCGGAACCCTTTTCTGAGGATTTAGGCAAAGCTAACAATTTTTTACCACTTTTGTCATATTCCAACGGTATTTGGAACAGCTGTCTGCTCAAGTAACAAACTGTTCAAACTGTGTGGAAGATGTTGTAGTATCAGGTCGTACAATTGAAGAAATATGTATTACAAATTATGTTGGGCCATTACTATTCCCAGTCCATAACGGGACAAAGTCACTGTTGAACTTAAAGAATTGCAAGATTTGTAAGGTATGACAAGTAAATGCAAATTAAAATGTGCTTTCGTGCTTTATATTCAGATATTTTGTTGCGTTATGCGACTGTGTACAACTTACCTGATGTCAGACTCAGAGAACAGATTGTGAAACAGTCCCATCCGTCACTTCAGCTCTAAGTTCAAATTCTAGATCAATACGACTGCGGTTCCTTGTTGGCTGTTAAATTTGAGCCGCAGGTTATCTGTCTGGTTCAGCCCCTTTCTTGTGATAGCCCTATTCCGCCCTATTCCACACCGGCATGTTGCATTGCCACGCCCAGATGATCTCATCGACAGATTAGACGCTGCACGCTACTTTTCAAAAGTTGCGACACATATCTTCAAAAACCGATCGGTGAAGAATCTGAAAAAGTGAGAGCACTAAATACTCGTTTGGGCTTGTTTAAACATTTGCTTTAGCCTTTTTGCAGTGATTCCGCAACTGCCATTTTCCCACGGTATTTGGAACGGCTGACTGCGCAAGTAACAAACTGTTCAAACTTTGTGGACGATATTGTAGTAACAGGCCGTACACCGGAAGAACATACGTACTGCAAATTTCCGTTCTTTGTTTCGTGTGTTATCTGACGCAGTACGTTAGTGGACAGTATTTGCAGAGTATTAGCACGGCCTAGCAAATAGTGCTATGAGGACAGTGATTCGTATCCATTGCTTGTTTGGACATTGTCTATAGCGGAGAATATTACTGTTGACATGTCGCCCATCGCTTGCGACCCTTGGTTTAAATGCAAGTTAAGTACTATCAATATGCTTCATTGAAATAAAACTACTAACGTTATTTGCTTGAATTGCTTTATACCATTCCGAGAATGCAGCATACCTTAGGCACCCTAAACGAGATGAGTGGGCAAGACCCCACATTCGGCGACGAGGAGTTAACAGAATCTACCGGTAATAAATCTAGCAGGGCACTTCTGAACTACTTCGATGTCCTCCTTTAATCCAAAATGGTTATAATCTCAAACAATCGAATAGTACTCAAGAATGCATCGCACCACTATTTTATACACGATAACCATTATAGATAACCTACACTTTCCTAAAATTCTCTCAATAAACCGGAGTTGACCATTCACATTCCGTACTATGATCCTTATGTATTCGTTCTATTTAGCATCACTTTGCAGCGTTACACCTAGATTTTTAATCTACGAGAATGTATCAAGCAGGACACTGCTAACGCTGTATTCGAATACTTCGTGACTCTTTTTCCTACTCGTCTGCCTCAACTAATTTTTATTTATTTATTTATTTATTTTGCATTTATGGTATGCTGCCATTCATCACACTAACTACGAATTTTGTGTAAATCATCTTCTGTTCTGCTACAGTCACTCAATGACGACGTTTTCCGGTAAAACACAGTGTCACGAGCAAACAGACGCAGAATTCTCCTCACGCCGTATGCCAGATAGTTTAAGTGTGTATAGATCAAGAGCGGTCTTATTACAGTTCCCTGAGACAAACCTGTCGATACCGTTGTGTCCAATGAATACTCTGTATCGAGGCTCGTATTCTGGCTTCTGGTACTTGAGGACTCTTGAAACATTTCACATATCTGGGAAACTAACCCGAGCGCTCGGACTTCCGTTAACAATATGATGTGCGTCTTCGTGTCAAACGCTTTTCGGGAATCTAGGAATATGGAATCTGTCTGTTGACATTCATTCGTAGCATTTCAAGTGTAAATAGGACCAGATGAGGGGGAATCAGGTGACTAGAGCTGCATATGGTATACCTGAAGCAACTGAAGCCGTATCGATGCTAGAGGCGACGGTTATGGTGCCTCTTGTGCATGACCAATTTTTTGTGCGTGCTGCTTCCCTTCCAACTTTTCTTCCTTTTAAGTGCGCTCTACTCCTTCTCGACAGTCTCCAGCAGCCCTTAATTTTTTAAAGGTTTTATGATGCCGGTCTGTGTTGGGAAAATTAGTCACTGACGCCTCAAATTTATTTCCACAGTGGTGTTGGCAGAAGATACAGCAAAGTAGCAGCCAGGGTCCCACCGACAAGGCGGAGTATACTGCCTCTGGCAAATGCGAGAGACTGTATTTCGACAGAACCTCGTAAGAGGAGCAGCTGAATACACGTAAGCGCTTTGGCGTCCCCGACAAGAGGCGGTGCCTGATATTATTCCTTTGAAATGTGCCACCAGCAGTGGCAGAAGGGGGTTTGACGGGGAAGGGAAGGAGCAGCAGCACCGAAGAGCAAGTCATTATAATTTCATTGCCGGTAATGGGGAGCCGTGGAGACAGGCGTAACAGCAAGCGGAAGTCGGAAGCGAGCAGCGCGTTGAGAAGGAGCAGTACTGCCGTAGGGGTGCGCCAACCAGCTAGACAGGGGGCTCCAACTGTCGACTGAAGAGGCGTTCCGCTTACTGGTGAGAACTTTGCCGAGTGACGCCATCGATGCGGGTCAGGTTCCTAGAAAGAAAAGGAGTATCACTGGAACTTTCAGCTCCCACGTGCTCGTTATCGAAACGGAAATTAAAACAGTTCCATCGCGAGTGCTTGAAAGTTCAGTTAAAATGCTACACGAAGCGTACAGTAACACAATTTTTGAACAATCACTTCTTCTTACTTGACTAAAAGAGAATGAATTCACTAGGCCATGAAAAGTGAGTAACATTTCTTCGACAAAACGAGCACTAATACATGATGACGTCCTTCTACAATTATCCGTATGAAATGCTCTTCAAACATCGTACAGTTGAGATCTACATATTTATTGCCATAAAATTAAAGCTCCCTTAAAGCAATTTCACAATTCCTCAATTCTCGTTGAAATGTTTTCTTGTTTCTTTGTAGTCTCTTTTTCAAATGTTGTTAGATTACTTCTTTATACGTAACCTGAGGTAATTACAAATATTTAAACAACGTACAATAAATTATGTTATGTTTGTGTATCAGAGCAAAATACTATAACTCACTGTCAAAAGAATCTACTATGTACTCTTCCCATCACTCTGCTAGGAACTACCGAAACTCACTGAAAAATTGTCACCAAAATCTAAGACATCTTCTCTAATTTTTATGGTTTACTTTATCGTTACTTATTGTGTCGATCAAGCTCCATATAAGAATTAAAAAGCATGTTTGTAATGAAATAATAATTTTTACTTTCTCAGATGACACTGGAGGATAACTTTCAGGATGATTCGGTGGATGAAATTAGAATTTGTGGGGGTGTGACAGATTGCTTGTTGTGATTGCCTACAAAAAATGCCTATAGTGTATTTACCGAAATGGGCTGATATAAAAGCAGAAAGCCTAAAAGCATACTAAAACAGAAATCACTAAGAAAATTCCAAAATAAAAATTAAATAGATTTTGATTAATATACAAATTAGGTTTTGTCAAGTTAAATAATCTTCAAAGTCATCGATATATTTCATCTATGTTTCCGTTAATATGCAATAAATAAACAGTCGTATATTAGATTAAAATATTCATAAGTGTCAAGATGTTTTGTACACGTACATTTACTGTAACAACTCATTTGTTTAATAACGCTCTTCAAAGAAAGTTTCAGCAGGTACGTTGAGCAATGCACCCATTAGCAGTTTTTGTGACATCCAACAATGTACAGGATTAGTTAATGGAAGTTATATCACACAAAACCTTTTACCTCTTGTGGGTAGGATGTGGTTCTGACGTCCAGGAAAATATTATTGGGGATATTTTTTAATCGGGAAATCACACTTTGAAATCTGACAAGATCAATAAAGTACCGTCCATAATTAAAAACAACGATATTAAAAGTGACGAATATTTTAAATCTTTATGTGGTAGCCGGAAGTTTCTGCTGTGTTAGATCAGAAATAAATTTTTTATCGCGAAAATTTAGTTCATGATTGAGGCTTCCTTCAACAGCTGTCGATTAGATAGAGACGGAATGTACACAAAATTGGAATAGCGATCAACTTAAATATCATTTCCGCCCTTTTTATTGCTCTTGAAAACCACACACATTGCATGTTCTACCATCATACAGCGAGACTCTCAGACGTGGTGGTCCACATTGCTGTACACACCGATACCTCTAATACCCAGTAGCACGGCCTCTTGCGTTGATGCATGCCTGTATTCGTCGTGGCATACTATCCACATGTTCATCAAGGCACTGTTGCTCCGGATTGTCCCACTCCTCAACGGCGATTCGGTGTTGATTCCTCAGAGTGGTTGGTTGGTCACGTCGTCTATAAACAGCCCTTTTCAATCTACCCTAGGCATGTTCGATAGGGTTCATGTCCAGAGAACATGCTGGACACACTAGTCGAGTGATGTCGTTATCCTGAAGGAATTCATTCACATGAAGTGCACGATGGGGCGCGCATTGGCGTCCGTGAAGACGAATGCCTCACCAATATGATTCCGATATGGTTCCACTATCGGTCCAAGTATGGCGTTCACGTATCTTACAGCCGTTACGGCCCCTTCAATGGCCACCAGGGGCGTACGTCGGCCTCACATAATGTTACCACAAAACATCAGGGAACCTCCACATTGCTGCACTCGCTGGACAGTGTGTCTAAGGCTCTCAGCTAGACCGGGTTGCCTCGAAACACGTCTCCGACGATTGTCTGGTTGATGGAATATGCGAAACTCATGGCGAAGAGAACGTGATGCCAATCCTGAGCTGTCCATTCGGCATGTTTTGGGAACAATTTTTAGGACGCTGAATGGTGTCGTGGTTTCAAAGATGGACCTCGCCATGATCATTGGGAGTGAAGTTGCCATCATGCGATCTATTGCTCACAGTCAGAGACGGAACACGACGTTCTGTGGCAGCACGAAAAGCATTATTCAACACAGTATTGTATTGCAGGGAACGGGGGACCTACAAACGACGGACAGGCTTCGTCCCCGCCATCAGTGGTTTACAATCCGACAACAGGCTACAGCAGTCCACTCACCCCACCGCTGCCCTACACCGAACCCAGGGTTATATTATTAAACATGGTGGCCTTGCTGGTAGGGATCTTCCGAGCATTAATCCGTAGGTATCGGTCATCCTTTGCAGTAGTAGCCTTGGAGCGGCCTGAGCAAGGAATGTTACCGACAGTTCCTGTTTCTCTGTATCTTCTTTATGTCCGAACAACATCGCTTTGGTTCACTCTGAGGCTCCTGAACTCTTCCCTTGTTGAGATCCCTTCCTGGCACAAAGCAAGCATGAGGACGCGATTAACCGCGGTATTGACCGTCTAGGAATGGTTGAACTACAGACAACACGAGCCGTGTACGCCCTGCTCGGTGAAATAAGTGCAACTGATCGTCTGTCGGAAACACTCCGTCTAATAGGCGCTGCTTATGCATGATTGTTTACATCTCTGGGATAGTTTAGTGACATCTCAGTACAGTCAAATGGACCGTGTGTGTGATTCAATATCCACAGTCAACGTGTATGTTCAGGACTTCTAGGAACTGGGGCGATGCAAGACTTTTTTTGATAGGTGCATATCTGAGACTGACAGAAGTGTGGAATATTCAGCAGTTCTATAGGGTGCGTCAGCAACTATTGGTACCAAGAATAACTCCGAAAGTATGGTAAGAGCTGAAAAGTTTCTTGGACAAAAGTTGCATGCGACAGTGAGGACAATAATATGCTGTTGGGTTTTGGTTGCTAGGTGGGGTCGCTGCAGAGATATGGAGGCCAAGTTTATTTTTTTTTTTTAAGCGGGGTGCTGTAGTTTGATACTTATTTTCTGATAACGGCTATCGAGAGAAATTCAGTGATGTGTAACAGTAAGATCTTTAAAGGACAACGAAGGTCAAAAATGTGGCATGAACGTCCATTTACAGAAGGTGTTCGAAGTTATGACCATTAGTATCAATGGAGTGCTGCAATCTTCTTATCATGGATTGAGTGGTATTCCTTATCCCGTCGGCGCTTATCGAAGCACATGCTTTAACAACTCTCTCTCGCATATCTTCAGGTGTAGTTCGAACGTCTTTATAAACAGTCTCTTTTATGAATCCCCACAAGAAAAACTGTTGAGGCGTCACGTCTGGCGATCGATCCGGCCACGCCACATCTCCTCCGCGTCCCATCCAACGATTTGGTAATTGTCTCCGCAACTCGTATCTGGCCATCAGCGGAAAATGTGCCGGATACCCATCGTGTTGACACCACATTCTGCTCCTTGTTCCTAAAGGTATTTCTTCCAATAGAAGACCTAGTGTCCCTTGCAGCAATGTGGTGTACATCCTACCATTAAGATTTCCTTCGACACAATAGGCGCCTACAATTTTGTCCTCCAGATCCCACACCACACATTCACCGACCACCGTTCTTGATGCGCAACTTGCCACAGCCAACATGCATTTTCAGTTTCCCAATAATCTCTATTGCGCAAATTAACATTTCCGTTGTTAGTGCATGTAGCCTCATCAGTAAATGAAATCAAACTAATAAATGTGTCATCCCTCTGAACCCGAAGCTGAGCCCATCGGCAGAATTCAGTACGGCGCATTCAATCCGTACCAGCTAATTCTTGGTGGAGACTGATATGGTAAAGATGATCTTTATGGCGATGCAGAACACAAACCACACTACTCTGGCTCATGCCTGATTCCCTTGCGATTTGACGCGAACTAGCACGACGATCTCGAACCATATTATCATGAGAGTCAATTTCCGTTTCCTCGTTAGTAACTTTTCTTTCGCGGATATGTTTGTGATGCGTTAAAGATCCACTTGTTCTCAATTCTTTATAAACATATTTAAATGTACGACGTGTAGGGTGAGTACGTTGAGGATATCTTTCAGCGTATAAGTCTCTAGCTCTCACTGAATTTCTTTGGCATTCTCCGTAATCTATCTTCGGAGGAATAAATCACTCACATTCGCTTGATTCGAGGACACTAGTCTCACAGTTCCTATTAGTGTCGTACTTCGAAACTTCGAATGGTATTAACATGCCAATGGTACATTAGATAGATGCCGTATTCGGCGAATATTTATTGTTTGCACGATATACGTACGAGTGGGAATTGTTAGAGCACGTGTTTCGATAAGTGACGAAGTGATAAGGAATATATCTCAGTCCATGATAGGAAGACTGTAGCTCTGCATTGATACCAATGGTCATAGCTTCGAACACTTTCTGTAAATGGACGTTCATGCCACCTTTTTTACCTTCGTTGACCTTCAAAGACCTTAGTCTTACACATCATTGAATCGTCTCGGTAGCTGCTATCAGAAAATAAGTACCAAACTGTAGCATCACATTAAAAAAAAAAACAAAGTTAACCTTCATATCTCCGACGCGACCTCACCTCGTCCCCGTTGTCTCATGCAAAATTTGTCCCACAAACTTCTCAGCTTCTATCATAATTTCGGAGTTATTTTTGCTGGCAACAGTTTGTGACTCACCCTGTATATTACATAGTTCATGGCTCTAATCTATCTTTTCCCAGCGATTAAATACATCTGGTAGTATGTTTGCAGACATACACCTCTGTTATCTGGCAACGTTTTGATTCAGCATATAATGCATGTTATTCTATTTGATTGTTATTTAAAACCCGTGGCTTGCAAATATATCCTCAGTCTTTGATCAAAAGAATTAAAAGTTATATAAAGTATAATCACGTAAGTAAGAAACATAATTATCTGAGTTTGGTGAGATTGTGATCTGTTAACTTGAAACTGAAAGGACGATATTGCTGTCAATCGTAGATAACAATTTCTGTAATATAAATTTGGATGCAAATACTAATGGACAGCAGAGCAACAGGTATGAGAAACGGTAGTGTGCTATGAGTGTTACAGAAGGTGTAGAGATGGGATGTAGGTGGTTGGAAAAGTGTTATGAGTGCATTTATGTAAGTGAGATGGTGACTTCCTTTAGAATAAGGAAAGATAGGTGAGATTATGATTGATAGAATGAAGAGATCTAAGTAATAAATACGTGGCCTGGAAAAGGATGCCCTTAGCGTTTACCATGAAAGAGAACACGAAGATTTCCGCGAAACAAGAAAGTTACGGCAGTAGGCCAGAGTTCTCGAGATGGAGGATACAGTGAGGTTTCTGGGAGACACAGGAAGTGCGAAGTTATAGTTATGTGAGGAGATGTGGAAACTTTAAAGCTGGTAAAGGGCACTGTTATGGGAAGGAAAAAGGACACGGACCTAGAAACGACGGAGAGGTTTCGACCCCGCCGTAGCCCACAGTGGTCCACTCGCACCACAGCCGCCCCACAACTAACCTAGTATTATTATTCGGTTAGGCCCCTAGTTGACATCCTCACTGGGAACGTCTCACACCAGACAAGTGTATACCCAATGTTAGCGTGGTACTGTAATTGTGGTGGACGCTTACGTGGAGAAAGTGTTTGCGCAGAAATCGACGACATAGTGTAACTGAGGCGAAATAAGGGGAACAGCCAGCATTCACCGAGGTAGATGGAAAACCGACTTTAAAACCATCCACAGACTGGCCCCCACACCGGACGTCAACACTAATTCGCCGGGCGGATTCGTGCCAGGAGCCCGCACGCCTTCCAGCCCGGAAAGCAGTGTCGGCCGGGGTGGCCGTGCGGTTCTAGGCGCTACAGTCTGGAACCACGCGACCGCTACGGTATCATGTTCGAATCCTGCCTCGGGAATGGATGTGTGTGACGTCCTTAGGTGAGTTAGGTTAAAGTAGTTCTACATGATAGGGAACTGATGACCTCAGAAGTTAAGTCCCATAGTGCTCAGAGCCATTTGAATTTGAACAATTGATTAAAAGCTAACTTGCAGTTACCACCTATCACGAGGCTAAAGGCCAAGACTATTGCTAATAATTACAAGACTCTTATCTTAACCATGGGAGTACTGCATAGATCTCCACCTTTTCCATGGTCCACCACTCCATTCCAAACCTTGGGTGCATGCACTTTCCCTTCCTTTCCGTGTGCCCGCACGGTTAGCAGTGCCGTCTAATTCACTGCTTTCCGGTTCAAAAAATGGTTAAAATGGTTCTGAGCACTATGGAACTTAACTTCTGAGGTCATCAGCCCCCTAGACTTAGAACTACTTTAACCTAACTAACTTAAGGACATCACACACATATATGCCCAAGGCAGGATTCGAACCTGCGACCGTAGCAGTCGCGCAGTTCCAGTCTGAAGCGCCTAGAACCGATCGGCCACAACGGCCGGCTAATCAATGGTCGATGCAAGGTATTTTAGTGTTTCAGGTAGGTGAATATTAAGATGTGTTTTGAGGTAGAGGTCTGAGGGCTGCAGACGTTGGTGATTTGTTCCGTAACTAAGGAAGGTACGGTGACGACGTACATTACTGACAGCAAAAGCCGAGACTTGTGGTGTGTGAACTATGAAAAGTAAAATACCTGCCATCCAGACTCAACAGATTAGTAAAACTGAAGAAGTAATCATTGACTCTTCTGTAAAATTTATTTCTACTTCTGGGAAGCAGTATGAGACAGAGAACACCACCAGAGAGAGAAACAGAGTGGATCCTATTGAAAGGAATCATCTCAACGTCTGTCTCAATCAGTTTAGAAAGACCTCAAAAAATCAGTATGACAAGACGCGAATTTGAAACACACTATTTCTGAATGCGAATCTAGCTTTATGTAGTTCACCACTTCGCTAATTGTTGTTTATCGATATGAAAAAGACAATCCTGCACAAATTAGATCTCAAATACCCCACAGTAAACTGCGTTAATGCCTTCCCGTGCTAAAATACACTCCTGGAAATGGAAAAAAGAACACATTGACACCGGTGTGTCAGACCCACCATACTTGCTCCGGACACTGCGAGAAGGCTGTACAAGCAATGATCACACGCACGGCACAGCGGACACACCAGGAACCGCGGTGTTGGCCGTCGAATGGCGCTAGCTGCGCAGCATTTGAGCACCGCCGCCGTCAGTGTCAGCCAGTTTGCCGTGGCATACGGAGCTCCATCGCAGTCTTTAACACTGGTAGCATGCCGCGACAGCGTGGACGTGAACCATATGTGCAGTTGACTGACTTTGAGCGAGGGCGTATAGTGGGCATGCGGGAGGCCGGGTGGACGTACCGCCGAATTGCTCAACACGTGGGGCGTGAGGTCTCCACAGTACATCGATGTTGTCGCCAGTGGTCGGCGGAAGGTGCACGTGCCCGTCGACCTGGGACCGGACCGCAGCGACGCACGGATGCACCCCAAGACCGTAGGATCCTACGCAGTGCCGTAGGGGACCGCACCGCCACTTCCCAGCAAATTAGGGACACTGTTGCTCCTGGGGTATCGGAGAGAACCATTCGCAACCGTCTCCATGAAGCTGGGCTACGGTCCCGCACACCGTTAGGCCGTCTTCCGATCACGCTCCAACATCGTGCAGCCCGCCTCCAGTGGTGTCGCGACAGGCGTGAATGGAGGGACGAATGGAGACGTGTCGTCTTCAGCGATGAGAGTCGCTTCTGCCTTGGTGCCAATGATGGTCGTATGCGTGTTTGGCGCCGTGCAGGTGAGCGCCACAATCAGGACTGCATACGACCGAGGCACACAGGGCCAACACCCGGCATCATGGTGTGGGGAGCGATCTCCTACACTGGCCGTACACCTCTGGTGATCGTCGAGGGGACACTGAATAGTGCACGGTACATCCAAACCGTCATCGAACCCATCGTTCTACCATTCCTAGACTGGCAAGGGAACTTGCTGTTCCAGCAGGACAATGCACGTCCGCATGTATCCCGTGCCACCCAACGTGCTCTAGAAGGTGTAAGTCAACTACCCTTGCCAGCAAGATCTCCGGATCTGTCCCCCATTGAGCATGTTTGGGACTGGATGAAGCGTCGTCTCACGCGGTCTGCACGTCCAGTACGAACGCTGGTCCAACTGAGGCGCCGGGTGGAAATGGCATGGCAAGCCTTTCCACAGGACTACATCCAGCATCTCTACGATCGTCTCCATGGGAGAATAGCAGCCTGCATTGCTGCGAAAGGTGGATATACACTGTACTAGTGCCGACATTGTGCATGCTCTGTTGCCTGTGTCTATGTGCCTGTGGTTGTGTCAGTGTGATCATGTGATGTATCTGACCCCAGGAATGTGTCAATAAAGTTTCCCCTTCCTGGGACAATGAATTCACGGTGTTCTTATTTCAATTTCCAGGAGTGTAGTTGCTTCGAACGCTGCTGGAATTACCACCTGTACTTTAGTTACCTATGGATTAAGAACCTACAGTACGGCACAATATAGGATATGCTACTAAGTTTTAGATTAGAACGAGAGATAGAGTATATGAGAACAAGTACCGCAATCCGACAGACTGTTTTCCCAGATGACTGTTGGTCAGCTCATTCTAATAAAAGGACTGCTGTTGGGGAAAGGAATTCTGTAGACTGAGGAGCAGAGGACGACAACTTAGCCCTCCCAAAAACTAGTAAACCAGTACACTTGCATGAGATCAAGGCAACTAAAACTCCGTATCTGAAGCTTTCTTTAACTGAATTCGTGATTGGTCTCCAGTTGACAATGTGAGACATTTATATTATTGTATTATACTGCAGTTATTTTAGTTCCATAATTTTCTGCTTGTGACGGAACCGCTGAACGATATATATGGTCTCCGTCATGGATACATCATCGTACATCGACCGCAAAGATATGAATTTCCATATGTATTGGACAGCGACAGGTTTTCAAATTTAAGGAATTAGGTAAGTTACACCGTAGGTTACTATCATGAGTTCGTTACTGCTACCAGCAATTACAGCAACGGCTAGGATTGTAGTTTTATGCAAATCTTATATTAGCATAACTAAAATAAAAAATGATGCGAAAGCTCTTATAAAAGTTCTGCTTATGAAATAACGCAAAATACACTTTCGAAAAAAAAGTGCATCATCAAGAACTGTGTTGAGTACTGTCGAAGTTTAATAAGCGCATACTGATGAGTTGTAGTGATAGTGGTTAATTTGTCACGTTCATCAGCGATCAGATGGTGCTGAGGAGATTTGACTGTAGACCCTCTGCTTTTTCTTTGCTGACAGTACCTTGCTGAGTTTAGATATGAACAACGACTGCAAAATTCCTTCTATGATAATGCTGTGTCCCGCTGAAGAAAACCTACACTTGTCGAACAAGTGCACCCATTCCATAAGGAGTTATATTGTGTGTGAGAGGAAGGTAGACCGACGCATCCACCACCTGCTGCACATGTTGGATGCAGTGTACTCGTGGTGACCCACTGTTTGCAGTAGTTGTCTTTAGAACATTCCCGCACTTGTAGACCAGGTTCTGGACAAATGTGTTGTGAACACGCACGTCAGACTAGACGCACTGTTTCAGAAGCTGTGACCGACCGAAAATCATCAGCGGAAAAAGTGTAGGCACATACTCTTGTACCGCACGCCTTGGAATTTGAATCCCCACCAGACGTCAAGGACGCCGAAGACCCCTAAGGGTCTCTGCACCATCGCGCCGTAAGCTGTGGCGGCGCGAGCGTCCTGGCCCGCATTTAGTGTGAGGCCGCCACAGTTGAACACGTGGTTCTAGTGGCCAATAGCGGCGTCCCCGATAGAGTATTTAAGCGCATGCCTCTCACTCAGCCAGTGACAATTTTCGTCTACGTCTGTGTCCAAGTGTCTGAACTCTAGGCCCGTGAACGGCTCCATGTATTTTAAAAAGTGTTTGTCTCCGCTTATATGTCCACCGTATTTTTTCTCTCACATTGTCTTCATTTGTATCTTGTATGTTTCTCTGCGGCCGAAGAGCGGCGTAGTATGCTGCTGCTAGCCTGCCTATAAACAGGTTTGAAAATAACAATAAAGAAAACAAAAAAGCTCAGCCAGCGAGTCTAATCGTTGTGTGAGTCTCGACTCATCGCCTCGATAACAGCCCGTTTATCGTTCTTTGTTTTCATTACTAGTGGACGTCTTGGATTCGTTTACTTGTCTCTGTCACTCCGTTGCTTCTTGCGTGTTGTCGTCGTAAGGTCTCTCTCCATCGTCCGTCGCTGTTTCGGGTCCGTCCTTTCCGTTCGTTTGTTTTTTCGCGGGCCGCTCGCTGTTTGGTCCCGCCGCACTTTCTCGGCCACCCCGTGACCGTTCCGGTCGCGGTCACAACAGGTTACAACACAGCTGTAAAATCTTGTAGTGCAAGGAAGCAAAGGAGAGGGTGTTGTTATGGGTAGCCAGTACCCTCTTTCTACAACAGAAATAGAGATGTGGATTAATACTGTTCTTTATTCACAAGAATCCCCAATTTTACGTAACTTGAACAGAATTCATGTGTGGTACAAGCTCTTCAGTAATAGTCTTCCTGCAGATTAATGTGAATTGTAGTTCTGGTTGAGGGAACTAGTCCCGCTAAGCTCAATAATATTGTCTCTATGTACGATTGTAGCCTGTGACGCACTAAACCTCCTCTGTGAATAGGACAGAAACCAACTGGATGATTGAGTGAGTGAAACCCTCCAGCTAGCGGGTGTGCCTGAACCCATGCTGTTGAGAGGACGTTGGCGGTGTGTTGATTCTGGACTATCTTGATCCAGGGCCTACTAATCGATCTTCACGCTTCATCTTTGCCGACCAGCGTGCCGGCGACAGGTTACGCCCGCACATTCCTCCCTCTCCACCCCTAAATTTCACACCGTTGTCGTGTATGGAGTAGGAAGGACGCAAATCACAAGGGGGGGGGGGGGGGGCAGGACTTCGGACGTAGAGAGGAGCTGGGAGCCAGGACTGTGGAAGACAGCGAAATACCTACCGTACGTCGCCATTTGGCATGCGAGGCAACAGGAACAATCTCCGGAAAACTGCTGCCTGGGCAACCTTCTAGGCCTGAGGGCATGTCCTAGGGCGTTGACGGCGACGGCGA
The DNA here is from genome assembly GCF_023897955.1 of Schistocerca gregaria. Taxonomy (NCBI): domain Eukaryota; kingdom Metazoa; phylum Arthropoda; class Insecta; order Orthoptera; family Acrididae; genus Schistocerca; species Schistocerca gregaria. Next base: position 970,290,235 of record NC_064921.1, on the reverse strand, counting down.
CGGCGACGGCGACGACGGGTCCAGGTCCATCGGGTTGGCGAGCGGGGATGGCAGGGGCGAGGGCGCATCTTGCATTCGATGCTTCTGGGGACCCCTGGTGGCACCACTGTGCGGCTGCGAAGGCCGCGCGGTCCCGTGAGGCCGTGAATCTGGGGCAAGAAAAACACCATAATCATGGGGCAAAAAACGCACACGAATTCTGGTGGCGGCGCTGCAAACCATCGGGACCGCAATCAAATACATAAAGGTATAAGGCGTTTCTCAAACGCACGTCTTTCCCAGCGCCCATGGTTGCCACAAACCCTGAAAAGAACATGATGGTGCGGAGCAAAGCGATATTTGCGGGCAATTGGCGCCGCTAGATGCTGCAGTGGATGTAGCAAGTGTAGCAGCGTACCATAGCGGCGGCCATGCAGAAGTTCCGCCGGTGATAGTACGTCTTGAGGGTGGGAGCTATAGGAGGCGAGAAAGATTTGCAGTGTCTGTTCCTGTTTGTGGGTGGTGCAAAGTTTCGCCACCTGTTGTTTGAAAGGGCGTAGGAAGCGTTATGCTTCTCCGTTGGAGTGAAACGAAGCATTTCGTGGTGACGAATGCTATTTTGTTAACAAAACTGTTCAAAATCAAATGAAGTGAACTGTGGTCCTTTGTCTGACACAAGTACTTCTGGCAAACCTTCTAGGCAAAATATAGAGGACAACGCTTGAATAATGCTACGTGATGTCGTAGACGCCATAGGCAACGCAAATGAGAACATGCTAAAACAGCTTACCACTATGAGCCAACGAGTGTTCCAAAATGGCCCTGCAAATTTTATGCACGTGGCCAAGGGGACTGAGTCTTAGGTAAATCTGCGAATGTCTGTGGTGGAGCTGATTGGTTTTCCGCTCATGTACGACACTGTGATGTCATTTGTGCAATATAGGCGTCCACTCCGTGCCAAGTAGAATGCCATCGCGCTAACTGTTTAGCGCCACCAATATCCCAATGTCCTTCGTGGAGCAATGGCAAACAAATACTTCTGCAACATTTTGGGAATAACCATACGCGATTTTTCACTGTAATTTTTAACTGGAATCACATCTTGTTGAACTGAAATATTATGCTGAAGTGCAAAATATCGGTCCACATCTGAGTTACAGATACTGTTCAATGAACGAGGCCAAGATATGCGAATGAAACGCAACAAAAATTTGACATCTGGATCTGCTTCCTTGGCCTGTGCAATCTTTGAGCAGTGCAAGGGAAAAGAGATTCAGAGTCCTGCTCATCGATCTGGCACAAAGATGTGGCAGATGCATTAAAGTCAGTGTCTTGGCCAATCGGAAGGCGAGACCGGGCGTGTGGGCTGCCATGCTGTGCCGTGGGTCTGTATACAGTTTCATACTGATACTGCGAAGGCAACAAAGCCCATCGTTGCAGTTTTTCAGCAGTGCGTGTAGGAACCGGCGTTGACGGATGAAATGAGAATTGCAGAGGCTTGTGATCTGTCACTAATAAGAACTTGGAACCAAACAAACAATGACAGAATTTGGTCACACCGTACACAATAGCTAGAGCATTTTTGTCTATTTGAGAATAACTGCACTGAATTTTAGTTAACAACTTTGAGGCAAAAGCAATAAATCTCTCTTGTGCACCAGTTCTGTGCGGAAGCACAGAGCCGATTCTGTAGGCTGAAGTGTCGACTTGCAAAACTACTGGATTGGCAGGATCACAATGCACTAAACATCTGTCACTGGCCAAAGCATATTTTATTTCCTGAAATGCGTCTTGATAGTCTTCAGTCCACACAAAGGGCACATTGTGGCTACGCTAGCGATGCAATGGAGCCGCGATGTCTGCGGCATTCACTATCCGAAAATTACCTCGAGCAATTAAACAGAGAACCGACTCGTGGAGATAACATCTTGGACTTACTGATAACGAACAGACACGAACTATTCGACTCTGTAAGCTCAGAACAGGGAATCAGTGATCATAAGAACGTTGCAGCATCCCTGAATATGTAAGTAAATACGAATATGTAAAAAAAGGGAGGATGGTTTATCTGTTTAGCAAGAGTAAAAAAAGGCAGATTTCAGACAACCGACACTGACAATGTTGAGAGTTTATGGAAAAAGTTCAAGGCAATCGTAAAATGCGTTTTAGACAGGTACGTGCCGCGTAAAACTGTGAGGGACGGGAAAAACACACCTTGGTTCAACAACAAAGTTAGGAAACTACTGCGAAAGAAAAGAGAGCTTCCCTGCAAGTTTAAACGCAGCCAAAACCTCTCAGACCAACAGAAGCTAAACGATGTCAAAGTTAGCATAAGGAGGGCTATGAGGGAAGCGTTCAGTGAATTCGAAAGTAAAATTCCGTGTAGCGACTTGACAGAAAATCCTAGGAAGTTCTGGTCTTACGTTAAGTCAGTAAGTGGATCGAAACAGCATTTCAGACATTGAAACAGAGGATGACACGCGTAAAGCTGAAATACTAAACACCTTTTTCCAAAGCTGTTTCACAGAGGAAGACCGGACTGCAATTCCTTCCCCAAATCACCACACGAACGGGAAAAGGGCTGACATTGAAATAAGTGTCCAAGGAGTAGAAAAGCAACTGAAATCACTAAATAGAGGAAAGTCCACTGGACCTGACGGGATACCAATTCGATTCTACACAGAGTACGCGAAAGAACTTGCCCCCCTTCTAACAGCCGTGTACCGAAAATATCTAGAGGAACGGAAAGTTCCAAATGATTGAAAAAGAGCACAGGTAGTCCCAGTTTTCGAGAAGCGTAGTGAGGCAGATGCGCAAAACCATAGGCCTATATCTCTGACATCGATCTGTTGTAGAATTTTAGAACATGTTTTCTGCTCGCGTATCATGTCATTTATGGAAACCCAGAATCTTCTCTGTAGCAATCAACATGGATTCCGGAAACAGCGATCGTGTGATACCCAACTCGCTATATTTGTTCATGAGACCCAGAAAATATTAGATACAGGCTCCATCGTAGAAGCCGTTTTCCTCGACTTCTGGAAGTCGTTCGATACAGTTCCGCACTGTCGCCTGATAAACAAAGTAAGAGCCTGCGAGGTATCAGACCAGCTGTGTGGCTGGATTGAAGAGTGTTTAGGAAACAGAACACAGCATGTTGTTCTCAATGGAGAGACGTCTACAGACTTTAAAGTAACCCCTGGCGTGCCACAGGGGATTGTTATGTCACCACTGCTTTTCAACATATATATATAAATGACCTAGTAGGTAGTGCTGGAAGTTCCATGCGGCTTTTCGCGGATGATGCTGTAGTATACAGAGAAGTTACAGCATTAGAGAATTGCAGCGAAATGCAGGAAGATCTGCAGATAAGAGGAACTTTGTGCAGGGAGCGGCAACTGACCCTTAACATAGACAAACGTAATGTATTGCGAATACATAGAAGGAAGGACCCTACACTGGTAGCGGTTACTTCTGTAAAATATCTGGGAGTATGCGTACGGAACGACTTGAAGTGGAATGATCGTATAAAATTAACTGTTGGTAAGGCGGGTGCCAGGTTGAGATTCGTTGGGAGAGTCCTTAGAAAATATAGTACATCGACAAAGGAGGTGGCTTACAAAACTCTCGTTCGACGTATACTTGAGTATTGCTCATCAGTGTGTGATCCATACCAGGTCGGGTTGACAGAATGATAGAGAAGACCCAAAGAAGAGCACCGCGTTTCGTCACAGGGTTATTTGGTAAGCGTGATAGCGTTAAGGAGATGTTTAGCCAACTTAAGTGGCACACTTTGCAAGAGAGGCGCCCTGCATCGCGGTGGAGCTTGCTGTCCAGGTTTCGAGAGGGTGCGTATCTGGATGAGGTATCGAATATATTGCTTCCTCCTTCTTATACCTCCCAAGGAGATCACGAATCTAAAATTAGAGAGATTCGAGCGCGCACGGAGGCGTTCCGGCAGTCGCTCTTCCCGCGAACCATACGTGTCTGGAACAGGTAATGGAGATAATGACAGTGGCACGTAAAGTGCCCTCCACCAAACACCGTTGGGTGGCTTGCGGGGGATAAATGTAGACAAGTTTACTCAACCTACAGCGATTGGCATAACTATCGTCGCCAACGTGTAGTGAGTAATGTATAATATCCGCATAATGTGTGATCAACGAAGGTCACGATATGCTGTACAGTAAAGTGTTTTACATCGTATGTCCCAGTTATTATTTAAAATCCAATATGAATCATCAGTAACTGACGCGGATATGTTTATTACTTCTGTATAGTTCTATACTTCTGCATAGTTCTAATCTGCCAGGAAGTATCACAGGCTTGCACATTTCTACTGCAGAGTGAAAAATTCATTCTCGGAACAATCCTCTACGCTATGGCTAAGCCATTTCTGCGAAATATCCTTTCTTCCGGAAGTGCTGATCCCGTAAGATAATGAGAAGAACTTCTGTGAAATTTCTTTGGAAAGTTGCAGAACAGTTATCGGTGGAAGTAAAGCTGTGGTGCAGGGAGCGAACTGTGTTTGGGTAGCTCTGTTGGCAGTTTATCAGCTGGTAAACAGTGAAACAGTGACAGTGACAGTGGCAACTCAACATATATAGTGTTTGACAGTGATGAAGATGAGGAAAAAGAAAAAGGGTAAGTGACAGCAGGTGACAAACTGTGGAGCAAAGCAGTCACTGTAAAAACATATCAGAAAAACCACACCATGTGGTAGAAAGCCTTAAAATAAAAGCCCACTGAAGATACTGCTACTGCAGTGAAACATATTTGGGTTAAAACAGAAAATTTTGTTTTGCTAAAGTAGGACCCTATCCTAAAACATATATATTGTTAAAGCAAACACTAAAACAAGAGCTTCAACCCCAAGGTGATTATGATGAAAGTAACTTATAATCATAATTCCGTAGTTTGCTAGTACTTGGTGAAATCTGTACCAATTTGATGAAAATAATTTAGTCCTTAACCCTAAAATATGAAAGCGTGATCATACTTTCCACGAAGATTATGACTGCCTAATATCATTATTGCTTGTCAAGGCTTTTATTTCATTCACTCCTCCACCTACATCTGTACTCTGTACTCTACCTTACGTCGTGTAGTAGAGGGCGCGGTTTAAAATATATTTGCTTTCACCCTTTCCAGTCCATTAGCCCATGGCTGTTAAGTATTTCTCAGTACTGGCCCGGGTTTACCGAATTTTATGACGTTGCTCATTGGGAGAGATGTACATTGCAGGAGTTAATGTGCTCTGTAATTTATTGTGAAAAGTGGGATCTAAAATATTGTATGTATTGTTCCCCTCGATGTACAATGTCATTTTTAAGGCGTGTTCCACAGCAACTTAAATGATGACTAACTCATACCCACATCTGCCGACAGGTGTTGTTGATATACCTCGATGTGGACAGCTGAAAATGTGTGCCCCGACCGGGACTCGAACCCGGAATCTCCTGCTTACATGGCAGACGCTCTATCCATGTGAGCCACCGAGGGTACAGATGAATAGCTCGACTTACGGGAATCGCCAAAGCGTGCGCGAGTAATGAGTGAATGGACAAATGTGTATAAGGTACATTACATACGTAGAATTGTGGACAGTCGGGAATGTGAGTCTCACGGGAAGCGTGCAAGAGATGAGTCCCTGCAGTCGCGCTATTTATTTGTGTCCTCGGTGGCTCAGATGGATAGAGCGTCTGCCATGTAAGCAGGAGATCCCGGGTTCGAGTCCCGGTCGGGGCACACATTTTCAGCTGTCCACATCGAGGTATATCAACAACACCTGTCGGCAGCTGTGAGCATAAAGCCGAGGACTGCCTCCATAGCCTCCTACTCGAGGAATGGAAGAAGGTGATAATGGATAAGCTCACGGGGAATACATTTAAGTAAACAACAGTTATGCTGATAGGTGGGTTCGGGATGTATTGTGCAACTCAATCTATTGCCTGTGGTGAACACATGCAGTACGCAACTAAACCAGCTATTTACCACCTCGTGTTTAAGTTTCTTTTTTTTAACACAAATCTTTCGCGTGAATATGAACATATCGATACGATCTTAATTTTCTCATGAATTACAAAAATTGATCATGTCCACATGAAAAAGATAGCTGTGGCAGTAGTATATGTAGTAGTAGTTGTAGCAGCAGCCGTATTACTATTCATCTGTGAATAAATTTTACAAGAATGGGTCATGCAGTGGTATTACAGTTTAAGGTCAGAAATGCGTTATTCTTATGAAGTAGGGAAAATTTATAACTGTTCTGCCAGCATCGCATGCAGACATGGAAGTGTAACTGTTAGGGATGTTCTCCTCTACGTTACGTTTTTAAATTACTCAAGTAAAAGCTGGAATGCCGAAATAATATATTTCACATTTTAGGAAATTGAGGGCAGTTATTATAAAATTCATACCAGTTTCGAACCAATTCCTAACAAAGCAAACAATTCTCACTCTTCCCCCTGAATACGGATATACTATCCGGTGCTGGAATTAACTTGTGGGCAGGGGGGGGGGGGAGAGGGTGGGGGACGTGGATTTACACAACGCCTTCGAGTATGTGAATCTGAGTGATCTATATCGTGTGTTAATGACTGTTGCAGAGAGACTGAGTTGCTGGCTTTTTATATGCCAGAGATGCATGCTATAACTTTATGCATTATTTGGGCAGGAACAGTGTACAAATAAACCAACTATAAATTGTATATACGCTTGCATTCACCCTGTGCCACGGTGTACAAGTGTATATCCTATAAGTACCATGTCTACAGAAGCTGAATTCATATGCCTACATAGGATGGTACACGTATCGGTTTGAATTTTATACAGGATGAATATAAGGCACATAGAAAGCAATTAGAACAGCGTATAAGTGCTTGAAATCACTCAGTGCCAAAGCGTACTAGTGTAGATACTTTAAGTATGAAGTCTGCAGAAGCGGACTTCACAGGCAGTATACCTATGTATGTTGTTGCACCGACATGTTTACGTGCTACACAGGCCGAATTTAGGGCATATAGAAATAAATTATTCGCTAAATATTGCAGAAAAGAATGACTGTATATGTAAACGAAACATACCAAATCCCATATAATTGTTCTTATTCTTTCAACCCATCCCCATCGTCAGTATTCAATTGTCAATATAGAGTGAGGAAAAAGACATAGCCACAACGGTTTAGTGAGTAAGGTGTTTGATTCTTACACAACAAATAACTTACTAAGCTGTCATAGTTACACATAATATGATTTTTGATAAAGGAAAAATATATTGTTAAAAACTCATTTATTTCTTCTTCCTTTTTACAGCAATAAAACCGCAGTTTAATGGGAGGGAGACCACAAATCTGACTTTGTGCGTTCACATCATAATGTGTATAGCAGGGATCATACTCAGAAAGAAACTCATCATTTTTAAACACTTCAAGTAGCCAGTGACATTTGTGCAAAGCATTACATATAAAGGTATAAGTTATATAGGAAACATAAGCAATAGCATATAAACTCTCCCCGATGTTATTCAATCTGTATATTGAGCAAGCAATGAAGGAAACAAAAGAAAACTTCGGAGTAGGTATTAAAATCCATCGAGAAGAAATAGAAACGTTGAGGTTCGCCAGTGACATTGTAATTCTGTCAGAGACAGCAAAGGACTAGGAAGAGCAGTTGAAAGGAATGGACAGTGTCTTGAAAGGAGGATATAATATGAACATCAACAAAAGCAAAACGAGGATAATTTATTGTAGTCGAATTAAGTCGGGTGATGCAAAGGGAATTAGATTAAGAAATGACCCAATTAAAGTAGTAAAGTAGTTTTGCTATTTGGAGAGCTAAATAACAGATGATGGTCGAAGTAGAGAGGATATAATATGTAGACTGGAAATGGAAAGGAAAACGTTTCTGAAGAAGAGAAATTTGATAACATCGAGTATAGATTTAAGTGTCAGGAAGTCGTTTCTGAAAGTATTTGTATGGAGTGCAGCAATGTATGGAAATGAAACATGGACCATAAATAGTTTGGACAAAAAGAGAATAGAAGCTTTCGAAATGTGGTGCTACAGAAGAATGCTGAAGATTAGATGGGTAGATCCCATAACTAATGAGGAGGTATTGAATAGAATTGAAAAGAAGTGGAGTTTGTGGTACAACTTAAGTACAAGAAGGGACCGGTTGGTAGGACATGTTCTGAGGCATCAAGGGATTACTAATTTAGCATTGGAGGGGAGCGTGGAGGGTAAAAATCGTAGAGGGAGACCAAGAGATGAATACACTAAGTAGATTCAGAAGAATGTAGGTTGCAGTAAGTACTGGGAGATCAAGAAGCTTGCACAGGATAGAGTAGCATGGAGAGCTGCATCAAACCAGTGTCAGGACTGAAGACCACAACAACAACAACAACAATCATTATGTTTCAGTTCATATTGACGTTGTTTCTTCTTAAGTTCAATGGTTGTGTAACTGTTTTCTGTTGGTAATGACAGCATTGAGATCATGTACAAAGTTGACACAGTAATAATTTATCGCACATGGTAGGTCAGATGCATGGTGTTCATGAGGAATGCACACAGTGTACACATTATTGCGCATAAGTATTTTAAACACAGAAGCCTTATATGCACTGCAAGTAATTGTTACATAAAGCCACTAGTCAGCATAAAACTACATCACATACAGAATCAAATTACAGGGAAATGGCTTCACTGAGATGTAAGTAAAGGCCTCTTTTGAGAAATTAGACACTTACGTTGAATGGCACTCCCTGCGTGGAACTACAGCCAGTTTCTATAACGACTGGGATAGAGTGCCCACTCGTCGTCTACTTTCGCCTCTTCACTGTTGTAGCCCATAGAGTCGAATTAAATTGTATTAACTTCTGACACATATATTTTCAGACTCACAACATTGTGATGGCGACGTTCAGTGGCTGATAATTTGCAATGGCAATGCAGATACAGAAGTACTCTAGCTTGTCGACTACTCACCTATCTTTAACACGAATCAGGACACATTTACAGTAGTGTGCAGTTAAACTTTTATTTGGCCTTCCTTTAAGGAGAGTATATAAAGGTTTCGACCACTGTACATATTCACGTTTCGTGTAATTTAATCGCCAGTTGTGACATTTCCTCGCAATATTAAAGTACGGTTATGGATGAAAAATATTCCTGTCTCATCTCTTTACCCAGTCCCTCGTTACCTACATATATTCCGACTTTCGTCCTATTCGAAATGAAATTGTCAGCTGGTTCTTTGACTAACTCGTTGCGTGCGGCTGACGTAATATTACGGCGATTGCGGGAAGTCGGGTTGTGGGCGGACGTAATATTGCGTCACTCCTGTTACGATGATTTTCCGCAGTGTTGGAAGTAAATTTAAGGTCACGTCGTCAGGTTTCATATTTTCAGCTGTGACAGCTGGACCGTAATAACAGTAAAAACTGGTCGTTTCTGAAACCTTTGCTATGTCTCTGTTGCATACGTTTTACTTGCTTTTGTGTCGATCTCGTACACAGAAAGTGTTGTAAAGAGGGAAAAGCTTAGAGGAAATAATTTACAAAGTCCTTTACTTTACAAAGCCCTTGATGAGTCTACAGATGACGAAAACTAAATATTGTATGTTGATTCAGATTACACCTCATCTGAAAATACCAATTCAAGGATTTTTCTAAGGCAAGTTGCTGCATACCTTAATGATATTAATTTCATAGATTGTTGTATTATGAAGGATTCTCCTGCAGGTATATCAGGAAACGGATCTGAGCATTTGTTTCAGTGAGTGTAATGTTAGATTATGCATCTCTCCTTGTTACAATTCGCATGATACTGCATTCCCCTATGAACGCTACATTTATTTTAGTCTTGTGTTTTGTGTCTTTGTTTGGATGTAAACCACGTATATGTGAAATAGATTTAAACAGGAGGTTATCGTGTTTGCTTATATATTAGAATATTAGAAATAGTTTCCAATTTTTTTCTGCGGTAGTTATAATAAACTGAAGTTTTTTGTGTGTGTTCTGATTTAATACTAACAGTACCAGACTATTTGTTTGTAAAGTAGAAAGTCCAATAAACCTAAAAATGTTATGCAATTTCCACTACATATTTGTACACACGAGCTCTAACTGTAATATTTTCGCCAGTCCACAGGTAATGACAGATACCTATGAGATCAGCACCTTGGATATTAATCGAGTGTCGTCTTCTTCTTTACTGTTTTATAACGTGTTGCATGAGGCACCACCTGCAGTTAAAACTCAAATAATCCGCACTATTTTACTATATGCCCTAAGATAACTACATACGTATATTTATCGGTGTTTAGAATTTCCTGTGCCAGACAACGTATGTCCGCCAGCACCTACAATTGCGCTGCTATTTACGTGGAGTGTACGCACCATTAACAATTGTCTGGCTTCTGGTGTAAGAAGTCTGACCTTACCAGTTATTTTGCTTACATTTTCAGTACACCAAACTGTATTTTATTTATTTACTTTGCTAATGATGTCAACTAAGCCAAGAATTCTTTTGAATCTTCGCATTTCACTCAAACTGATGTTGTCTTAAACAACCTTCAATTAAGACACTAAGCCGCATTTTAGCTAACTCGTTACATGATTTCGTAATGTAACAGTTATTCCCATTTACTTTTCCCTGTGGACATGTCAGGATGCAGCTGCTTACTCATTCTACGGTTTCTCGGAACTTCCGTGAACTTTGCCCTACTGCTGGTAGAACAAACAAGCGGTCATCAACTAGAAAGGAATCATTGTTGCGAGACAGAACTCCAGAAGTATACCTATAACATGAGTTGAAGACTCAATCGCCGGCCGTTGTGGCCGAGCGGTTCTAGGCGCTACAGTCTGGAGCCGTGTGACCACCACAGTCACAGGTTCGAATCCTGCCTCGGGCATGGATATTTATGATGTCCTTAGTTTGGTTAGGTTTAAGTGGTTCTAAGTTCTAGGGGACTGATGACCTCAGACGTTAAGTCCCATAGTGCTCAGAGCCTTTTGAGCCATTTGAAGACTCAAGTAATGGTTATTCTACATTTTTGGTAAAGCTAATGAAGCAGAAAATAACTTAAGATTATAAATGAAAGAAGATGTGTGTAGGTCCATGTACAGTTATTTCATCAATTTATTTGTTTTTCCACTCCCCGGCACGTTAATTCCTTTACATTGATACTAACGGGATTCGTTCCTCCAAAATCAATGTAATACTTTTACAAGGTAGTTAGCACTTACCTGGTACTGTGCGGAATATTTTTTCTTTTAATATTCACAAAAGTTAGTTTAAACCCAAGATACCTTGAAATCTCCAGTAAAATTTGTCTAGTACCACTCCTGGTAATAGGTCTTACATATCAACAAGCTACATAATATCCAAACTATATGAACAAGGACAAAATAGATATAATCGTGGAAGAATTAGTCGCAAAAATTATTGTATATAAATGTCATAAAGTTAAAATATAATCAATAAAGCAATAAACTAGAGAAAATAGAAACATTGATTGTAGACCAGTATCAAGCCAGAATTTTCAGTGAGAAGCAACATATTCTCTGACGTCAATACTCATTTCTCTGCCTGGCCAAGAGATGACAACGATATCAATGATACATCACTTTCATTTTATTGGTTTATTTCGAATAATGATGTAAAGTCATCTGTTTTATCTCTGAAGCGAGTTTCCTCAAGTGGTTTTTTCAAGTAATCGAGCTATATATGCGTCTTTGAAGTGGGTAAAGTGGAACACCATTCTCTCACAAAACTGCTCATTTTGAGGTAAATAAATGTAAGATAGTCATGTACCCACCTGATGAGCCCATAGCTGGGTAGAGTCACGGTCAGAAGGAAGCAGAAGGAATCATCTCTCTAGACAGTAACGTTTCAGAGGGGCCGTAGACTGTTATAGTTTCTATTCAGTCTTTGTTATTAAGTGGAAGGGCCACCGAGAAAAACTTTCAGATTAGTGTCTCAGCGCTGTGAGGACGACGGACCAAAGGCTCAGATTCATTGCTACAATACTTAACGGATGTAACTTTTGTGCTTAAGGCACTGTATACGCTATAGTTCAGGGAAGGGATTAAAATACGGGGTGAAAGGGTATGACTGATAAAATTAGCTGATGACATTGTTACTCTTAAAGAAAGTGAATGGTACCTGTGGAATGGAATCAACGCTCTGATGAGCACAGAGTACTGATTGAGATTAGCAGAAAGAACACGAAGATAATGAGTTATACCAGACGTGATTTTAGCGATAAATATCAACGTTTGTGGCCACAGAGAGTAAACTACGAATGGTCTGTCGGACAAAGTGAAGAGCAGTCTGTGATTGCTGGTTGTCGAATACCACAGAGTATCGCCATTGAGTGACAGACGGAGGATACAGGATGACTTGCACAGAATTTGTGTCTTGCGTGATGAATACGAGCTAGCTCTAAATGCAGAAAAATGTAAATAACGCGGGAGAGTATCAAAAACAATCAAGTAATTTTATACATAGTGAAAGTGCATGCTGCTTGACACAGACATACCGAATAAAATCTATGCGTAACGTTGCAAAGCAATAAGACACGTTCAGAATATCTATAAAGAAGACTGCGTAGAGAACAAATGTGCGGTCCATTCTCGAATACTGCCGGGGTATTTGAGATCCTCAGGTCGGATTAAAGGAAAATGTTAAGCAAATCAGATGCCTGCTGTTAGATTTGTTACCGGTAGGTTCGATCAACATACGTACAAGCGATGCTTTCAGAATTAAAAGGTAATTCCTGTAGGAAAGATGTTCGTTTCACGAAGAATAATCAAGAAAATTTCGGGAGCTGGCATTGAGACGAGCTGCAGAACGAACCTAAGGCCGTCAATGTCAATTCTGCATAAATGCCGTGAAGGTAGGTAAATTAAGGTTCTTTGTGGAGGCGTGTGGAAAGCATTTTTCCCCTCTCTCCATTTCAGAGACGAGCAGGAAAAGGAATGACTACTAATCGTACGAAGTATTAACCGCTATGCACCTGATGGTGGTTTTCGGAGTGTGTACACAGATTTATACGGATGTACATAACGGAATTCTTTTATCTAGGACGCAAAACAATATATACTCGACTACGCAAAAAGATACAAAATGCAGACTAGTAAAAGTATTCCTTGACAAACAAAATCTACTCATATGAGACATAGGCATTAATTTGGCAAAGAAATTTCTGAGAATGTAGTTTTGGAACACAGTACTCTGTGGTAGTAAATCGTGGACTGTGGGGACCCTGGGAAGGAAGAAATAGATTTGAGATGTTACAAAGATTTTGAAGATTAGACTGACAAATAACATCAGCAGAATTGGCGAAGAAGAGGGTATATGGAACACACTGACAAGAATGATTGGATCTGTATTAATAACTTCCACTGTACTAGACGAAGCTGCTGGAGGTAAGACATACAGAGGAAGGCACAGATTGGAATACACCCAAAAAATACTTGTATTTGAGGACTTAACGTGCAAGATCTTCTCGCAAATGAAGAGGCTGCAACAGGCGAGGGATTTTTGACAAGTCGCAATATATCAGAAGACTGACTACGCACAAACTTAATAAATTCAGAAGTAACCGTTTTCCCAAGAACGTCGATTATTCCAAAACACTGTAATCTACTCTCGGCACCTGTTTTCAATTTCGATTTTCCACTGCTCTCTCACTCTTTTAGTGCAGTGTTCCTTCACCTCTTAATCTGCTTTTAAAAGAATGTTGCAACCTTATCTTTAGGGGAAAAATATTTGATGTGTTGGTTAGACAGGTACTGGAAAACTACAAAAAGGTTAAGAGAATCAGGACAGATATCATGAAGATAAATTCTACAGTAAATTTCTATGTACTTGGTTTAGTAAAAAAGGTTACTCCTGAAAGAGTTAAAATTAAGTTCAATTATAATTTTGGTATTACTGGTTTCGTAAAATGGGGGAGGGGGATACTGTGTATGAAAGTTGAGATCAGGAAATCTTATAAACGAAAACTGAATTTGAGTCACAAAATGTTTAATTGTATAGGTAATAAACTTTCCCCTCCCACAATCGACAACTTGTTGGTCCTTATAGGTGAAAACATTAAGCAACTACATGTGAGTAATTAAGAGGAAATCATATTTTTTTGAAACACGCCAGCATAAATTACTTTCAAATTTTACTAACGACGAATTTTAGCTGAGGATTTCAAACCAGAGTAACATTCAAGTCTCTAGCGCTGAAAATTCTCTGCTGAATGAAGGCTTAAAATCCTATCTGGTTTGCTCCCTTAACCATAAAAATATTGTACAGTTAATAGCTAATGACATGATTAGCGATAAATTTGCTAAGTGTGATGAATCTGAAACTTGTTAAATTGAATTGTATTGTAAATGAGAAAAGATGTAAAATAAATTATGGATCAAACATAATTTAAGGGTCTATTAATAAAATGACAGCTAACAACGTTATAATCACAACGGTAGGTAAAGGGGAGTTACCTATTAATAGAGAATGAACAGGTTTAGAATTCTGAAAATCAAAGACTGAAAAAGTGCCTGTCTGTACTCAAATGGATGGCAAGATTTGGTGCCAATTATGACATCAGAAGTTTATGTTATCTGTAGATAGCGTATAGATCTTTACCATCGTGGGTAGTAATTGGGATATCTAGGAAACTGATGCTTTTATGGAAATCATGTTCAGTGTGAAAATCGCTAATTTGACTTAATATTGTCAGCATAACTGTCAGAGTTTCAATTTCTTCTGTGGATCTGTTATAAAGGATGATCATATCATGAACGTACCTTTTGCAATGGTTGACCTTAAATGGTTTCCTATATAATTAATGAAATTGCGGAAATTATGCCTGACAGGAAGTTATCAATGGCAAGGTCATCTCACTTACTTACAGCGCTGGCCATAAAAACCGCAGTCGGTCTTTGGCCTGACCAATCAGCCTCCTCCAGCGTCCTCGGTCCATGCATTGTTCTTCAGACAGCCCCATCGTACTCATATCCTCTCCGACCTGATCAATCCATCGGAGTCGTTGTCTTCCCCGTGGTCTTTTGCCTCCACCACCTGCCTGATGATCTGACCTACATGACGTAATACGTATCCATACCACTGCAGTCTTATTTCTTTGATCACAGCTTTGATGTCCATCGGCTTGTATAGTTCTTGCAAATCACAGTTCTTTCTTTTCCTCCATTCATCTCCATCTTTTACTGGCCCTAAAATATGTCTGAGGGTGGTATTCTCAAATGTCAGAAGTTTTCTTTCTATCTTTTGGGTGACGGTCTAGGTCTCTGCTCCATATAAGACTACAGGTTATATTATTCTCTATTATATTGTGGTATTTGAGGATCTCGATTGAAGCCGGAATTTTAACAGGTTTCCCAGAGCAAACCTTGACCTGTTTCCAGCTTGTATTCGTGCGGTAATTTCCTGGTCTATCTCGTTCCTTTCATTGAGAATAGGCCAAAGATATTTAAAGCCTTTTACCCTTTCAAACACTGTCCCCCACCTTCAGGTGTCTGTCATGATTTTCTCAGCTAACTTCGAGGTGTTTTGTCTTATCCATATTCAACTTCAGACATGCTCTCATTGCCTCTTCCATTAATGATCTTGTCATCTGAACCAGGTCTTGCTCTTTCTCTGCTGTTAAAACTACATCATCTGCATAGGCCAGGGTATTGATCCTTCTTCCCAGCTGTGCTCCTGTCTCTAGGCTGGCTACAGGGCTTTCTCCAGTACCAGGGAAAACAGAAGAGAGAGAGAGGCAGTCTCCTTGTCGCACTCCAGCCCTGGCTTTGAACTAATGTGATAAGTTTCCATTTTTTTTCACCATGCATGTTGTCTCCTAGGTTCATATCTTTGTCAGTGTTATGAATTTTCTTGAAACTTGAGCCCTTTCGAGATCTTGCCGTATTGCTTGTCTGTTCACACTATCATATGCTATTTGGAAGTACTCAAAAACGCAGTGAACATTTTTGCGTAATTCCGAGTTCTTTGCTAGTATTTGCCGTATTGTATGTAAATGGCCTACAGTAACCTGCTTGTTGTAGTCCCAGTACTTTCTCGACATGTGATGTTAGTCGTATCATTAACACCATGTTAAAGATCTTATAAGCTGTATATAGTAGTGTCATTCCTTTATAGCTTCTACATCTCGTTGGGTCTTCTTTCTTTAGTACAGGGCAGATGACTGACTCCTTCCACTCTTCTGGGATCATTCCCTACTTTCCAATTAAGCAGGTTAATTGGTGTAGTCTCACTTGTAGAGTAGCTCTTCCCTCCTTCAGCATCACTGCAGGTACGCCATCTATTCCTGGTGTCTTCCTCCTCTTCAGCGGTTTTATGGTCACTCTTACATTTTCCATGCTTGATAGTTCATACTCCCCCAATGGTACACTATCTCTGTTTTCTCTATATGATTCTTCTTCTTAGTTTGAAGTTTTATGAGCTAATCTTTTATAAATGCGACAGATTCTATGATTGAAATGTTGGTATAGAGGTTGGTAACACTGGAATATTAGTATACACGATGGTAATGACCACTGGTGCAAACCATGCACCATTAGTTCAGCTGATTGAAATGCATCCTTGACACTGATATTTCCTTTGAAGGCTAAAAAAGTTTTCAGAACACTATTAAATTATTTATTTAGTGTATATAATGGACAGTTTCTGCTACTACTTATTGGATGGCTTAGCAAATTCAATGTTAGTAAATGTCCACTCATAATTTTATGAGAACATTTATCTTCTGGCAGGAAAAAATTTATTCTTATCAATAATTTCTTAAATTTTGTTTGAAACTTATCTACTGGGTCTTTTTTGACCTCTTTGAAATTAAAAATACGAGTTAAATAATATTTTGAAAACTTTTCTGCCTTAAAAATATTTCATACATTTCAATTTGCTGAACAAAAATTACAAAATTAATATTAATCATAGTGCAAGGTTTGCATCACTGGATGTTACCAACTTTTATATCCATATTCCAATTATATTTTTAGGATTCTAAAGCTGCCGTTAGGTGTAGATGTAGTCCAGAAGGAACTAAAAGTATTCATATACATCACTACAGCAATTAATTATGACACTGAATTTTTGATGCCCTATTAACTAAATTAAAAATGTCTTATCAAAATTCAATTCAAGACAAAATTTAAAGCCATCATTAGTTTACTAAAATTGTTTACTTAGGCAACACTCTGACAAAATTAATGAAATATTTAAAAATGTAGGACCCTCATAGATCTCTCAACAAATAAACTTTTGTTGAATCAGTGAAGTCATACAATCAGCAAGAAATACATGAATTCTGGAGTTTATGAGTTAGCATGTAACATGTGTGACAGCCATTATGTAACACAGACAGAAAGGAATGTTCAAGTTTGGTACAATGAACACACTTCCAGAACATCTAGTAGCAAATCTGTTTCCAGGCACCACATTATTCAGAACAGCCTTTGTGAGCGAAATATTGCTAATAACTACCAAGCTCTTCATATGGTACCTAAAGGTATTTTACTTAATACTTTGGAGGAACTTCGAATTTACGTTAATCATATAGCAGGAACTGTTGAATCTGCTTATTAAACAGTTAAGTTTTGGGGAGAACGTTTTCTTCTACCTATCGATGAGTTACTCGGAAATTCAAAGCACTTCTGATTCATTGGATGTCAGTAAGTTCTTTCGAAAATAGAATACGATCTTTTATGACTTGTCTTCTTCTGTGTTACAGGTTTTAATCAAGATTTTATTTGCTTTATATTTCACAAATATTTATCTTCTCTTTCCATTAAATTTTCCATATATGTTTCTCTCCATTCCGTTTTTACATTCGAGCTAATTGTTCTTTCATTTTATTGTGCACTTTGTATGAAGTTGGGGCTGCCTATAGTTTACTCCTTTTATGCCTCTGGTTAACCTAATTTTACGGCAATGGCCCATTACTGGTAAGTGCCAATACAGATTACACCTTTTGCATGTCTGCAATGACAAGCATACCCCTTATAGCAAATTAATGTGTAAATTTTTATTCTCTTATATTCTAATAAACACGATATTTGTGTACTTGAAAGGAAGCAATAAATTAACAGGGTATTTGGCCTCATAGACGTTTTGTAGGTTGAGAATAAACGAATATTACTCTACACCAGCCATAAGTGCACTTTCAGAGTATGTAAATATAGGGTGACATTATGGTCACTATGGTGACTTCTTATGCGCTTTCTAGTTTAAAATACCTCTATAATTAATATAATTTACATGTATCTATGATAATATTTACGTTACCTTCTCTGGTAAATATAACTTTCTTTAATCAGTTCCTTATAAAAGAATCTTAGCCTTGTGTATTGGCTATCACACTGTACATAAAGTAAAAATAGTACTTAATGGCTACATGGTCTTTTAACTGCACTATGATATTCTTGCTACCACCTTTGTCATGGTTTTTTTTTTTTTTTTTGTTTTCAGTAAGACTCGTATATGATCTGAGGTCATTTGTAAGCGTGATGTGTATTTGTATATTACAGTGGCACATAACTTGCAGTACTTATGCAACATGTATGCAGTATTAGGGTTCACAGGGATTTTCTCTGTCTCGTGATGACTGGGTGTTGTGTGATGTCCTTAGGTTAGTTAGCTTGAAGTAGTTCTAAGTTCTAGGGGAGTCCCATAGTGCTCAGAGCCATTTTTTTGTATGCAGTATGGTTTTATGCTTCTATTTTACTTGTTATCAGTGGCTTAGCTTTTTGAAGGTTAACATTACATTTAACCAGCCTTAACAATGAAAAGGTGGCTAATTGTATATGAGCGTATGTCTACCAACATTAAATGAAATTATCGGAACAAAGAAAACGACTATACTCCAGTTTATTAGACAAGAAGGAGGAGTTTAATGTTTAACGTCCCATTGGCAATGAAGTTAATAGACAGAGCAAGAGTTCGTATTAGGGAAGGACAGGGAGGAAATACACCATGCCCTTTCGAAGCAACCACTCTGGCATTTTGCTGAAGTGATTTAAAGAAAACAAAGAAAACCTAAATCAGGATGGCTGGGAGCTGGTTTGAATTGTCATGCTCCTAAAACCGAGTCTAGTGCACTAACCATTAAGCCAGCACGCTCAGCTCCTGCGTATTAAAGCACTGAATGAAAAGTGGGTTTCGTGCTGTTTCATTTTACCTTCCTTAGTACCTCCAAAAATTCTTGCATTCGAACACATTCGCGCTCTTTTTAACGTGCAGCTCACCTCTCACTCCGACAAATCGCCTGTAGCAGTAAGTGTCTCATGCCCCTCCACTATCACTTGCCCATTCTCACTTACGCCTACAGCTCGTCTCACTGTCATTATCTGTTCCTCCCTCATTTACGGTCACTGTCGCTTTCTCACAGTCTTCTCCATTCTGTCCTACTAGTACTGTATACTCGGGCTATCATTGTCTCTCTATTGCTTTCCGCTGCTGCTACTATCCTATTCACTCCTTACCACTGCTGCTTTGTCTTCTCCGCGTCACTATCTCTCTCCTCCTCGCTGTTATTTTGATAAACTCTGTCACACATTATCACTGGCGCTCACCTACTTCCTCATGCCTCATTATTCATTTCTTTTCTAGGAGTTATATAGATTAGAAGTAAGTTTATATTATGTAACTTCATATCTATAAGTACTGAGTGTGTATGCTTTGTTATTCAAAGACCTTGAGCTATGGCAAGAAAATTAGAGTTTGTAAAGTATGTATGAAAAAGCAAAAGATTATGTTAAATGATAAATCATTTTAATATGTGTCTGCCTATAAAAAGAAAATGTTTATTGAAAGCTGTTTCATGCTTAGGGAAGTTGTATTTGTAACAGGCAAAAGCTGTAGGGAAGTCCCCCCCCCCCCCCCCCCCGCAACGGAACTGGAATGGCGCAATGTAAAAAGTGGTTTTGGCGGTCGATCTGAGCGGCTCCTTGGTGTGAACGGTATGCAGTATGTGGCTAGCTGTAGCACGGTACACTTAGACAGTGTTAAAGAAGCAACTGGTAGCTGCTTTATAAAGATCTTAACTCAGATGTGGATCTGGCTATTATTGGGTATTCTCAGAATAAATAAATGGCTCTAATATGTTGAAACTCTGAGGCCAAGAAGAGATCATCATGAACATCAAGAGCTGTGGGTTGAGTTAGCCGCCACGCCGCATGCAAAATTCCTTCGCCACTTCTTCACTAACTTCATACAGTCAGTAATGTATAAGGGCATAGACCAGTTGATTTGCGTTTTGTTTTAAGAATAATCACAACATTAAAAATCCGTGCCATGAACCATATTTTCTATCCTGATCACGAAACTATGCATGTCCTCACTGTTGTTACTGTTGTGGTCTTCAGTCCTGAGACTGGTTTGATGCAGCTCTCCATGTTACTCTATCCTGTGCAAGTTTCTTCATCGCCCAGAACCCACTGCAACCCACATCCTTCTGAATCTGTTTAGTGTAGTCATCTCTTGGTCTTCCTCTACGATATTTACCCTCTACGCCGCCCTCCAATATTAAATTTGTGATCCCCTGATGCCTCAGAACATGTCCTACCAATCGATCCCTTCTTCTGTTCAAGTTGTGCCACAAACTTCCCTTCTCCCCAATCGTATTCAACACTTCCTCATTAGTTTTGTGATCTACCCATCTAATCTTCAGCATTCTTCTGTAGCACCACATTTCGAAAGGATCTATTCTCCTCTTGTCCCAACTACATATATCGTCCATGTTTCACTTCCATACATGGCTACACTCCATACAAATACTTTCAGAAATGACTTCGTGACACTTAAATCTATACTCGATGCCAACAAATTTCTCTTCTTCAGAAACGCTTTCCTTACCATTGCCAGTCTAAATTTTATATCCTCTCTACTTCAACCATCAACAGTTATTTTGCTCCCCAAATAGCAAAACGTCTTTACTACTTTAAGTGTCTCATTTCCTAATCTAATTCTCTCAGCATCACCAGACTTAATCCGACTACATTCCATTTCCCTCGTTTTGCTTTTGTTGATATTCATCTTATATCCTCCTCTCAAGACACTATCCATTCCGTTCAACTGCTCTTCCAAGTCCTTTGCTGCCTCTGACAGAATTACGATGTCATCGGCGAACCTCAAAGTTTTTATTTCTTCTCCATGGATTATAATACCTATTCCGAATTTTTCTTTTGTTTCCTTTACTGCTTGCTCAATATACAGATTGAATAACATCGGGGATAGACTACAACCTTGTGTCACTCCCTTACCAACCACTGCTTCCCTTTCATGTCCCTCGACTTTTATAACTGCCATCTGGTTTCTGTACAAATTGTAAATAGCCTTTCGCTCCCTGTATTTTACCCCTGCCACCTTTAGAATCTGAAAAAGAGTATTCCAGTCAAAATTGTCAAAAGCTTTCTCTAAGTCTACAAATGCTAGAAACGTAGGTTTGCCTTTCCTTAATCTTTCTTC
The DNA here is from genome assembly GCF_023897955.1 of Schistocerca gregaria. Classification (NCBI taxonomy): domain Eukaryota; kingdom Metazoa; phylum Arthropoda; class Insecta; order Orthoptera; family Acrididae; genus Schistocerca; species Schistocerca gregaria. Next base: position 970,268,772 of record NC_064921.1, on the reverse strand, counting down.
TAAGATAAGTCGTAAGGTCAGTATTGACTCACGTGTTCCAACATTTCTACGGACTCCAAACTGGTCTTCCCCGAGGTCGGCTTCTACTAGTTTTTCCATTCGTCTGTAAAAAATTTGCGTTAGTATTTGGCAGCTGTGACGTATTAAACTGATAGTTCGGTAATTTTCACATCTGTCAACACCTGCTTTCTTTAGGATTAGAATTATTATATTCTTCTTGAAGTCAGAGGGTATTTCTCCTGTCTCATACATCTTGCTCACCAGATGGTAGAGTTTTGTCAGGACTGACTCGCCCAAGGCCGTCAGTAGTTCCAATTGAATGGTGTCTACTCCGGGGGCCTTGTTTCGACTCAGGTCTTTCAGTGCTCTGTCAAACTCTACACGCTGTATCTTATCTCCCATTTCGTCTTCATCTACATTCTCTTCCATTTCCATAATATTGTCCTCAAGTACATCGCCCTTGTATAGACCCTCTATATACTCCCTCCACCTTTCTGCTTTCCCATCTTTGCTTAGAACTTTCCATCTGAGCTCTTGATGTTCATACTTTGGTTCTCTTAACTCCAAAGGCCTCTTTATTTTTCTGTAGGCAGTATCTATCTTCCCCCTAGTGAGATAAGCCTTTATATCCTTACGTTTGTCCTCTATCCATCCCTCCTTAGCCATTTTGCACTTTCTGTCGATCTCATTTTTGAGATGTCTGTATTCCTCTTTGCCTGCTTCATTTACTGCATTATTATATTTTCTCCATTCATCAATTAAATTCAATATTTCTTCTGTTACCCAAGGATTTCTACTAGCCCTCGTGTTTTTACCTACTTGATCCTATGCTGCCTTCACTACTTCATCCCTAAAATCTACCCATTCTTCTTCTACTGTATTTCTTTTCCCCATTCCTGTCAATTGCTCCCTTATACTCTCCCTGAAACTCTGTGCAACCTCTGGTTCTTTTAGTTTATCCATGTCCCATCTCCTTAAATTCCCACCTTTTTGCAGTTTCTTTAGTTTTAATCTACAGGTCATAACCAATAGATTGTGGTCATAGTCCACATCTGCCCCTGGAAATGTCTTACAATTTAAAACATTCTTCCTAAATTCTGTCCCAAAATTATACAATTTTTCTGATATCTTCTAGTGTCTCTAGGATTATTCCCTATATACAACCTTCTTTCTTGATTCTTAAACCAAGTACTAGTTATGGTTAAGTTATGCTCTGCGCAAAAATTCTACCAGGCGGCTTTCTGTTTTATTTCTTAGCCCCAATCCATATTCACCTACTATGTTTCCTTCCTTCCTTTTCCTACTGACGGATTCCAGTCACCCATAACTATTAAATTTTCGTCTCCCTTCACTACCTGAATAATTTCATTTATCTCATCATAAATTTCATCAATTTCGTCATCTGCAGAGCTAGTTGGCATATAAACTTGTACTACGGTAATAGGCGTGGGCTTCGTGTCTATCTTGGCCACAATAATGCATTCATTATGCTGTTTGTAGTAGCTTACCCGTACACCTATTTTTTTTATTCATTATTAAATCTACTCCTGCATAACCCCTATTTGATTTTGTATGTGTAAGCCTGTATTCACCTGACCAGAAGTCTTGTTCTTCCTGCCACCGAACTTCACTAATTCCCACTATATCTAACTTTAACCCATCCATTTCCCTTTTTAAATTTTCTAACCTACCTGCCCAATTAAGGGATCTGACATTCCACGCTCCGATCCGTAGAACGCCAGTTTTCTTTCTCTTGATAACAACATCCTCTTGAGTAGTCCCCGCCGGGAGATCCGAATGGGGGACTATTTTACCTCGGGAATATTTTATCCAAGAGGACGCCATCATCATTTAATCATACAGTAAAGCTTCACGTCCTCGGGAAAAATTACGCTCGTAGTTTCCCCTTGCTTTCAGCCGTTCGCAGTACCAGCACAGTAAGGCCGCTTTGGTTAGTGTTACAAGGCCAGATCAGTCAATCATCCAGACTGTTGCTCCCGCAACTACTGAAAACGCTGCTGCCCCTCTTCAGGAACCACACGTTTGTCTGGCTTCTCAACAGATATCCCTCCGTTGTGGTTGCAGCTACGGTACGGCTATCTGTATCGCTGAGAACTTTCATAGCATTCAAGTGTTTAAAAATGATTTTTGCCTGATATAAAAGGAGTACTAAAAGTTAAAGGTAAAACCACAAAAGTAAAGTTGGATAGACGTTTGCTAAAGTATCCTTAGTTTATTACAAAATATAGTTTTGGGGAATTACAGTGCAAGATTGTGTAAATATTAATGTGTAGATACCTATAAGAAGGCAAATAAGTTAAGCTCATTTTGAAAATAACGCAGTTTTGATTTCTATCATGAATGGTTCCGTTTTTGAAGCTCATTAAGCCCAGTGTTGTATTTTACTGTCTTTCAAAGTAAATTATGGATATCTCCAAGTATGAAGCATCCTCTACTGTAACAACCAGAGACCGTTGATTAGTGGAACTATATTAGTTTACGGGTCTCCATCAAAATCTCCACTCGTGAGGAACAAATTGAACTACTACTATTGCCAAGGAAAACGGACATTAGTAGAGGAGCTTCCACATTGTTTTTGTGATATTATTCATCTTTACTTGTTTTTGTCATGTCTGTGAAGATAGAAGCCCCTCAAGTCCGAATTTTGTTCTACACTTCATATAGTAACATTTCAGTATTTTATTAAGTGATGATTTTGAGTATAGTTGTCATTAGCACGAACTTGGTGGATATTTGCTTCCTATAATTCACTGATGTGTGCATTATTGGTAACTACTGCTAAACACAGTTCGGAGTGTCAGTTAGAATCCAGTGCGCTATTCAAAGGAATATATCAACGACGTAACTTTAATAACCAATATTCAGTTTTGTTAAACATATATTTCCAAATTAATGTGCCAAATTGAACTGCCGACCGTAAATTTTTTCGTTCACTTACGATCGTACAGCTTTCATTAACTCCGAAGGTAAAACTCAGTTTAGTTTTCTGTTCATTTCACCATATTCAAAATTATAGTTTTGGCCTTTTTCCATTAGACACATGCCGGGTGAAAATACGAAATCCTCTCAGATGGTAACAGTAGCGTGTTTCACGGCACGTTAATGTAATATGTGGCTTTTTCCCGTGACAGGACTATAGGTTCGGTTGTTAGGGAAGAATGACATAAACACGCTAGTGCGTTATAATCTCCCATTGGCACTGTCACGTTTACCCTTTTCCTAGTTTGGTTCTGTCACTGTTAAGTAGGTCCCACTGCCACTGTGTCCCTATCTTCCTCTCACACATTCATTTCCTTCTTCGTTACTTTTATGCAACGATCACTGTCCGCCATCATCCAGTATTTATTACTTTTCCGTCACTCTCTCACTGCCACTGTCTTCTTCTCTCCCAGCATAAAAAAGTCGAATATGCCTGCGTGCCCAAATTTTCGAGCAAAATTTTTTAATTCACTGAGGAAGGTAAAATGAGTAGATGGTACTGCACTGTCCATTCAGTGTCTTTTAATAAACAGGAGAAATTCGCCCTTTCTATGCTTCTGAAGGAGTATATTTCTGATGTTTTCCTTCTTTCCCTGCAGGGAATGTGACACATATGACAAGAACTGGCTGGGTCATTAAAATTTTGTTACTTTATTTTTGTGAAGGTGGAATAACGAGAAACTGTGATCGACGTTCCTGTGCACAAACATTTGGCATGTGCATCACTACTATAAAGACATGGGGTTCCCAGACCGTTCTGATGATAACAGAGTTGCTTTACATCATATTCCTCCGTGCTACGTCACTTGCTAAACTACGTTTTCGCCTCATACTGGAGTTTACCTGCATGTTATCTGCACAAGCAGGGAAATTTAGAGCGTCTGAACCTCGGAAATAGATAGATATATCACGAAAATTTTAAAAGATAGTCTTGATAGGGGTATTGGGAACATACGGCAAAAGTTTCAGCCGTTTTGCTGTGCATAGGCGTGTTGGAAACCGCTGCTTGGTTTTTGTACCCAAATAAGAGATTTTTCTGGTTTGTTCTAGGACCTCCCATGAACTAAATGGTGCGTCCTTAAGCCCTATAAGGCGCACCGTAGACGACATCTAATGCAACAAGAACCAAACGATTTGCTCCGCTTCCTAAGTCTGAGGATGTATGTAACACTCATACTTCGATCCTGTACCATAGGATTGTGACACAAAGACAATATTTCTGTTTGTTATATAAATGGTCCGTAGTCGAAGTGCTATCGCGTATTGTTTCGCTTCAGTACCAGTTGGTGCATGTGAAAATGTAGCTTCAGGTAACTCCACAATATCTGTTACTGACGGCATAGCTTATAGATTCACATATTGTTGCATTGTTTACCGATTGGCGACTTTGACAGGTGGAGGGACATATCGAGTCATATCGCATTTCCTTGGTTTCTTACGTTTACGTCTACTGCAAGTCTTACCAGAGGGCAGCTTACGTTTAAATGAACCGGTGCTATTGGATAATGATTTCTTCTCTGTTTCTTAAGTTTTTATTATGCACATGTTTTTTATTTATTAAACGTCTTTAGTACTATAAGCTAGGAAAAAAATATCTCATAACTACATATTTCTGTAAATGAATTCCATGCAATAGTTTATGCATCACAGACATTGGCTATTAAAGTGACGTTATGCCAGACACAAACGGCGGGTGGTTGTGCCTTATAAGCAAGGTTCTTCAACCCTCTCCAGAGCTGCTTACCCTACATCAAAGTCTCCTGCTGTCACCAAGGTTATACCCCCCATACATTTATACTGTTTTATTCTAATGACTGTAGTCAGATCAACTGGCCTCTAATAAAGTGTATTACTCTTTTTCACAGAGTAGAACCGTCTGGTCATTATCCTTAAACGGATAGAAACCGATCATCGAAAGAAATAAATAACGTACATGCGACGAAGACTGTTGTTATTGAAATAATTTTTATCTTCTTCATCTTTACTTTTCATAATAATGTTTCCAAGATTATTTTCCTTCTGTAGCCATTCTGTATACTATTGTCAGTGTACCTTCTTCGGTTCAAACTTGCTTTTGAACTGAGCTCTAGCTAATCATACAGCTGCTCCTATTTCCTCTAAAGGCTTCTACAAAGTTTCTATCGGAAGTATTTATCTTTAAGATCAGCATTACCTGTCAGTCTCACTTTTGGACGTCTGTATTTTCTTTGTTAATTTCATTCCAGCGTTTGTATGTTTTCTCCTTCGTCATTTGATTTCCATACGTCATTAGTTATTCCAGAATTTTTACAGGTCCTTGTATTTTTTCCCTATTTGTCCTCGTGTGCCTTCGCTATTCCATTTCTCAAAGCAGCTCATGAACTTCTTGCTGTGTTCCTTCGCCTGTTTTCGTAAACACTTTCATAATGCCCTCTTTGAAACTCTCAGCACCATTTTCTTCTGTCAACTTGTCCAGGTCCCATCTTCATAACCTCCCCATTCTAAGGGGCCTTCAGTTTTGATGAGACTTACAATTAAACTTATAATCTACGTGCTACCATCCGATGGTTTTAGATGTTCTCCCTTTAAATGTCTTTCTTTAATGTATCTTAAGACATTCCTATGAAGACTGTGCTGTGCTCTGAGTACAATACTAATACGAGACTTCCTGTTTCATATCTACTCCCCTCCCCCCCCCCCCCCCCCCAACTGAGATGTAATATTTTAGCTCCTCGTTTCCTAAAAATTTTCCAGCCGCATCTCACAAATTTTCGTCCCCCTTCATATGAACATCTCCTCTCATTTCAGCTTATTCATCAACTGCTATGATAATAGGCACATAAACTTGCACGACTGTGTTGGATGTGTGTTCTTTTGCGGTTGTGCTTACGGTACAGAATTCGTTACGATGTTCATACAGAAACACTTGCATTTTTATTTCTTATTCATTTCTACGGAACTACTAGCCGTAGTATCTTTATCTTCATTACTTTTATCTTTTTTCCGAGAGATAGCCCTCATCGTATTGTCGCTCAGCGAACCGCAAGAGCGCGTTAGTTGGTGAGTAACTCGAAATATGCTGACGGATGCTGACACGTAGGAAGCTCACGTCTCGTTTCTGATTTCCCAGTCGTAGCAGCTATGTAGGAAAAAGTCGGTGAGTCATAATCAAACACCGGTTGCGCTACCTCTTGTCCTCAGAAGCTGGACACAATGGATGAGTCGTTTCCATTTGTTCTGTTCTTTCTTAATTATTTCTTAAATTCCCCGCATCTCGGACTAATGGCCCCCACCTCCACCTCCTCCGTGATAACACCGAGCATTCTGCAAAACAACTGTGTCATCATGTACGCCACGTTTATAGTGCTTCCGTCTCAAATATATCTCCGAAATATTTGATCTGGTAGGGTAGGAATCTATCACATTTCTTTCCGATACGGTTACATCGCCTGTAAATACAGTTTTCATTCGGCATATGGTTTGAGTCTAAAAAGTCACTCAAATCATTTCGAGAAGCTACGTCCATTCTACATTACTTCATTTTCCTAGAAGATGCGTAGAAATGAGCCCACCTACACATGTTGCAACTACGAGAGAGAGTACCGAGTACGGGTAAGCGTCGTTGTTTTGTCAGCGATTGAGCTTTACCTCTCGAAAGAAAAATTGGTTACTAACAGATATTTAAGGTCTGTAACTGCTCTGTCTTAAGGGTATCTACAAATACACTGGTTGTAAGTACCTGCAGCAAATCTGTGTAATGTAACAATTTACAGTCAAGGCATGACGCATCTACAAATAAACCATCCCTTTTGAAGCCTACACTCACTATTCACTCCTAAACTACGTCAAAACAGTATGTACATCATTAAATCCACTCCAGCATTATGTGAGTTTGCGATAGTAATCCCGTTCTCACTTTGAAATGAGTCCGTCAGTTTTTTGGATGACTCGTTTCCTCATATATAAAATTGCGTCACTTCGATTGCAAAGGAATGCAATAACAAGGAGGGATAACAGAAATAAATGAAAGACAAGTAGTTAGCTCCTCTATGTCAGATTCAACTGTGCCTTTGTTCGGTACGTTAACGGCCCAGCCCCTGTTCGAGAAAGTCTTAGAAGTCGCGACAGGTAGCGAGTATAGATATTCGTGTTCATCTTTGATCTGCCATTTCGAGTTTCTCTTGGCGTGAAGGTGGTCTCCTCTCATGTTGATAGGGTAGTAACAGGTCATGTGTTTTACTTCACCGAATGTTTGTCGAACTGAGAACGAATTTCAGCTATGTTTCTAGATATGCTTCCGTGTGGTCGAGTGGGTATATAGGGTATTTTATTGTGTTATATGTTTCACTTTATACTAATCCTTGTGTATACTTCTTGAGCTGAATTAGATTTTTTTGATGATGAGGGGACACGTTTGTGACGTAGGGTTATTCTTAGTTCCTTGTTAATTTATCCTTTTCGGTTCAACTTTGTAATAGTCAGAATCATTCTACTGGTGAGCGTCATCTCCTCAGTAACTTTTATTCGACTAAATTACAATAGAATTATGGTTTCCCCGTGGTTGATGCAAATCGGGTGCTGAATAGTAGGCCCTATATCGCTGTTGCTCATGCTTCTCTAAATTTTAGTCATGGCTTTCTTGTTTTTAAACTGACGTGTCCTTGCACTGACTATTTTCTTGGGTTTCATTTCGACACGTATTTTGACGCATTTCTTAGGGTTTGTTTCTGCATCAAGAACACATTGTCACATTTAGTAGCATGTGGAGATCAGTCCATGTTTATGCAACCACTTACAAAATTGTAATCGTGGCTCTGGAGATAACGCACGTGAATTCACTAACCATATAATGTACAGTGTGATTTTGTTTTTTATTAAAGCGTCGTTATTCCAGTGAGGGTCGGACTAAGTGATTGCTCATTACAGTTCCAGTTTCCTAATATTAACTAAGTTTGCATGTGTGTTCATCATCCACAGGATTGCTTCTCTGCAAAATATGAAACTAGATTCGAGAGAGAAACGTTTAGGCCATGTTTCCGTCCTTCCCCTCGTAACTTGTGGCTCACTCATAAGTGTTTTAGCCTCCGATTCATACAAATTAAAGGTTTTTCATCTATATGTAATATATTTGAACACATATTTTATACGCTGTTCATCAAGATGTAACCATCAGAACCAGAAAAAGGGCACCAAATTGACCTTAGTCTCTTGGGTTTGTACTTAATTGACTATTGCCCACGGTATTATTTATTTCCAAAACTGGCACCCATTATCAACTTACGAGGGTGTCTGCCTTTTCAGTAAGTTGCACCATCTTAGATTTTAAACAACGTATCTGAATTAGCAGGGAGTGCTCTGAGAGCTGAGAATCCAGCCAGCACCAGTCATGAAAGACGGCAAGTTTCGTCAGCCCTCATACTGCCCTTTGTAGATTCAGCAGAAGCCCCCTTGTTCCTCTCAGTCAAATTGACTAATTTCCAACATTCCCAACTCAAGTAATTCATCCCTATGTTTAAATTCTCCTCCAATTCAGGAATTTTTCTGCGCCAGGACAAGTCAAGAGGCAGATTCTGTTGTCTTGATAATAACACACTCTGGACTAGTCTCTGAACCAAACGGAACAACATTTTACGAACGTGATATTTTACCCAGGATGGCATCCCAATTAAACCACAAAGTAGAGTAGTATTTCCTCTGGAAATATAGCGGCTGTAGTCTTCCATGCTTTTGGCCGTTCTGATTGCTAACATAGCAAGACCATATTGATTAACTCTATCGTCCCTAACACCGCAACGTACATGGATGCAAAGGGGAGGAGTGGAGGGAAGAAAATGTTCGTAGATAGTTGTATGTTCTTACCTGGTAAACTGTTGTGGATTAGATAAGCTATATATTTTCTTCAAATAGTTTTATCATTTCTAGGAAATACGATAACACGGCAGAAAATTGTGAGTGTTCCTTTTTGTCTCGTGGAGATTTCATGTACAAAGTGATTGTGTATGGGATATCACCAAGGTCTAGCCGTATCGTCTTTGGTTATGAAGTAATTAAAAATAAAGAGGGATGAATCCGGAAACCTACGGCATAAGGTATCAGTCTCTTCGTCTTACGGCCGTATCAAAAGTGATGGAGAAATGGCTAATGATCCAGGACCCCTTTTGCTCTTCATGTGAGAAACTGCCTCTAAATGCGGAAGCATCTGCGTTTATCACTGTGTAAGGACACAGAAGTCCACGTGGGCCGGAGTAACTAAGTCACATGATATCCATCTGCAGTGAATGTGCTCTGTAACTAAAAATGCTTAATGATGGTGTCACCATTGACAAGAATTCTGGAATAGTCTTCCATTCAGATTTTCGGAAGGGAATTGCCACAATGGAGGTCGCCATAAGGAAAAGATTGAATAACCATCGCAACAGTCGTTGCGAGGAGTGTCAGAAGTCTGAAAGTGGTAGGCATGCTAGAAGGTCTGAAAAGGGAAATGAAAATGTCGGTGGTGTTACGTACGTGTAATTGAAAGTAAAGGGGTACAATATTTCCGATCACTTGAGTGTCGGGTGAAATCAACACCAGCAGGAAATGGTGTAGTGACGATTCTTTGTGAATAGGAATATAGGCATACGGGAAGGGAAGTGTTAATGTGAAACATTTAGTGAGTGACGTATTCTCATTCGAATCGATAGCAAACCAAAGCCGTAGCTTTCAGTAAAATAAAAAATGTTATCACTTTGTAGCTTCTGGGTAGTACCTTCACAAACAGTCCTTGAGCAGGCTTCGCTTAGATTGCTGGAGACGTTTATTATTAAAATGAGCAAGCTCATGCTAGCCGTTAGCAGGCATGGAATGGCGGAATGGAGACATGTAAACGCAGTTATCGGACCGTCCGGGCGTGGCAGGAAATGGGGGGAGGGAAGAATGCGGCGACGCCACCTCAGTAACTGTCGCAAGAGGTAGTTCACATTGCGACATCTCCGAGCAAAGGCGAGCTGTTACTCAAAGCTCATTACGCAGGCAACGGACTATTCGTCATGTGACCACAAGTACGCTAGGGATTGGCTGACTGAAACGTGACGTGGTATTGCCACAAAGAGAACGACAATAGCACGCATTCCAGCAATACGCCCGTACGTCGAGTTCTTTAACCAAGCGACCAATGAAAAGCCAGAACTGAGGTCGATCTAAAAAGGGCAGCTTTAACGTAAACTTGTACACTGGAAGCAACAGATTTTTCTTAACCCTCCAAAGTTTAAAGATATGCAGATTCTTGCTATTTTGAGTACTCATTTGTGAAAAAGTTTCCTCAGAATATTATATTTATTTGCAGCAGTTGTTCGTGTTCGCGAAAATCAACGTTTATTACGATTACAACATCCAATCTTCAGCTTCTAAAGCTTTTCTATACAGAAAAGTCGGGTAAACTATGCATGTATGAAGTGAAATCGTAGCTTCTGTAGCAGTTTCTACTAAATAAATAAATAAATAAAACAATTTTTTGTTTCATGTTTGTATGTGTAGATGCAAACAACAAACAGTTTTTCGATGAAGTATTTTTATGTATTACCTTGAGCAAACAAACAAAAATCACAAACACATCTCATCTGGACAAGCTAGGTATTGTAAATGCGATGAAATGGGTGCTGAATGAATCAAATCAAATTATACAAAGTGCTGTCAGTTACACAAAAGTTTTCACGCACAGAACTAACTTATAAGATAATTTGGTATTTTTGGTAATATTGCTTTATACGATATACATGCACAGCACAACTACTTTAATGCGTTAGTTGTATCAAAACTTTTACATATAAGTGATTTCGTCAGAGGTTATTCAGTTACTAACACATTATTACGTTACTCGTACATAGTTAAAAGAATTCTTTGCGGATGCAGCTGCATACTGTTTATTGTCAGAGGTTGGTGTTCCTGGACTACTTCCAGGATCATTTCCGTGATCTAGCAGGGTTTTTATCCTTACTGGGAACCAAATGAATGTATTTATTAACCTGCCATATTTTTATTAGTACTTCCGATGTAGGGATACAAACTGTATTGCTTTCTGACTACTATAATTCCCAGTAGTAAGCGTCCACACACACTATGCTCGAATAATACAATAGCTGTACTACTCTGCTACCGTCAAAGCCTGTATAATCCACGAAAGCCCTCTTGGTCGCAGCTTTTATACATAGGTGTATTTTCTGAAAAGATTAATATTACAACTGGCAGAATTTTCGCAACTCCACGTAATGGATTAGAGTACATAGCAAAATGATATCTCATCATATTATATAACCATTATCCGTTTTCTTTCTCAACCATCATAGAATGCAGTGTTCCAACTTCACAACTATGTCTGTCTAAATCTTGTTACAGGAGTTTCTTACCTTCCTCGTTGAAATCCCTTTGGCCCATACTCTTTTTTTCAATAGTGTCGTGTACAGACGACCGCCGAAATCTTAATCTGAGAAGTTACTTCTACGAGCAAGCACAAATGGTTTTTAAAGAAAATTATGTTGTATGTCAGTCATAATACATTCAAGTCCAGCGACAGTGCGGCAGGGCGGGTTTTTTCTCGTTACACCGTTGTCACTGTGCTGGCTGCAAATTAAAATTCATGTAAATCAGAACGGCGTCTGATGATGTAAAAGTAACGTTGATAAAAACACAGTCTAATAACTACAAATACTGAGGCTGCCCAACTCTAGTTATGAAAGAAAGTTCTGTAGAAAAAGTGTCTTTCAATTTTCTCAGACAGTAAATAAATGGATTGGCTTCTGGAAAATAATGTCCAAAATTTCCACACAAAAATGTTTATTTTGCCCTTGATAGAAAAAAAAGTGCTACTCAGTACAAATTGAAAATATTGCCTATTTTCTTCCAGTTCCCAACTCATACACACTTATCACATGCACAGCAGTCAGAAATATTCCAAATCCGACCCAAATTAAATAACGTTTTCACAGTCTTTAACTTCACTACTAATTTGAGTTATTACATTTGGTCCTTCTTGTGGATTTCTATAAAAGAAACTATTCGCCGAAAATGCTCGGTGGTTGAATACTGAAACATGTTACACAGATACTATGAAGGGCAATATTTGCCACGTGAATGTCTGTCCAACGGATTTAGTCAAAATTTCTGAAATTGCGCCAAGCATTCCTCAACAGCAACTGCTTTCGACGTAGCTCGCCAATATCTCAAACACTAATAAATTCTTCATCTCACACATTATTTTGACTGGCACTAGTTACATGACCGTCCCCGTTCAAAGCTAACAAGTGACTCCCTTCTTCCAGCCTCACTCTCAGTATAACTATCAGGTAACAAGTGGGAAACGTCTCAGTTCTGATGGGTTGACCACACTCGCTGCCAGTCAGAATGCTCGCTCATGATCAAACTCGCGCCAAAATTTGCCAGCACCAATCCTTATACGCAGACGCATTTGTGTCAATCTGACATGCAAATATTAGTGTAATGTTTAATAAACGAAAACAAAGAGACAATAATTACGGAAATATTCTTTGCATTCAGATTTTACTCTAGCATAATTTCTAGCTGCTCTGTTACAATATCAATCACACCTAGACATACGTCATGAGCAAAGTGAGTAAATCCCCTAGGATCATTTTCCCACGACAGGCTTGTGTAACTCTTGCAGTTTACCTAAGAAGGTATATAACGCAACTGTGAAATTAAACGAATGACTCACATACACTCTCTCATTTACTCCCATTTACTCCCACAAACATATTAGACACAAATCATAACTTTCTCTAATTTTCATATTAAAGTTTTAATATGAAAGTCTAAAGTAATCAATTCTGCACACTGAGAATTCGGTTTACGTTTTCTAGCTATACAAAAGGATACTATCATATTTCCTAACTGAATTTAGTTCCCTAAGTGTAAGTTTTTTGGTTTTTAGTAATTTTTTAATCTCCGAAACTATAATAATTACAAAGTTGAATTTTCTATACAATCCTTCCTCGAATAATGACAGGGAGTGTACCGATATTGTAAATGACTGAATAATATTTAATATCATTTATTTAGGTTGTTGTAGTAGTGAATATATGCGTCCTGTGAGAGACCTTCAATAGCTTTCCCACGGCAGGCAGTGTCAGAAGCTCGTGTGTCTCTCGGTTAGGCCGCTAGATGTCAGCCCCCGAAGTTACATGCAGCAAGCTATCTTAAAACAAACCTTTGCTCGGAACAACTTGCGACGCTACACACACCCTAAGAACTTCAAATATCCTTTAATTACATTTTGTGGTTCTTATTGCGTCTAAAAGTTGAATCTTTAACTACCACGACACTGTTAATCAAAATTTATTTTCCTCAGTTAACAATATCTAAATTTCATGACAGTATTCTATACAATTACATCGAATATCAAAGGCAAGGACTGAATAGCATACAGTCAAATTAATTTACAGAAAATTTCCATCTTTCTCCAAAATCACATTTTTCTCAAAGTTAAATTAGCTAAACATTTACGTGGAATTATTCTTGAAATTACATTCTTCTCTGAACAAAGTTCTTAATCTTTCACTTTGACTGCAATCAAAAACATTACTTTTGTTAAGTCACTTTAACATCATTCAAAATTTTACTACCACACAATTTAGGCACTGTGTAGAGAGTCCTTTCCTGAACCTTTTGACACAGGTCACAGTATTCCAGCCTCTTCTGCACTCTGCGCCACGTGTTGTCAAAAATTTCAACTTCACTTAGCTTGGCAATGCATTTACGTGCTCCATAATGCCCATATTTGTTATGTGTAAAATCAATTAACAAATCCACGTGTTTTTCAGGGAAACAAATATGCCAATCACCATTAGTTTTCCTTCTCTTCCTAAAAAGAATATCTTTGTAAACTTGGAAATATTCTGCTAGCTTAGGAAAATAGGGGTGACCTATTCTACTTTTCTCCAATTGAATATTATCGTCCTGATTTTGTTCTCGTCAAAGGTTCTTACAGATACGATTAATCGGTCCCTCTTCCTGGAGCTGAAATACTGCGATCAATATAATCATCACAATCCCTGTTCGTTACAGGATCCACCCCCTGCTCTTTATTCTTTACACTTTTGGATACCGCATCTGCCACTATGTTTTCAGCACCCTTTATATACTGCACCTCATAGTTAATTTTTCACAAATACATAGACCACCTCTTGAGATTATCATGTTTGAGCTGACAAGTATTTATATAAATTGGAGCACTATGGTCTGTAAAAATCAACACTTTATGTCCTAAGAGGCACTGCTCCAACTTTTGCAAACCGAAAATAACCGCTAAAGCTTCCAGTTAGTGATACTGTAGTTTTTCCCCGCTTGTTGTAACGATCGACTTGCAAATGGGATCGTTTTGTGGACCTGTTCTTCTCCAATCGTCTCAGTCTGGAACAATTCTACCCCCAGACCGTAACCATAGGCATCTGATCCTAAACACAAATGTTTTGAAAATTCAGGATGATTCGAAATCTGGCTGTTCACTAGTGCTTCCTTAACTTTCTTCAAAAGCGGTTTGACATTCTGGGGTCCACTTATAGGGAACATTTTTCTTCGACAATTCCTTTAAACAAGGATCATTAAATAATTGCCCTGCCATAAATTTGCGAAACAATCCAAACAAACCGAACATTCCTTTTAGTTCCTTACGTGTGGTCGGTGTTACATAGTACCTAATAGCATTTATATTACTTGGATCGGGCATAATTCCTTCTCTACTTGCTTTATTACTTAACTTCAATTTCATCCCTCCTGTATTAATAGCATTAACACATTGACTAACGATAAACAGTAATATTCCCAAGAGGGAGTCGAAATCAACACATCGTCCACGTAAACGATAATTCACCTCAATAGTTGATCATCTAAATCCTGAGACATTGCCCTGACAAATGCACAAACACTGTTATTCAAACCAAAAGTCACAACCTTATACTGGTAACATCGTTCTTCAAACAGGAACGCTGTATACATTCTAGATTCCTTAGCCAGAGGTAGATTCCAATATTCACACGTAATATCCATACAAGAAAAAATTTAGCCCCTTTAAACTTCTGTAGTAGTTTTTCAATGTTATCTGGGCTGTCACTCCCTGGTAAAAAAACTTTATTCAACGCCCTAGCGTCTAGAACCAGCCTAATTGATCTGTCATTCTTAGGTGTTACAACCAATGGGTTATTGTATACACTAACAACCTTTCCAACTATCCCCCAATCGAGCATTTTCTGTGTGAAGTCTCGAGCGGCTTCGTTATACACTTCTGGAACGGCAAATGTTTTTTGAAAAAAATGTGCATCTTCTTTCACGGTTAAGTAGCATTCGTAATTTCGAACTAATCCAGGTTGATCTGAAAATAACTCACAATGTTTATTCAAAATTTGTCTTAAGTATCCTTTTGTATTTCAGTTAATTCTGAAACTGTCTCTAATTTCTCCTCAATCCTAATTCTGACACTCTCTAGTTCAGAAGGATCCACTTCCTTCCTTTCACCTTATTCATTATAGTCTTCGATCAATGTAGCTGCCCTACAGTATCGTACAGGAATGTCACTTTGTTCTTCGTTTACAATCTGTCCTTTTTCCAATGCATGGAATAACTACAGGTTTTCCACTTATTCTTATAATTACATCACTGTACCCAAAATTTACCCATTATTCATATTTATGCAAGGAGTCGGCACCCATCAACATTTCCACGCTGAGTCCATTTATATTTTTTTTTTTTTTTTGGAAATTTTTCGTAATGTCTTATGGGACCAAACTGCTGAGGTCATCGGTCCCTAAGTTCACTTATAACCAGAAGATTCTGTTTTGTGGCTACCCCACTTACAGTTATGGGTAATAGGACTTATTGTTTAACTACTTTCTTAGTTTTTCCAGTAGCTACAATAATGTTTAAACATTTTCTTCAAACATCATTACTTCAATAATCGGTTGTCCTACATACTCTCTCCTGATTACAGTCTCGGGCTCCTCTAACAAATCCTGCACCACTTCTCGTCTGTAGAATCCTCTCTCCCATTGGAATTCATACTTATATTTCCTGGGTCCTCCTATTGTTTATTATTAGTAGTGGCAGCTTCCAAAAGTCTGTCTAGTATTGATAACTTAAAACACTCCTCCAACTTCTCACCATAATTTTGCTCTGATTCTGAAAATCTTTCCAAAGTGTTGCCAGAAATTTTCACATCACTTTCTTCTTCCCGTTCTTCTGGTTCTCCGTTCTCACTTTCTGAAATTACTTGAATTAGTTTACCTCCTCGACCCTTACTTCCACATTAATTCAACAATTCATTGGTAGTCTCTCATCAGTTTCGCATTGCTGATTCAGCCCTTTTTCCTGATCTGAATCTTCAGTTAAATTTACTTGTTCCTTAACATTATGGTTCTTATGATGTTTATTTGCACTGTATCTACTATATAATGCTACTTTATTTACCGGATATACCTCTAGTTTCAATGTCTCACTTTCCTCCGGTCTCTTAGTGGCTAAATTATTATTACGAATATATTATTTTGTAGGTGCCTTCCTTAGAAAGGGTGTCGCTAGCGGGTTTAACCTGTAATGTTTTTGTCTGCGAGCGCCAGCATCATCGCAGACTGCTAAAAGTTTTCCTGCCTTTTGTTGTTATTATGCCTAAGATACCTGTCATCAGAAGGTAACCGCCTTTCTGTCACGTCATCAGCCGACAGCTGACAGCAGTCGTAATACTGAACTCGTTTGTTGAATCTATTTTCACTAGTACCTCCTCGTCCTCTAAATCTATCTCTGTATCCATTACCTCTTTGGACGCTGATTCTGTTTACATTAACTTCACCTCCATTATCATTCAGTCTAACAGGAGGCCTATAATCTCTCCTGGCATTTTCTTCTTCCTTTTTAAATGCTTTCTACCCTTTTCAGATACTGAATAAATCTATCAAGATTATTTCTAGGAGCTGAAATTATTTTGTTCCTCCAGTAAAATGGCTGCTTATTTTCTATCCCCATAATAATTTGCTCAGTTTCTACTTTTGAACTTAGATACGATAAAGTAGTTACCCATTTCTATACAGACCTTTTAGTATCATCTTTCTTGGGACTGTATCCCTCCACTGACCAAAACATATTCAAAACATCCATCTGTTTCCTCTTCGCAAAATATTCTCCAAAAAATGCCTTTTTGATATCCGCCAACTTATCATACTTATCAGAAACTTAATTAACCAAAATTCTAGCCTCTCCCATTAAATTACACCTAATAAAATAATTATTTTCCTTGTCATTGCATACCTTAGGTAACACATCATCGAAGTCGCTCCAGATTTCTTTCAGGTGCTCATTCTTGTTTGGATCAAATTTCAAAAATAGTGGATGAGTTACATATGACATTTCAGATGAGTCTATTACACTGTTAGTTAGGATGTTACCTCTACTGCTATTGACATGCCGTTTTACTTTTGTTAGTTACCGTCATGTTCACACAACTGTTCATTCACACTGGTACCTAAATGACTAATGTTAGTTTATAGATAATTTATTTTATTAGCCACTTGTGCTCCAAAGTTTGTAGACCTGTCTTTCTCTTCGTTAATTTCACTTTCTAAGGCAGCATGGTTAACCTCACAGTAATCTTCTACATTCTTTACATGTTCGTGATTTTTTCCACTTCGGAATTTACGTATTCTTTGAAATGTTCGCCACCCTCAGCAAACCTGCTTAATCTGGGATGTTAGTTCACTTTCCACTGTTACAATTGCAGCATTTCATTCTTGCCTGACCTGATTAATTTCCCTGTTAGTATTATTATTAAATAAAGTCAGGTCATTTTTCCACGAATCTCTCAAAATTCGAAATTTTATCTGCAATTGGGATTCCATTTCATTTAACAAATTATTAAATCCATGTTCAACTTCAGAATGCAATTCATTTATTTCAGAATTTAATGATGTTTTAATATCTGACCCTATTTTATTCACATTAGTATTCATCTGACGCATATGCTTTAAAATATTTGCTAACATTTCTGACATATTGTTCTTTGGCTCACAAGCAGCTAACATTGGTTCCTGCTTTATTTCTTTCACAGTAACTGGTATATTTTCAACTTAGTCTCCCATCATGGTTTGTTCACTATCAGTACCTCAATTAACACACAGCGAATCTGGCAACCTATTTCTAAGATTTCCTTGTGATATGTCAAAACTGAAATTATCAATCATGGAATCATTTTCATCTTTTACATTCCCCAAATCTACCCCCAGTCTCTCCTTTACTACAGCCTGATTATTTTCAGCCTTTTCAGACAGAATTTCAGCACACACACACTGCTTAACTTTTGTGTTCAGGCGTCTCCACCACGGCCAGATGGAACAGCAGGTCCACACAGCAGGCTCAACAAACTCAAGTCGAGTTTAAGAGCCACCGCGTCCTCCTAGGCTCCAACCTGCCCGTTTGTCTGGTTTGTTTGCTGCAGTAGCACAGCGTCTCTCGGTCGTCAGTTGTCGGCACATCGTCTACTACAGCTCACCATCAAATGTTCTCGCTACATGGTACACTTCACGAATACTTTTGCACACGCGTTCTTTGCTACTGCACGCCAACTACAATTCATTAGAACACGTGTCTATTATCCCACAATAGTTCCTTTTTCAATCGCTTGAGAATACTTAATGAGTACATTTAAACACTGCTGCCTTTTTTATAAAGTTCATACATACTGGAACGTTACTATTGTTTTCCCCGGCCGATAAAACACCAATTGCGGTGGGGCAGGGTCAGTTTTTCTCCTTCCTACCGCGTTGTCAATGTGCAGCCTGCAAACTAAAATTCACCTACCTCCGAACGGCGTCTGTTCGATATCCCTTCACTCGACAACGCAGATACGTACAAGATGATGTAAAAGCAGCGTTGATGAAAAACACCATCTAATATGTACAATTACTGAGGCCGCCCAACTCTAGTTATGAAAGAAAATTCTGTAGAAAAACTGTCATTCAATTTTATCCGACAGTAAGAAAATGGATTGGCTTCTGGAAAGTAATGTCCAAAATTTCCACACAAAAATGTTTATTTTGTCCTTGATAGCCAAGAAAGGTACAATTCACTCCATATTTAAACTATTGACTAATTTCTTCCATTTCACAACCCATACACACATTTTACACGCACAGCAGTCAGAAATCTGTCCAAACACGAACTGAATTAAACAACGTTTTCACAGTCTTTAATTTCACTACTAATTTGAGTTAGTACGTTCGGTTCTTCTTGTGGATCGCTAAAAAAGAAACTGTTCGCCAAAAATGCTCAGTGGTTGAATACTGAAACATGCCATGCGGATACTATGAAGGCCAATATTTCCCACGTGATATCTGTCCAACAGATTTAGTCAAAATCTCAGAAATATCGTGAAGCTATCCTCAACAGCCACTGCTATCAACTCAGCTCACCAATATCTCAAACATTATTAAATTCTTCATCTTATACACTTTTTTGACTGGCAGCAGCAACATGACCATCCGCTTTCAAAGCTAAGAAGTGACTCCCTTCTTCCAGTCTCACTCCCAATGTAACTATCAGGTAACAAGTGGAAAACGTCTCAGTTCTGATTTGCTGACCACACTCGCTGCCAATCAGAATGCTCGCTCATGATCACACTCGCGCCAAAACTGTCTAACACCAATCCGTATACACAGACGCATTTGCGTCAATCTGACAAACAAATAATAACGTAATGTTTAATAAACCAAAACCAAAAGGCAATAATTCTGGAAATATTCTTTAGATACAGATTTCACTTCAGCTGAATTTCTAGCTGCTCTGTTACAATATCAATCACACCTAAACATACGTCATCAGCAAAGTGAGTAAATCCACTAGGATCATTTTTCCACAACATGCTTGTGTAACACTTGCAGGTTTCTTAAGATAGTATATAACGCAACTTTGAAATTAAGTGAAAGACCCACATACACTCTCTCATTTACTCACATTTACTCCCACAACCGTATTAGACACAAATAATAACTTTGTTGATTTTCATATTAAAGTTTCAATATTAAAATCTAAATTAATTACTGCATACTGAGAGTTCGGTTTATGTTTTCCGATTATACCGAAAGATAAACTACCATGTTTACTAACTGAATTTAGTTCTCAAAGGCCCGTTTCTTACTTTTCAGTAATTTTTTTATCTCTGAAACTATGATAGTTACAATGTTGAACTTTTTATAAAATCTTCTTCTGAATAACGAAAGGTAGTGTACCGATTTTAAAAATGATTGAATAATATTTAATATCATTTATTGAGGTTCTTATAGATGGTGACTACATGCGTGCAGTAAGAGACCTTGAATGGATTTCCCACGGGAGGCAGTGACAGATGCTCTTGTGGATCTCGGTTAGGCCGCTAGATGTCAGCCCGTTACCTACGGATAATGGCTCGGAGGAACCTGAAAGCAACGCCACCATGCTGAATAAAGCTTTTCGTCTTACGACTCAAACTGTGCGCAATGGGTTGCATGATGCGCAACTTCAGTCCCGAGGTCCATGGCAAGGATAATTTTTGCAACCAAAATATTAGATACACGCTCCCAGGTAGATGCTATTTCTCTTGACTTCCGGAAGGCGTTCGATGGAGTTTCACACTATCGCCTGATAAACAAAGTAAGAGCATACGGAATATCAGATCAGATGTGTGGCTGGATTGAAGAGTTTTTAGCAAACAGAACACAGCATGTTGTTATCAATGGAGAGACGTCTACAGGCGTTAAAGTAACCTCTGGCGTGCCACAGGGAGTGTTATGGGACCATTGTTTTTCACAATATATATAAATGACCTAGTAGATAGTGTCGGATGTTCAATGCGGCTTTCCGCGGATTATGCTGTAGTATACAGAGAAGTTACAGCATTAGAAAATTTTAGCGAAATGCAGGAGATCTGTAGCGGATGGGCACTTGGTGCAGGGAGTGGCAACTGACCCTTAACATAGACAAATGTAATGTATTTCGAATACATAGAAAGAAGGATCCTTTACTGTTTGATTATATGATAACGGAACAAACACTGGTAGCAGTTAATCTGTAAAATAACTGGGAGTATGCGTGCGGAACGACTTAAAGTGGAATGATAATCTAAAATTAATTGCTGGTAAGGCGGGTACCAGGTTGAGATTATTTGGGAGAGTCCTTAGAAAATGTAGTCCATCAACAAAGGAGGTGGCTTACAAAACACTCGTTCGACCTATACTTGAGTATTGCTCATCAGTGTGGGATCCGTACCAGATCGGCTTGACGGCGGAGATACAGAAGATCCAAAGAAGAGCGGCGTGTTTCGTCACAGGGTTATTTGGTGACCGTGATAGCGTTACGGAGATGTTTAACAAACTCAAGTGCCAGACTTCGCAAGAGAGGCGCTCTGCATCGCGGTGTAGCTTGCTCGCCAGGTTTCGAGAGGGTGCGTTTCTGGATGAGGTATCGAATATATTTCTTCCCCCTACTTATACCTCACGAGGAGATCACGAATGTAAAATAAGAGATATTCGAGCGCGCACGGAGGCTTTCAGACAGTCGTTCTTCGCGCGAACCATACGCGACTGGAACAGGAAAGGGAGGTAATGACAGTGGCACGTAAAGTGCCCTCCGCCACACACCGTTGGGTGGCTTACGGAGTATAAATGTAGATGTAGATGTAGAAGCACGACATCATACAGTGCGGAATAGATGGGCCTAACAACATGCCGAACGGCCCACGCAATGAAACCATCACGTTGCCCTCACCGATGAGTGTTGCATATGTCTTTATGTCTTCAACCAAACAATCGTCGGAGACGCGTTTGGAGGCAACCCGGTCAGGCTGAACGCCTTAGACGCAATGTCCAGCGAGTGCAGCAGGATGGTTTACTAATCTTTTGGGGTGGCATTACGTCGTGCCAATGTGATGATGGAAAGCGCTGTAACGTCTGTACGATACGTGAATGCCATCCTCCGACCGGTTGTGCAACCATATTGGCAGCATGTTGACGAGGCATTCGTCTTCATGTTCGACAATTCACGCTCCCATCGTGCACATCTTGTGAATGACTTGCTCACGATAACTACATCGCTTGATTAGAGTGGCCATTAAGTTCTCCGGACATGAACCCTATAAACCATGCCTGGGTTACACTGTAAATGGCTGTTTATAGACGACGTGACTCACCAACCACTCTGAGGGATCTACGCTGAATAGCCTTAGAGGAGTGGGACAATCTGGACCAACAGATCCTTGATGAACATGCTGATACCATGCCACGACGAATACAGGCATGCATCAATGCAAGAGGACATACTACTGGCTACTAGAGGTACTGGTTGTACAGCAATCTGGACCACCATCCATGAAGGCCTCGCTGTATGGTTGTACAACATGAAATTTGTTGCTCTCACGATCAATAAGAAGGGCGGAAATGGTGTTAATGTTGCTCTCTATTCCAATTTTATGTACGTGTTCCGGAACTTTCGGAATCGAGATGATGTCAACCTTTTTTTTATGTGTCTATAAACTTGCTTCGATATTTATTATACACTACATTGATTTCGACTGTCATTTTCAATGGACAGCTGATACTTCTTGTCATCTTATCCACTGCCTGGCCATGAAATCTTCCGAACATGAGTCGTGCTGACAGACCAGCCGTTGCTTAAAACTAACGCATTTTCGTGACTCTTACTCAGTGTGCTTTTCTAAGTACGTTGTTTTAGTATTATGTCGAAATTGTGCCAGCCATAGCGTAAATCCGTCTCTGAAAATTTGAGCTTTACAGTTCTGGCACATCACCGTCTCTTTTTTGATGGTCCAGCTGATGCGATTTTCATTGTGAGAGATTTTTCCATTTGTAAATAAAAGCAGTCAGTAGTATAAATATGCCAAAAACGACATTAGTAAGATACCGACACTACAATCGGTTCAAAACACTTCGCACAAAAAATTTCGCTCTTGTGTACGTCAACAATGTTATAAGTAATAGCAGTCATGCTGAATTTGTTTGGAGCTTCAGACAGGCAGCAACAAAGCGAGAATACAAAGCACTCGTCACTTATTTTACGAACAGCCCTTTTCAGCTGGCATTCCAACTCTGAATATTCGTTGGTCGCTTGGTTAGAGCCCAGACGGCGTTAAGGGGATACTTTTAGACCCCCGCCTCATTTCCGTTTTTGCTTACCTCAGCATTATAAACGCGGCTACACTCGTCACATGGTGAACCCCTCATCGTGCACAACAGTCTGTATCCTAATCACAATCTTCTGAGACTTCCCCTATACTTTATTTTGAAGCAATTTTTATTGACTACTAATTATGTGGCAAAAGGATAACTTTGGAAGTGATGTCAAACGAAAGAGATTATGTAAATAATGATTATATCATTATGTGTAACAGCAATTTCGCAGTTTCGTTTACTTAAATAAGAAAGCAATTCATATTTCTTTTTTATATAAACCATCGATTTACTTCTTATTTATATGCACTAAAACAAATACTGACATTTATCCATATCTTAGATAAATAAGAATAGGAGTAAGTTAAAAATAAAGATTATGTGCGCAGTACTCTGTAAACTGTTCAATAGCATCTCACCATTCCTTCTATTTAGTATTAGATGAGATGTTTGATTCGACCAGTAAAGCCAGTGTTACCAACCTATTCTCTTTGCGTCAAGATGTGATAATAAACAGAAGACTGTAGTTGCAACTCTTGTGATTGTGTACAGCAATTTGTGGCTTTACGTTTGTGCATGTAAAAAATTAAATAGATTGCGACAACCTTCACAGACTTGTTAGGCTTTTTACACATTTATGTCAGGTGCCGTAGAAACAATCGTGAGATGATCGACGTGGATGTGACGAATTTACGTTTGTTAAGGCTGCTGCCAATGATAGTAAGAGGCTTACAGATTTTAATATTCTGTGAACGGAAGTTCAAGGCATCGAGAAATCAAAGTTCAAGCCCAGAAACAGTGATGAAACGAAAAATAAAAGGGACTGCATAATATTACTGCTCTCAGAATATGAAGAAACAATGGGAAAAGTCATTTAAATTGCTTAACAAAAGGTTATGTTTCGAAGTACAAAATTCATGTTCATTTGACAATGCCTACATTTACATCTACATCCATACTCTGCAAGCCCCTTGACGGTGTGTGGCGGAGGGTACCTTGTGTACCTCTATCGGTTCTCCCTTCTATTCCAGTCTCGTATTGCCCGTGGAAAGAAAGATTGTCGGTATGCCTCTGGGTGGGCTCTAATCTCTCTCATTTTGTCCTCATGGTCTACTCGCGAGATATACGTAGGAGGGAGCAATATACTGTTTGACTCTTCAGTGAAGGTATGTTCTCGCGCGTTGCTCTCCGTTGGATCTTCTCTATCTCTTCTATCAACTCTATCTGGTACGGATCCCACACTGCTGAGCTGTATTCAAGGAGTGGGCGAACAAGCGTACGGTAATCTACATCGTTTGTTTTCGGATTGCTTTTCCTTAGGATTGTTCCAATATCAGTCTGGCATCTGCTTTACCGACGATCATCTTTATATGATCATTCCATTTTAAATCACTCCTAATGCGTACTCCCAGATAATTTATGGAATTAACTACTTCCAGTTGCTGACGTGCTATATTGTAGCTCAATTATAAGGGATCTTTCTCACTATGTATTCGCAGCACATTAAACTTGTCTACATTGAGATTCAATTGCCATTCCCTGCACCATGCGTCAATTCGCTGCAGATCCTCCTGCATTTCAGTACAATTTTCCAAAGTTACAATCTCTCGATATGCTACAGCATCATCCGCAAAAAGTCTCGGTGAACTTCCGATGTTATACACAATGTCATTTATATATATTGTGAATAGCAAATATCCTACGATATTCCCCTGCGGCACACCTGAAATTACTCTTACTTCGGAAGACATCTCTCCATTGAGAATGACATGCTGCGTTCTGTTATCTAGGAATTCTTCAATCCAATTACACGATTGGTCTGATAGTCCGTATGTTCTTACTTTGTTCATTAAACGACTGTGGGTAACTGTATCTGACGCCTTGCGGAAGCCAAGAAACACGGCATCTACCTAGGAACCCGTGTCTACTGCCCTCTGAGTCTCGTGGAAGAATAGCGCCAGCTGGGTTTCACACGACCCTCTTTTTCGAAACCCGTGCTGATTCCTACAGAGTAGATTTCTAGTCTCCAGAAAAGTCATTATACTCCAACATAATGCGTGTTCCAAAATTCTACAACTGATGAGCGTTAGAGATATAGGTCTATAGATCTGCACATCTGTTCGACGGCCCTTCTAGAAAACGGGGATGACCTATGTCATTCTCCAATCTTTTGGAATGCTACGCTTTTCTAGAGACCTATGGTACACCGCAACAAGAAAGGGGGCAAGTTCCTTCCTGGTATCCCATCAGGTCCTGCGGCCTTTCCTCTTTTGAGCGATTTTAATTGTTTCTCTATCCTTTTCTATATCTCATTTTGTCGTCTGTGCGACTATCTAGAGAGGGCACTACAGTGTAATCTTCCTTTGTGAAACAGCTCTGTAAAAAGACATTTAGTATTGCGGCCTTTAGTCTTTCATCGTCTGTTTCAGTACCATTTTGGTCACAGAGTGTCGAGACATTTTGTTTTGATCCACCTACCGCTTGGACATAGGACCAAAATGTCTCTGATTTTCTGCCGAGTAAGTAGACAGAACTTTACTTTCGAATTCATTGAACGCCACTCGCATAACCATCCTCACACTACATTTCGTTTCGTGTAATTTTTGCTTGTCTGCAAGGCTTTGCTATATTTATGTTTGTTGAGAAGTTCACCTTTCTTCCGTAGCAGGTTTCTAATTCGGTTGTTGTACCACGATTGCCCTTTTCCATCTCTTAAGATCTTGCCTGGCACAGACTGATCTAATGCATATTGTACGATAGTTTTGAACTTTGTCCACTGTCGATATAAAAAAAATCCATAAACGGAGTGCACATATATATTAAAGATGTTCATTAGAGTCAGTGCTTGAGCTTTGCTCATCGTGCACAAAAATTCAACAGAATCTTAGTGCTAGGGGTTATTCGCTTCTGCGTCTATAGCTGAGCACGTACACTGCATGGATGGTTGAGGGTTCCTCGTACCATTAATAGTCATTTCCTTTCCTGATCCACTTGTAATACATGGACGGTAGAACGGCAATATATATACCTCCGTGTGAACCCTAATTTCCTTATCTTACCATGTATTCCAACGTAAAACGTCCGTTCGCGGCACCAGAATCGTTCTACATTAAACATCAAAAGGCGATCTTCTAGTAGTAGTAGTAGTAGTAGTAGTAGTAGAAGCTTTATTCATCCGTAGATCTCTTTTTACAAGGATATAGGACATGTTAAAGTATTTACAAATTCAGATAAACTTAAAATAACATAATTTGTACACATATGTATTTACAAACATAGAGTTAGAGACAATGATTAGATTTGCACCTCGTCTACAATACAATTTTTACAAATAACTTATTAAATAATGTAATGGAACGTGGTTCACTCATATCTCACTATCATCAGTCACTGCACACAGTGCTCACTCGCTACACACACACACACACACACACACACACACACACACACACACACACACACACACACACTGGTGATATCTGGACCATTTTCTGTACCGCAACTTGCTATTTGCTATCCTGAAAAACTGAGTCTGCATCCCTCCGTAATGAGAGATATGTTGAGCTCAGAAAGAGGAAGAGGTGTTAGTGTTGTGCTATGCATAGCCTGGGGGTAAGTAATTTTAGAAAGGTAATAAGAAGGAAAAAAGGTAAAGTGAAGGTGTTATCTGGAACATTGGATGTCTTATAATCATTGTTATTATTATTTATTTTTGATAACATTTTTTTATCAAGCCACTCCTCTGCTTATCTATGTAATCCTTCAATGTATAAAATGTATTGCCTAACAGGTACTTTTTAGCTGTCTTTTTAAATATGTGTTGTATGTAGGCTGTTTAGGTTTTTATGTTGGTAACGCCACGCAGCACTCTGTATGAAAATCACTGACTGTGCTGTGTGAAGGCTGTGGTTGGTTTGCATTGTTGGAGTATATGCTATTGTAGTGTTGGGCAGTTGGCTGTTAACAGCGCGTAGCGTTACACAGTTGCAGGTGAGCCGCCAGCACAGTGGTTGATGTGGGGAGAGAGATGGCGGAGTTTTGAGAGGGGATGAACTTGACGTGTGTCCGTCAGAGACAGTAAATTTGTAAGACTGGATGTCATGAACGGTTGTTCTTTATCAAAATCTTTCATTTGCTAACTATACCTATAAGTAGTTAGTGACTTCAGTAGTCATAATCTATTATTTAGCTGGCAGTATTGGCGCTCGCTGTATTCCAGTAGTTCTAGTAATGAAGATTTTTGTGAGGTAAGTGATTCATGAAAGGTATAGCTTATTGTTAGTCAGGGCCATTCTTTTGTAGGGATTATTAAAAGTCAGATTGCGTTGAGCTAAAAAATATTGTCTATCAGTTTAAGCACAGCCATGTATAATGTTTCAAAGGGGAAGTTTCACATGTCGACCCTTAGCGGAGGATACCTCCCTGGTATCTACTGATCTTTTTTCTTGTAGTTTGTGTAATTAGTGTAAGTATTGTTTATTGCTAGCGCGTAATTGTAGACAGAATCTCCTTTGCAGTTGCAGTCTTTCATTGTTGTACAGTAAAACAGTTGTGGCATGCATGTAGATTTGCACCAAGTATTTCGCAGCTGCACTAGCTAGATATTATTTTCATTTCGATGTTAATGTGTTTTCTTATTTTTCTCTTCAAATTGTACTTTTCTGTGTTGTCGCATGAAATACAGTGACAATAATGGCGTGTGAAAAACGTAATACTAGGCTCCAAAGTGAACTGAGAAATGACAGTGCACACGAAAGCAGTGTGTTAGCGCCGCCGAGTAATGATTAACTAATGTTCAAAGTAGTAATTTCGTAATTGAACATAGGGAAATAGGGCGGGCGGCAAATAATGGTGTAGACAATGAAACAAGTAGTGATCAGGGAAGGATTATCGATGGATCGGTCGGCAACAGCTCGCCTCAGGAATCCGAAATGACAGAACACAATATTGCAAATACTGTAGACTCAGGTTTTGGGCCCTCACCATTTTCTCAAATGAGTCAAGACACATTTTCTGCATGTCAAAATGTGAATGTTTCCAGTGAAAATGCACTGCCAAAAAGCATAGAGAAACAGATTTCAGACTGTAATACATCATTATTGCAAATAATGCAACAAATGAAACAAAATCAGAGACAAGCACAGCCAAATCTTCAAACGTTACACACAATGGAACAAAATCTTCCGAAGTTAGACACCGCACTTGAACAAACACGTCAAGATTTAACTATTGAGTTACATAACATTGAATACAAATGTCAAAATGTCTGTAATGACGTAAAAACACAAATTTGTGAGCATTTTCAACCTATTTTTTCGCCGCATGAAAATGGTGTACAGAATCACGAAGCAACCATAAAAGAACTGCAAACTATTGTTCATGAAAATCATGAGACCTTGCAAGCTGAAATTGACTCAGTTGCATCTACCGATTCGGTTACACAGTCTCAGGAAAACTTAAAGGACACAGTAGATACTCTGAAAATTGGTTCAGAAAGACACATTGAGGAAACAAGTTGACTATCGGAGAAAGTAGCCGAACTTTCGGATCAGTTCACTAACTTATCTACAAAGGTGGCTGATGATCTGAATGACACAAGACCTATAGCCTTCACTGACACAGAAGAGTATGAACAAATTAAGAAATTCAAACAAAATCAGAATCAAATTAATACGCATCACAAAAGAGAAATCTGGGAAGTACTTTAGATTAGTTGGCACAAGTAATACAAGAATTACATATTTCAAAGGACATTAGGGCTCCAACACGGTAAGATGGACTTAGAAATACGGAAAAGACACAAAATAATAACACAGTGCATTTCGGAAATTATGAAAGAATTTGGCTAGGTGCACCGAATTTTGAGATGGAAGTGACAATGACCGATATGCGACTCGCCGACATGATGATTTTGACTATAAGCTGTTTATTACTACACTTAAATGCAAAACATTTAAGAATTCCGGCAACGACATTCATCCACAAGCGTGGCTTCATCAATTCTCTTATGTTTTCCTCCCAACTGGTCATTAGAGCTCAGATTAGAATTTATGTGTGGCTATTAAGAGAATGAACCAGCTGTAAGAATGCGATCCGTCATTCAAGATTGTCACAGTGAAGGAGAATTTTATCATGCCTTCCTCTCAGATTATTGGTCTCAAGCTACACAAGAGCGAGTAAAACGTAGCATCATAATGATGAAACATTTTGAACAATCTGAATTTTCCAGTCTTGTGAAATATTTTGAAGACATGTAGCACAAGAATCAGTACCTGTCAAACCCATACAGCCACTCAGAACGTATCCGCATTTGCTTAATTAAAGTACCTGAACATTTACGACATATTTTTGTGGCAGGACGTTGCAAAGACGACATTGAAGCGTTTCAGGTACTCTTACAATAATTAGAAATTGACACAGACAATCTTAGAACGCGAGAACAGGAACACAGCAATTACGGGTCACATCCGTCACAATTCCGCGATGAAAGAAATAATAACTTGATACGACAAGGCTATTCTCACAACACAAATTGTGACCAAAACAGAAACCACTCTGTATGACAACCGTTGGCAGAGTCGTAATAATTACAGGGAAAGATCACCTCACCGCAGTAGTGACAATCACAGAGACAATCAGAGAAACAGGCAACATGGAAAGCAAAATAATTATTATCAAGGGAGAAAAAAATAACTCTAGACGCAAAGGTCCAGCGCGCAGTTACGATTCAGGGAGAAATTCTCCACCATTGACCGACAAGAAAGAAACTATGGAATCTACCGACATGACGACAGACGATATAATCATAACAACAGACCTGAATTGCATCAGAACTGGCGGGATTCAAACAGGGCAGGGCCCTCTCGACAAGGTGAATATGTAGAAGTTAGGTCTCCTAACTCCAAAAACGACGCACGCCAACAAAGAGAGAGCAGACAATGACTCTCACCGCAGGCAGCCACTTGCACCGGCTAGCTCAGAGAAAAATAACATAGAGAACATTGAGAAAAAATTGAGCATTCCTTACCGATGTACCATACACCACACGATGATACCGTTGAAGCTGGAGCTCTGCATAGTTGTAAGAGTAAATGCTTGCACCACATTTCACATAGAAAACCGTTTATTGAAAGATAATCTGCTTTTTAACTTTGTCTTTGCCATGAAACTTTTCACTTCACACTTCCAGTATGCTTTGTCATATTTAGAAACCGTTAACATGCAACCGTGTTTGAAGTTAAATATCCAGTCAAGAATGAAGATAACTTATTTAAAGAGAAATTACGAATGCATTGTTATAATGAACAGACGACACAGTTTTGTTATTTGTACATTCTTTTTCTGTAAGTTGCACGATTACATAACGAATATACAGCTTACATACTTAGAACATATACTGCTAATGAGATTTTAATGCAACATTTTGGTTACTTGAAACGACATTCTTTATTTGAAGTACCTTCTGTGAGATTAAAGATGCCTTAGTATTAGGTTTCTTTGATAGCTACATGATTATATCATGACGCTACTAGTATGTGATACAATTTACATTGTTGCTTTTGTGCTGCATCTGTTATATACCTACACAGTTTTTATGAATTCTTCTGGAAAGTAAAACATGTTTCAGTAGTAACTTTTGTGGCATAGCTACAATGAGACAGCCTTTCCCCTAGCACAACAATACGTTACATTATAGTACTTTCTTGATCACGGTAATGTACGTAATATCTACGATATCTATACGCATAGCATTTCCCTTTTGTTTATTACGAGGTAAGTACATTGACTTCTGCAGAACTTTGATAGCAGAGGACAATAACTACGACACTTCGACAGAAGACCCACAGTTTAGCGTTGCAGTACACGTATTTGAGTGATTAATTTTATAGTTAAACCATTTATTTTTCAAGATTTTTGAATTACAAAGGTTTTCCGTGATATATTTCATTCCATTGCTGTAATCTGCAACACCTGAGGGTATAATTACATTAATCCTCAGGGGGGTACACGCGTACTTGGTGTACCATGTGTCTGGCAAGCACAAGGAGCCCTAGCTAATATGGTATTTGCTTATACAACTTTACACAACGGTACCATATTTATCTAACACATAAATTACACAGTTATCTGACCATTTAACTGAGAGAGACAAACATTTATTTTACTACAACAGTGACAGATGTTTACTTAATTACACAGTTGGATAAATTCACACTTATGAAATGGTTATTTGTCTGTACTTTGTGAACTGTTCATATTTTTTTCGGAACCGTTGTGATACTATGAGAGCTTTGAATGATGTATTTGGTATGGGATCATGATTTTTAAAGTACGTTTGAGGTAGATGACATTATTGAAATGAGCAGATAAATTTTTTTTTTTCGGTTTTGAAATTATTGCAGAAAGATATGACGTGTTTGAGATTTGGCTGAGTTTATATGATGTTATTACTACGACGACGATGTGTATTATGCTTTTGAGGTATGTTCATGATCAATGAGATGATGCTATATGAGGAATCTGATTATGCTATGTATTTATTACGATGAAATATTGAAGAAGTGTCAACGAATATGTATATGTGTAATAAGGTAAGGAGTAATGAGTAGTGGTTAGGGACTCTGATTTGTGAAAACGGATTTTGGAAACCAAGAATCGTACTTTAAGAGTTATGAAATGTGCGTAAATGCGTGAATGTATCACAGTGCAGGCGAAAACTTTCTGGACACTGTCATATATAGGATTTTGTTTCTACACACTTGTAATGTAAATTTCTAAGGTTAGAATTTTTTATTTCATATGAGACTGTCACTGTAGTGGAAACTGCTGCGGTAAATATTTCAGTAAAGAAGCTAATGTGCTGTGGATGCCCATCTGAGCGATAGTCACCTGGAAAAAAGCCATTAGTGTGTGCCTTTTAGAGGCATAGGTGGAAAAAACATAGGCCATTATCCTCGCTATTTACATTTCTTTGTCGAAAGCATCGCAAATACGACATGCTCAAACTTGAAAACATATGAGTACACTGTGGAGCTCTAATTTATGATATTTACTAAAATGCCTAATGAAATGATGAGGAACATTTTACATCTATTGTCTTTGTAGTTGAGAGATTGCACGTTTTGTTTAATATCTAGTATCTAGCTCCACCACAGCATTGGTTAAAATAAAATTTCGTAGATGTACTAATATAAATATTTAATGCCTACAGATCCAGTAAATAATAACTTTATTAACTACTTAAAAAAAACGAAGGAGCATAAAAAGATATTCCCCTTCACAGGAATTGCATAAATAATTTTCTTTTCAAGTACTTGGTAATTTTTATGATCGAATAAGTTGCGGTGCACCACTTTAATTACATAGACATTAAGATGTAAATAGACATTTCCCTTATCTGCATTGTTGTCTTTATTGTAATTTTTTTTCTGCTTGAGCTTTGTCATGTTTAGGTAGAAGTTATTGCATTTACTGCTGCTGTTTGCCAGGCATAGTGCTACTAAATTTCACTTTATTGTTACTGTGTTAAGCCAATTTTAATACTGAATTATTTTTCTTGTTGCTGCACAGTGGCTCATGTTAGTTGTAATGTTGCATTTTCTTTGCTAATTATATTTATTGCTGCTTGCTTTGCCAATTTGCATTTTTTGTCATTGCTGTTTGTGTTAATTGTTTTGTGCTGCTGCATTGCCTCGTCCCTTAGCTTAGCATCCGAGCTCAGTAGATTTAAGTTAGCTCAAGATGGAGTAGGATATATGGGAGAACGAACTGTGATGAATTGGAAGAAATACATTGAGAAGCTATATGAAAATGGTTTGGCCAAAAAAGTATTTTGAAAGAGGATATGAACAAAAAAATAGGGTTTAGGGACAACAGGTTTAGGTATGATTTTCTTGGAAAGAAAATATGTTTTTGTGTACTCTGGTGTATTTGTGTTTTTCCTGTCCTTATGTGTTTAGTTAATAAGATTTATGTTGCAGAATTTTTCTAGTACTAAGCTACATTCACTATGATGAGGAATACTGTTACTCTCATGTGTAATTTACGTTTATAACATGCTATTTTCTTTGTAGACAGTATTTATTCTGTTCTGTTTTAATGCTCATTTGTGAAAATAATGTTTCAAAACTATTCTCATTATTTTATATATTTACTTGTGTCATAATTCCTGTAACACTGATGTATATGTTTACTTCTATTCTTTTGTAAAGCCTGCATTACAGATGTTATCTGTATTATTATGTTTTTATGATGTTTTCTGTATCTTTGTAATTGTAGTGCCATGTTATAAAACAATAATGGACACCAGTTCAGCAAATTATGTAACTTGTAAGCATTCATTTCAGTGCACACGTTTCTGTTGGTCGTAGTATATGCACAATATGTGAGATGTTGGGACTGTTAGTGTTTGTACATGTGTTGATGCACCTCTGGTAGCCCACCGATAAATAATCTCTAAAAAGGCTACTGTGGTCTGCTCTGTGATGACCTACCTACAAATATTCTTCAAAACTCCGACTGACTCTGCTGTGGGTTTGTTCTGTTGTGGCCCATTACCTGTCTGCAAGTGAAGAGTCAGCACTGTCTTTCCGTTTGAAGGACAACACTACTTCTTCAAGACTGCATGGAAATCCACTACTTCCATGTGCATTTTCTTTTACTGCTCAGACTATGAGAAAAACACTGCAATTTTACTGTGAGAAAGTTTTAGCTTTTGACCAACCTTGTATCAATAAATGTATGCATTTGATATCTTTGTTATTGTAATTTTGAAAAATTTTTACAAATCTGTATTGGCCACTGCCCAAAACAATTAGTAAATTTTTTTGTGGGGAGCAAAGGGGCTATGTATGTAGGCTATTTAGGTTTTTATGTTGGTAACGCCACGAAGCGCTCTATATGTTAATCACTGTATGTGTTCTGTGAATTCTGTGGTTGGTTTGCATTGTTGGAGTATATGCTATTGTAGTGTGCATTGCACTGTTGGAGGTGAGCCACCAGCAGTGGTGGATGTGGCGGAGTTTTGAGAGTGGATGATATGGACTTGTGTCCATCAGAGACAGTAAATTTGTAAGACTGGATATTATGAACTTATATATATATATATATATATATATATATATATATATATATATATATATATATATATATATATAGTTAGTGACTTCAGTAGATAGAATCTTTTATTCAGCTGGCAGTATTAGCGCTCGCTGTATTCCAGTATATCGAGTAATGAAGATTTTTGTGAGGTAAGTGATTCATGAAAAGGTATAGCTTATTGTTAGTCATGGCCATTCTTTTGTAGGAATTATTAAAAGTCAGATGCGTTGAGCTAAAAATATTATGTGTCAGTTTAGTGATGATCAGAATAAGTAAAGAGAGAAATGACTGAGTACGTTCAGTTTTGCTCAGCTGTTTGAAAATCGAACAACGTAAGGGGTTTACCAGCACAATCATTCATTGAATTTTCTAAGGAGACGTTTCAGTGTATTTCTGCCATTTCTTTAATCTCTTATGGTAATTTATTGTACATTTTTATTCCTTGGTAGAAAATACTGTTTTTAGTTTTATGTTTACTTTTCCTTGGTAAATGTAAGTAGAGTCTATCTCCTGCTGCATGGTCATGGGCAGAACTGTTTGTGCAGTAATTGTCAATGATATTTCTGATGTGTACAACTGACTGGTAAATGTATTCAAGTAGAACAGTTAAAATCACCTGTGTTCTGAACAGATTTTTACAATGAGCTCGACGAGTATTTTTGGTTATTATTCTTATGGTTCTTTTCTCGAGTTTAAAATGTGTGTTCTTTTTTTCTGCATTCGTTCCCCAAAAAGGAATTCTATAGCTTTGAACTGATTATACATATTAATAATATGTAACTAAAAGGCACTGCGTGTTACACACTGATGATATGATTCTAAGGGCATAACTTGCTGATGACATTCTGTTTGCAAGTACCTTTGTGTGTTCAAACCACTTCATCTGAGAATCAATATTAATTCCTGGAAAGTTTGTATTTGTTACAAAATCTATAGAGGTGTCTTCAATATTTAATTTAACATTGTCATTTTTCCTCTTCAAACTGAGATTCATTGCATTAGTTTTCTTTATGTTCAATATCGCTTTATTACTTATTGACCAATCATAAACGTCCTCGAGAGTTTCATTTGCTTTTTCAGTAAAGAGTTCTCTTGTTTTCTCAGTGACTATAATATTGCTGTCATCAGGGAAGAAGATTTTTTCACCATGAGTAACACTACTGGGAAAGTCATTGATGTACAGGGTGATCAAAATGTCAGTATAAATTAGAAAACTTAATAAACCACGGAATAATGCAGGTAGAGAGGTAAAAATTGACACACATACTTGGAATGACATGGACTTCTATTACAAAAAAAAATGTTCACAAAATATCCGACAGATGGGGCAGCAAAATTGCTACTGTGATGGGTGTGAGGTGTGCCGATATGTTACAGAATCGCATAATCCCCAGCCTGACTGGTAAACACCTGCTGGAACTTAACGATGTTTATGCAGGATGGCGCTCCACCCCATATTGATAGACGCGTGAAAGATCTCTTGCATGCGTCGTTTGGTGATGATCGTGTGCTCAGCCGCCACTTTCGTCATGCTTGGCCTCCCAGGTCCCAAGACCTCAGTCCGTGCGATTATTGGCTTTAGGGTTACCTGAAGTCGCAATTGTATCGTGATCGACTGATATCTGTAGGAAAGACAACATCGGACGCCAGTGCCTCAACATAACTTCGGAAATGCTTTACAGTGCTGTTCACATTATTCGTTGACTACAGTTATTGTTGACGAATGATGGTGAACACATTCAGCATTTCCTGTAAAGAACTTCATCTTTGCTTTGTCTGACATTGTAATGCTAATTAATGCTATTCTGATCAGATAAGGCAACATTTGTTGGACATTTTTGAGCGTTTGTATTGCTTAGGTTCTAATAAAACACCATGTCATTCCAAGAATGTGTGTCAATTTGTATTTCTCTATCTACATTATTCAGTGATTTATTCAGTTTTCAAATTTATAATGACTTTTTAATCACCGGGTATAGCAGGAACAGTATTGGTCTTAATATGGTACCTTGTGGAACCCCTATATTAATGTATTTGGGTTCTGATGAGTGTTTTACTAAATGCTTCGATCTATTTGAAGTTTTTTTTTATTTTGTCATCAGTCTACTCACTGGTATGATGCGGCCCGCCACAAATTCCTTTCCTGTGCCAACCTCTTCATCTCAGAGTAGCACTTGCAACCTACATCCTCAAATATTTGCTTGACGGTTTCCAATCTCTGTCTTCCTCTACAGGTTTTGCCCTCTAAAGCTCCCTGTAGTACCATTGAAGTCATTCCGTCATGTCTTAGCAGATGTCCTATCATCCTGTCCCTTCTCCTTATCAGCGTTTTCCACATATTCCTTTCCCCTCCGATTCTGCATAGAACCTTCTCATTCCTTACTTTATCAGTCCACCTAATTTTCAACATTCGTCTATAGCACCACATATCAAATGCTTCGATTCTCTTCTGTTCCGCTTTTCCTACAGTCCATGTTTCACTACCATAAAATGATGTACTCCAGACGTACATCCTCAGAAATTTCTTCCTCAAATTAAGGCCGGTATTTGATATTAGTAGACTTCTCTTGGCCAGAAATGCCTTTTTGCCATAGCGAGTCTGCTTTTGATGTCCTCCTTGCTCTGTCCGTCATTGGTTACTTTACTGCCTAGGTAGCAGAATTCCTTAACTTCATCGACTTCGTGACCATCAATCCTGATGTTAAGTTTCTCGCTGTTCTCATTTCTACTACTTCTCATTACCTTCGTCTTTCTCCGTTTTACTCTCAAACCATACTGTGTACTCTTTAGACTGTTAATTCCGTTCAGCAGATCATTTAATTCTTCTTCACTTTCACTCAGGATAGCAATGTCATCAGCGAATCGTCTCATTGATATCCTTTCACCTTGTATTTTAATTCCACTCCTGAACCTTTCTTTTATTTCCATCATTGCTTCCTCGATGTACAGATTGAAGAGTAGGGGCGAAAGGCTACAGCCTTGTCTTACTCCCTTCTTAATACGAGAACTTCGTTCTTGATCGTCCACTCTTATTATTCCCTCTTGGTTGTTGTACATATTGTATCTGAACCGTCTCTCCCTATAGTTCACCCCAACTTTTTTTCAGAATCTTGAACGGCTTGATTTTTCTTTAGCCTTGCTTCCATTATTAGCCGTTACGTCAGAATTGCCTCTCTCGTGCCTTTACTTTTCCTAAAGCCAAACTGATCGTCACCTAGCACATTCTCAACTTTCTTTTCCATTCTTCTGTATATTGTTCTTGTAAGCAGCTTCGATCCATGAGCTGTTAAGCTGATTGTGCGATAATTCTCGCACTTGTCAGCTCTTGCCGTCTTCGGAATTGTGTGGATGATGCTTTTCCGAAAGTCAGATGGTATGTCGCCAGACTCATATATTCTAACACCAACGTGAATAGTTGTTTTGTTGCCACATCCCCCAATGATTTTAGAAATTCTGATGGAATGTTATCTATCCCTTCTGCCTTATTTGACCGTAAGTCCTCCAAAGCTATTTTAAATTCCGATTCTAATACTGGATCCACAATCTCTTCTAAATCGACTCCTGTTTCTTCTTCTATCACATCAGACAAATCTTCACCCTCATAGATGCTGTCAATGTATTCTTTCCACCTATCTGCTCTCTCCTCTGCATTTAACAGTGGAATTCCCATTGCACTCTTAATGTTACCACCGTTGCTTTTAATGTCACCAAAGGTTGTTTTGACTTTCCTGTATGCTGAGTCTGTCCTTCCGGCAATCATATCTTTTTCGATCTCTTCACATTTTTCCTGCAGCTATTTCGTCCTAGCTTCCCTGCACTTCCTATTTATTTCATTCCTCAGCGACTTGTATTTCTGTATTCCTGATTTCCCCGGAACATGTTTGTACTTCCTCCTTTCATCAATCCACTGAAGTATTTCTTCTGTTACCCATGGTTTCTTCGCTGCTACCTTCTTTGTACCTATGTTTTCCTTCCCAACTTCTGTGATGGACCTTTTTAGAGACGTCCATTCCTCTTCAATTGTGTTGCTTACTGCGCTATTTCTTATTGCTGTATCTATAGTGTTAGAGAACTTCAAACGTATCTCGTCATTCCTTAGAACTTCCATATCCCACTTCTTTGCGTACTGATTCTTCCTGACTACTCTTCATCACTACTAAATTGTGATCTGAGTCTATATCTGCTCCTGGATACGCCTTACAATACAGTATCTGATTTCGGAATCTCTGTCTGACCATGATGCAATCTAATTGAAATCTTCCCTTATCTCCCGGCCTTTTCCAAGTATACCTCCTCCTCTTGTGATTCTTGAACAGGGTATTCGCTATTACTAGCTGATATTTGTTACAGAACTCAATTAGTCTTTCTCCTCTTTCATTCCTTGTCCCAAGCCCATATTTTCCTGTAACGTTTTCCTCTACTCCTTCCCCTACAACGGCTTTCCAGTCGCCCATGACTATTAGATTTTCGTCCCCCTTTACATACTGCATTACCCTTTCAATATCCTCATACACTTTCTCTACCTATTCATCCTCAGCTGGCGACGTCGGCATGTATACCTGAACTATCGTTGTCGTTGTTGGTCTGCTGTCGATTCTGATTAGAAAAACTCGGTCAGTGAAGTGTCACAGTAACACACCCTCTGCCTTACCTTCCTATTCATAACGAATCCTACACCTGCTAGACCATTTTCTGCTGCTGTTGACATTGCCCGATACTCATCTGACCAGAAATCCTTGTCTTCCTTCCACTTCACTTCACTGACCCCTACTATATCTAGATTGAGCCTTTGCATTTCCCTTTTCAGATTTTCTAGTTTCCCTACCACGTTCAAGCCTCTGACATTCCACACCCCGACTCGTAGAACGTTATCCTTTCGTTGATTATTCAATCTTTTTCTCATGGTAACCTCCCCCTTGGCAGTCCCCTCCTGGAGATCCGAATGGGGGGCTATTCCGGAATCTCTTGCCAATCGAGAGATCATCATGACACTTTTTCATTTACAGGCCACATGTCTTGTGGATACACGTTACGTGTCTTTAATGCAGTGGTTTCCATTGCCTTCTGCATCCTCATGTCGTTGATCATTGCTGATTCTTCCACAGTGTGATCTCTGCTATTTGTACCCTATTTGTTAGGCATGATCGAAACCAGTCATTACCTACCCTACTTATTCCTAATGCTTCTAATTTATTTAATTGAGTCCTGAGACCAGCTGTATGAAACTCCTTATAAAGATCCAAAACTATGCCTTGTCACACTCATCTGTATGAAGAGCATCAAGTACAACTTTTGTGAATTCTACAATGACCAACTCGGTATTTATGCCACTTCGGAAACCAAACTGTGAAAAGCTTAAAAGATTGTATTTATTCAGGTAATTCATTAATCTGTCTTTCATAATTGCTTCTACTATTTTTGAGGATGCTGGCAGCAGTGAAATGGGCCAGTAATTTTCTATGTAATCTGCATTACCTTTCTTAAGCAAAGGTACATCTCTTGCCTGTTTTAACTGCCCTCGAAATGTCCCAGATGTGAAGGATTCATTTACTATATTTGTTAAGGGGCCTTGTATAATGCCTATGCATTGTTTCAGTACATGCATTAGTACTGCATCTAAGATTATTAATTTTTTTTTTAGTTTTAGAATTCTTTCACTAACTTCATTCTCTGTGGTTGGAAGCAAAATCATTGTATTTAGTGAAATATCATTTTCAGGTGTTATATTTGTTTGGGGGAATTTTTTCTGCATCTTCTTTGCAATACTTGAAGAATGCTCGTTTACATAGTTTGCTAAGTGTTGTGGATCATTTATTACCTTATCCTTCTCCCTTAGCAGTATGTTATTCTGTGTTTGTTTGCCTTTACCCGTTTCCTTTTTTATGACATTTATTTTATTCTCTGCATTATATATTATTTTGTCACTAAATGACTTTTATAAGCAATCAGCACTTTCCTATAGAATATTTCGCATCTATTATAGCAATTTAAGAATTCTGGATCATTGTGGATCTTTTTCATGTAACTGAGGTGTTTAAGTGTTTTGGAGGACTTCTTAATACCTGCTGTTATCCATCAGTTTTTGTGAGATGTTTATAAAGACAAGAATAATTTTGGAGGTACCTTTTAAAATTCAATCTAAACAATGTGGAGAATTTACAGAATGTCATATTTACATTGGTTTCATTATACACTTCACCCAGCTATATTTTTCTAGTTTTTTTGAAAAATCTTTTATTTTCATTTCTGATAGATATCGTTTGTAGGCTCATAGTTTAGGGAATGATTCGATGCTTGACTTTACTGTTGTTATTTGAAAGAAATTGTCTGATAGTCCGAGATCTGAAACTTCCTGGCAGATTCAAACTGTGTGCTCGACCGAGACTCGAAGTCGGGACCTTTGCCTTTCGCGGGCAAAGGTCTCGAGTTAGAGTCTCGGTCGGGCACACTGTTTTAATCTGCCAGGAAGTTTCATATCAGTGCACACTCCGCTGTAGAGTGGAAATCTCATTCTGGAGTCCGAGATCTTATACCACTGTATCACATTTTCCCCTGTGCACATTTATGGCCACACGGTCAATCACTGATGAAGTCGTAGTTGTAACCCTTGTTTCACTATTCACCAACATGGACATGCCAAACTTTGAAGGATGTTTATGAAGGTGCTGCTGGATTCATTTATGATCTTAGTGTTGTTAATGTCCGCACACAGAATTATGTTGGCGTTTGTACTTGCGACTTTATCTAGAACCTTTGTTAACTTAGTGAAAAATGTGTGCACACTACCACTGGGAGATCTATACCCACACAAAATGATTAATTTCTTGGTGATATCTTGGTAATTCAATACCTGATATTTCACATTGTTTCTCTTCACTTACAATACTGAGGTTAGGTCTTGATTTGAACTGTGTTCCTTTTCTGGTGTAAAAGCATGATCCTCCACCCTTGAAAAAGTTCTGCAGTAAAAGTTTGCTTTGTCATACAGTGATAACATTACACGTTGGATTTCTATGTCTCTATACCAGTGCTCAGTAATATAAACTACTGTGCAGTTCAAAGATTGGAACTCAACTTCTAAGAGTTGTATTTTATTTTTTATTGATTGCATGTTTTGATGGAGGATTGTTAAGTCTGTGAAATGCCCCATGTACCTCTTTCCAGTGGTTTCTTTTTCTTTGTGAGATCTGGTATATGTGATGTTTTAGGTATTAAAATCTGTCTTCTGAGTGATCCTTTCAGTATTTTTTAAAGTGCTGGAGATACTCTTTAGGCAGGGGAACCGGTTGTCTGGATTCATCCTAAAAGAGACCTGCTTTTCCTAACTGTGACAACATGTATTTGACCATGTGTGGCCCGAGATCCACCCTCTATAGTTTCATGAATCACTTGTACCAATCTTCCCTTCCCAGTCCTGCTTAGGTGTAGGCCATGCCTAGTGAAACCACGTGTGTTGTTACTCCCGATGGGCACCAGGGAAACATGAGGGAAGTTGGCGGTCCTGAGATTCTTCCCTAATCCCACACAGATTGGTCTCACAGCTCAATCAAGGTGTGGTCGCTCATGACGCCAGAACATCTCAACAAAGTGTATGTTGGTGCCATGAGTCAGGGAAGCTACTTTGTCCCAGTCACCACCAATATCGTATGCCCCATCCCTCTCCAAACTGTTTCCTGGCCCACTATATCGTTCTCATTATAAAGTCCTTACATAAAGACTCTAGGTCCTCTATCACATGACTTAGTCCTGCATTTGGCTTGAAGATACTGGTTGTCTGGTACGCTACCCCTAAACGTTCCTGTAACTGAGGGCCTACATCTCGCCCATGGCTGCTACCTGTCAGCAGCACTTTATTCTTTCTAACACTTTGTACATTCCTAGGCTTCTGGGCCGTGGTTGTAATGTGCTACACATTTCCTACTCTTTGTTATACCTCAGTATCTTCTCCACATAACTCTGGCAGTGATAGATACCTGTTTTTTGTGTTGCGTGTTGTGTTCTAAAGTCTCTCAGTAACATTTCTGTACAATGCTGGAGCGATGAAGGTGCTGGATGAAGAACTGAAGTGGTACAAGCTAGACCTACTGGCACTACAGGAGGTGTCAAGGGATGGGGCATGAATGCATAAAGATATGTTCTACAGCTTCTTCTATAGTGGAAATAGAGACTGTGATGTCAACTTGGGGTTGGTTTCACGGTAGCCAACAGAATAAGACGGTACCTCAGCACCTTCAAGGCTGGATAAGAATGAAGGGAAAGTCTTACAACCTAACAGTGGTCTCATATCATGCGTCTACAGTGGTTAAAAACGATAAAGAAAAGTTTCTGCGAAAACCTAGGTGCAATATATGAAGACGATGTGAAAATGTTCCTCGTTGATGCCAACGCCATAGCAGGAAAACTGGCCTTTCTGAGACCATGCATTGACCCCCATAGTCTACACGATTCGTCCAACAACACTGGAACGAAACTAGTTAATCTGGCAACTTTAAGGCACCTAAAGATTATCAGTACCAACTTTTCTCGCGAAACATTTATAAAATAGCTTGGACATCACCCGACCAAAACAGAATCAAGTAGACCACATATTAGTGAACGCTAGACACAGAAGTGTTAGAGAAAATGCAAAATCTCAAAGACGTACACAAATAGGATGAAACCACTATCTTGTGTTGAAACCATTGGAGAAAGGGAGGAGGAGCTGAGTATGGTTTAACGATAAGTGTAGACATGCAATCACCAAGAGGAAAGGGGCTAAAATGTTATGGTCGACAAATAAATAAGATGAAAAATTAACTTTCAGATACACGGAGGCAGATAAGTAAGGGAGACATTTCCTCGGATCATAAAAGTAAGAGACCAGAAACAGCAACATACCACTGGCAGAAAAGGATCAAACAGTACACAATACAACAGACTTCTACAGGACAGTTAGGTTATTGGAGAAAGGATATAACGCGAGGATTGACATGACCAAAGGTCAAGCAGGGCACCTGATAACAAATGATACAAAACCTAGGGACAAATGGGAAAAATATTTCGAAAATCTCCTTAATATGGACTACACCATCATCAGTGTTGCGATAGCAACGTCAGAAGAAGAAGGAAAAAAAAACAATTACACAGCGGAGATAGAGTAACAATACCAACAGCGGAGAATGAGCTGCCCAACATGGAACACTTAGTAGAAGCCATAATAATGCTGAAGAGAGGAAAGGCACCAGGAGTAGATGGCATACCTGCAGAGATGCTGACAGGAGGTACAGATATCCTACAAGAGAGACTATACCATATAAGCAGTTTAATTCGGAGGAAAGAAAGGATCCCAGAAGAATGGAAGCAGTCTGTCATCTATCTGCCCAATACTAAAGAAAGGTAATCGAATGAGATGCAGCAGCTATAGTGGAATTACCTAACTTTGCACAACTTACAAGTTTCTGAATATGTTCTTGCTGAAGCGGCTAATATTATACGTCGAGGAGGTAACTGGATTAGAAAGAGAAAATCAACATCAGATCAACTATATGTAATAAGGCTGAGCTGTCTGGCTCTATCAGCTATATTCCCACCGCCGTTATGGGTCATCCTTCCGGCAGTGTGCGCAGAGCGCGTGGTGGCGCCACCTACAAGGCCGTTCAGGAGCGAGAGGAAAAGCTGAGGAAGAGAGAGTGATTTTGCTTTGGAACGCCGAGCAGTAACTGCGTTTTAGGAACTGCGGTGGACAGCTGAGATCGTGTGTCAGCCAGCAAGCAAGGCACATCCAGAAGGGGCTGTTTACCAGGGTGACGGTTCCGTGGCAAATATCAGCAGCGTGGAAAGCGACGTTACTGGAAACCCGTTGGTGTTGTTTTTCCGCCTGCTTCATGTCTCCTAGCATCGAGATTGGTGACGGCTGGCGTCGTCGAACAAGCAAGTGGGTAAGGGCCTTGCGTGTCCTGTAAATTTTGGTCGGATTCTACCACAGGGC
Source organism: Schistocerca gregaria (assembly GCF_023897955.1). Taxonomy (NCBI): domain Eukaryota; kingdom Metazoa; phylum Arthropoda; class Insecta; order Orthoptera; family Acrididae; genus Schistocerca; species Schistocerca gregaria. Next base: position 970,224,537 of record NC_064921.1, on the reverse strand, counting down.
TCTGTGCGGTTGATTGTATTTTCTTGGGCGGCCGTCGATGCTCCTACTGAGTCTCGCCTACAGCGTGAAGATTTTAATTGGTTTATTATATATAATTTAATCTTCATCATCATCATTTAAGACTGTTTATGCCTTTCAGCGTTCAGTCTGGAGCATAGCCCCCTTATAAAATTCCTCCACGATCACCTATTCAGTGCTAACATTGGTGCCTCTTCTGATGTTAAACCTATTACTTCAAAATCATTCTTAACCGAATCCAGGTACCTTCTCTTTGGTCTGCCCCGACTCCTCCTACCCTCTACTGCTGAACCCACGAGTAACCTTGCTTCTCTCATGCGTGTAACATGACCTCACCATCTAAGCCTGTTCGCCCTGACTGCTACATCTATAGCGTTCATTCCCGGTTTTTCTTTGATTTTCTCATTGGGGACACCCTCCTGCTATTGCTCCCATCTACTAGTACCTGCAATCATCCTAGCTACTTTCATATCCGTAACCTCAACCTTGTTGAAGAGGTAACCTGAATCCATCCAGCTTTCGCTCCCATACAACAAAGTTGGTCGAAAGATTGAACGGTGCACAGATAACTTAGCCTTGGTACTGACTTCCTTCTTGCAGAAGAGAGTAGATCTTAGCTGAGCGCTCACTGCATTAGCTTTGCCACACCTCGCTTCCATATGCCATCCTGTGAGAATATGTATCCTAAGTACTTGAAACCGTCCACCTGTTCTAACTTTGTTCCTCCTATTTAGCACTCAATCCGTTTATGTTTCTTACCCACTGACATTACTTTCGTTTTGGAGATGCTAATCTTCATACCATAGTCCTTACATTTCTGATCTACCTCTGAAATATTACTTTGCGAACTTTCAATCGAGTCTGCCATCACAACTAAGTCATCCGCATATGCAAGACTGCTTATTTTGTGTTCAAATATCTTAATCTCACCCAGCCAATCTATTGTTTTCAACATACCATCCATAAATAATATGAACAACAGTGGAGACAAGTTGCAGCCTTGTATTACCCCTGAAACTACTCTGAAACATGAACTCAATTTACCTTCTACTCTAACTGCTGCCTGATTATCCATTTAAGACCTTTAATTGCTTGCAAAAGTTCACCTCCTATTCCCTAATCTCGTAGAACAGACAATAGCTTCCTCCTAGGAACCCGGTCATATGCCTTTTCTAGATCAATAAGACATAGATACAATTCCCTGTGCCACTCATAACACTTTTCCATTGTTTCCTGTAAGCTAAAGATCTGGTCCTGAAAACCTCTAAGAGGCCTAAACCCACACTGATTTTCATCCAATTGGTCCTCAACTAATACTCGCACTTTCCTTTCAACTATACCTGAGAAGATTTTACCCACTACGCTGATTAAAGAGATACCTCTGTAGTTGTTACAATCTTTTCTGTTTCCATATTTAAAGATTGGTGTGATTACTGCTTTTGTCCAGTCTGATGGAACCTGTCCCGACTCCCAGGCCATTTCAATCATCCTGTGTAGCCATTCAAGACCTGACATTCTACTGTATTTGATGAGTTCTGACTTAATTTCATCCACCCCTGGTGCTTTATTGCACTGCAATCTATTGGCCATTTTCTCCACATCCTCAAATGTGATCCTATTTCCATCATCATTCCCATCCCATTGTACCTCTAAATCAGAAACCTTACTGATCGTATTTTCACCTACGTTGAGCAACTCTTCAAAATATTCCCTCCATCTGCCCAAGGCATCCACAGGATTCACCAGCAGTTTTCCTGACCTGTCCAAAATACTTGTCATTTCTTTCTTACCTCTGTGTCGAAGACTGCTAATTACACTCCAGAATGGTTTTCCAGGAGCTTGACCCATAGTCTCCAACCTGTTTTCAAAGTCTTCCCAAGATTTCTTCTTGGATGCTGCAATTATCTGTTTGGCTTTGTTTCTTTCTTCAACATAACTTTCTCTGTCTACCTGAGTTATAGTATGGAGCCATTTCTGATACGCCTTCTTTTTCCTTATACAGACTGCCTTGACTGTGTCATTACACCAAGCTGTTTGCTTCATCCTACTTTTACACACTACTGTTCCAAGACATTCTTTAGCCACTTCTAGTACTGTGTCCCTGTACCTTGTCCATTCCTTTTTCAATGACTATAATTGACTACATCCAACTAACTGGTAACTTTCTGAGATCGCTGTTATGTACTTGTGCCTGATTTCCTTATCTTGAAGTTTCTTCACTCTTATCCTCCTACATATGGACCTAACCTCCTGCACTTTCGGCCTCACAATCCCAATTTCACTGCAGATTAAATAATGATCAGTGTCATCAGAGAATCCCCTGAATACACGTGTGTCCCTCACAGCCTTCCTGAATTCCTGATCTGTTGTTATATAATCAATGACAGATCTGGTTCCCCTACCTTCCCAAGTAAACCGGTGAATGTTCTTATGTTTAAAAAAGGAGTTTGTGATTACTAAGCCCATACTGGCACAGAAATCCAAGAGTTGTTTCCCGTTTCTGTTGGCCTCCATATCCTCTCCAAATTTACCCATAACCTTTTCATACCCTTCTGTTCGATGTCCAATCCTGGCGTTAAAATCACCCATGAGCAGAACACTGTCCTTGACCTTTATCTTAACAACTACATCACTGAGTGTCTCATAAAAACTATTCATCTCATCTTGATCTGTCCCTTCACAATGCCAATATACTGACACAATCAGAATTTTCTTGCTAGACACTGTCAAATCTATCCACATCAGTCGTTCGTTTACATACCTTATTGCAACTACGCTGGGTTCCTTTTCTTTCCAGAAGTAAAGCTCTACACCCCATTGTGCTATTCCTGCTTTGACTCCTGACAGGTGGACCTTGTATTCTCCCACTTCCTCTTCTTTCTCACCCTTACCCGAATGTCGCTAACAGCTAAAAGGTCTAGCCCCATCTTATTTGCAGCCTCTGCCAGTTCTACATTCTTCCTAGAGTAGCTCCCACTGATATTAATAGCTCCGCATCTCATTACCATTTGTTTGCCAAGTCGTATCTTAGGAGTCCCTTGTTTGTCAGTTAGAGGTGGGACTCCGTCACCTCCAAAGGTCCGAGGCATCATATTTAAAGTACCAGGGAAGCAGGTTGGTAGCCTTACTTGCCCAGAGTCCCATTGGGTATTATCCCTAACGGTTGAGGGACTAACCGGTGGTTTTGGTAGTCTTTGCCGTATGAGCACAAAGGTGACCATGATTCAGAATATGTCCGAGATGCCCTGCCATATTCCAAAGTAACTGGTTTCCCGACTGTTGGGACCACTTACTTGGCCACTCATATGTTGCCCTTGGTTCATGAACTAGGACATGACTACAGGAACCCACACCCTGAACCACATATAATTTGATATATAAAATATTTTAATAGGCTGGTTCTTATTGTGTGATTAATGGCCTTCAATGACAGTAGATCGATATTGTAATTAATTTCGTCTATTAATTTTACTGATGTGTTGTAATGAGTTATTGTGTTTCTAGTTATTTAAGGCAGATGCAAGTCTGTTGTAGATACCCACTACTTCTGGGATTTTCTAGTGCCCAGTCGTGACATGTGCTGCTCTTCCTGGAAACAGAGTCGGGTTGAAGGACCAACACACTGGCTTATGCAGATTACGTAATTTTAATAGCGCAGAATGAACAAGGTGTGGTTCAGATGGCAATAGTGTTAATGGAAAAGGGAATGAGAGCAGACCTGAAGATGAATATGGGTAGGACCAAATACCTTGTTGTGACGAGAGAGAACGATGGGAGACGTTTAGACGCAGATGGTAAAATCATTGAATCAGTAAAGGAGTTCATACACTTTGTGGCAGTACTCAGTGAAAGGATTGAAGTAAACCAGGAAATAATGGAAGGAACCCAGGTAGGAAAAAGGTCTAGGTCTGCACTCGGAAAGCTGCTGAAGTCGCGGCTTCTATCGACATCCACAAAGATTACGATTTACTGCAAAGTAATACAACCTGTCTTCTTATATGGAGCAGAGACATGGATTATGACGCAGAAGGTAAAAATAAAACTCCTGACATTTGAGAATGCTATTCTGAGTCAGATTTTTGGGCCAGTGTAGGATAATAACAAATGGTGAAAAATAAGAAACCGCGAATTACTGGAGTTGTCTAAATCGCTTGCGTAGTGCTTGTGATTAGAGGGGACTGAGATGATACGGGAACGTAATGCGGCGAGAAGGCCGTATCACCTGGCAAGTGGTGGAAGGAGACATCAGAGGGAACAGGCCTATGAGAAAACCATGGCTGAAATGGATTGACTGGATCAGGGAAGATATGTCTAAGGTGGGTCTTGCTGAAGAAGAGTAAATGGGCCGAGGGAGTTGGAGGAGGCTGAACTGCTAGGCCAAATACGGACTATAACTTGTGTAGCAAGTCTGGTAAGTAATTAAGTTAAACTTCCTGGCAGATTATATAACTGTGTGCCAGACAGAGACTCGAACTCGGAACCTTCGCCTTTCGCGGCAAGTGCTCTCCCACTTGAGCTACCCAAGCACGACTCACGGCCCGTCCTCACATCATATTTCCGCCAGTACCTCGTCTCCTACTTTCCAAACTTCACGGAAGCTCTCCTGAGAACGCTGCAGAACTAGCACTCCTGAAAGAATGGATAATGCCGAGACATTGCATTGCCAAAGCCTTAGGGATATTTCCAGTATGAAATTTTCAATATGCACCGGAGTCTGCGCTGATATGAAACTTTCTGGCAGATTGTAACTGCAGGGGTCGTGCTTGGGTTGCTCAGATGGTAGAGTACTTGCCCGCGAATTGCAAGGGTTCAGAGCTCTAGTCTCGGCCTGGCACACAGTTTTTAGCTGCTAGGAAGTTTCATATCAGCGTACACTCCGCTGCAGAGTGAAATTTCATTCCGGAATTAAGTAAGTGTTTCTCGGAAAGAACGTCGTATTCTCTCCAGGAATTCCCACTTGACTTTACGAAGCATCTCCATAGTACTTCCTGCTGATCTAGCCTAGCGGTAACAAATCTAGCAATCTGCCTCGGAACTGTGGAAGTACAAATGCATATTAGAGGTGTTTATTACAGTCATGGTACATGTTGTGACCATACTGGCGAGAAAAGCCAGAATTACTTTGTGCGAGGGATTGTTCACCTATACATCAACAGCTACACCGCAAGGCTTCGTATGGTGTGCAGCGGAGGGTACCTTGTACAACTACTAGTCATTTCCTTGCCCGATCCACTAAAAACAGAGGAAGGGTAAAAAAATGGTCTATATGCCCCCGTACGAGCATTGATTTCTTTATCTTCACTCTTTAACGCGAAACGTCCGTTGGCGGCAGTAAAATCGCTCGGCAGTCAACTTCAAAAGGTCGGTCTTTAAATTTTGTCAGTATTGTTCCTCGAGAAGAACGTCGTCTTTCCTCCTGGGATTCTCTTTTGACTTCTCGAAACGTCTGCGTAGTACGCCGTGCTGATCAAACCTGCCGGTAAAAGACCTAGCAGCCTGCCTCTGAATTACTCACATGCCTTTCTTTAATCCGACCTGATGACTATCCGAAACAACTGAGCAATAGGGCTACTTAAGAGTGGGTCGCACTAGTGATCTGTATGCGGTCCCCTTTAGTGATGAACTAAAGTTTCCTAAAAGACTCCCAATAAAACAAGGGTGATTATTTGCGTTCCCTGGAACCGTCTTAACGTACTCTTTCCATTCCACATCGCTTTGCAACGTTACGCCTATACAGGGTGTTACAAAATGGTACGGCAAAACTTTCAGGAAACATTCCTCACACACAAATAAAGAAAAGATGTTATGTGGACATGTGTCCGGAAACGCTTAATTTCCATGTTAGTGCTCATTTTATTTTCTTCACCATGTACTGTACTTCCTCGATTCATCACCAGTTGGTCTAATTGAAGGAAGGTAATGTTGACTTCGGTGCTTGTGTTGGCATGCGACTCATTGCTCTACTGTACTACCATCTAGCAAATCAGTACGTAGCATCAACAGGTTAGTGTTCATCACGAACGTGGTTTTGCAGTCGGGGACTGATGACCATAGATGTTAAGTCCCATAGTGCTCAGAACCATTTGTTTTGCAGTCAGTGCAATGTTTACAAATGCGGAGTTGGCAGATGCTCATTTGATGTATGGATTAGTACGGGGCAATAAACGTGGCGCGGTACGTTTGTATCGAGACAGATTTCCAGAACAAAGGTGTCCCGACAGGAAGATGTTCTAACCAATTGATCGGCGTCTTAGGGAGCACGGAACATTCCAGCCTATGACTCGCGACTGGGGAAGGCGTACAACGACGTGGACACCTGCAATGAACAAGGCAATTCTTTGTGCAGTTGACGATAACCCTAATGTCAGCGTCAGACAAGTTGCTGCTGTACAAGGTAACGTTGACCACGTCACTGTATGGAGAGTGCTACGAAAGAACCAGTTGTTTCCGTACCATGTACAGCGTGTGCAGGCACTATCAGCAGCTGATTGGCCTCCACGGGTACACTTCTGCGACTGGTTCATCCAACAATGTGTCAATCCTCATTTCAATACAAATGTTCTCTTTACGGATGAGGCTTCATTCCAACGTGATCAAACTGTAAATTTTCACAATCAACATGTGTGGGCTGACGAGAATCCGCACGCAATTGTGCAATCACGTCATCAACACCGATTTTCTGTGAACTTTTGGGCAGGCATTGTTGGTGATGTCTTGATTGGGCCCCATGTTCTTCCACCTACGCTCATTGGTGCACGTTATCATGATTTCATACAGGATACTCTGCCTGTGCTGCAAGAACATGTGCCTTTACAAGTACGACACAACATGTGGTTCATGCACGATGGAGCTCCTCCTCATTTTAGTCGAAGTGTTAGTACGCTTCTCAGTTTCGGTGACCGATGGATTGATAGAGGCGGACCAATTCCATGGCCTCCACGCTCTCCAGACCTCAACCCTCTTGACTTTCATTTATGGGGACATTTGAAAGGTCTTGTCTATGCAACCCCGGTACCAAATGTAGAGACTCTTCGTGCTCGCATTGTGGACGGCTGTGATATAATACGCCATTCTCCAGGGCTGCGCCAGCGCATCAGGGATTGCATTCGACGGTGGGCGGATGCGTGTATCCTCGCAACATTTTGAACATTTCTTGTAACAAAGTGTTTGAAGTCACGCTGGTACGTTCTGTTGCTGCGTGTTTCCATTCCATGATTAATGTGATTTGAAGAGAAGTAATAAAATGAGCTCTAACATGGAAAGTAAGCGTTTCCGGACACATGTCCACGTAACATATTTTCTTTCTTTGTGTGTGAGGAATGTTTCCTGAAAGTTTGGCCGTACCTCTTTGTAACACCTTGTATATTTATTCGACGTCTCAGTGTCATACTTACACTTTTCTTCATATAGAGCAAACTGCCATGCATTACACTACGGTAACTAGAAAGCTTACCAGATCATATCGTATCCTCCTACAGTCAATCAACGACGACATCTTCCCGTACACACAGCGTCATCAGCAGAAAACCGCCGATTGGTGCTTACCCTGTCCGTCAGATCAAGTATGTATATAGCGAAGAGTATCGGTTCTATCACACCTCGTTGGGGCACTCCGGACGAAATTCTTGTATCTGATGAACGCTGGCTATACCCAAGTCTTCGATGAACACGTGTCGTCGAGGAGAACGTACGGTGTTCTATTACGTAAGAAGTCTTCTCACATCTTGGAGCATATTCCCTGTGCTCAATATTCGTTACCAACAGCCTGCAGAGGGGCGCTGTGACAAAAGGTCTACGGATATCTAGGAATGTGGAATTGCCTCTTGACCTTCTCCCATAGTGTGCATGATATCTTCGAGGAAATTCCAAGTTGAGTTTTGCGTGAGCGTTGCTTCCTAAATATAAGCTCATAAATAGACAAAAGCTTTTCAGTCTCAAGAAAATTTATTATATTCGAACTGCTCAATAAATCTGCTGCTAACATTTGTTAGAGATATTACTCTGTTATTTTCCGGGTACGTTATTTCAGCCTTCTTGTATAAAGCTGTCATCGGCGCTTCTTTCCATTCGCCTGAGACGCCACAGTGGGCGATAGATTCACGATACATGCGTACTGAGTAAGAAGCTCCGTCCGTTGATGTGTTGCTCACAGAACTTCCTTCCTCATTATCTGTCGTTTTGTTCCAATCAATGGCTGCCTTCTTGTGGTGCGTTCTATTTCTCCATTTGTACCTTGCATATCAACACCCATTCTTTCTCTAAGGATGACCACAGCACATGCAAAGATTGAGAAGAGCGAATGTTCTTTTAAAAGCAGATTAACAATGAGTATGGCTTTAGTGAATGAAATTTGTGTTGAACTTTTTTTGACGATGCGATGTTCAGTATGGCCTCATTGAATTGCTTAATCTGAATCTATCGCCCAGGCCTAGTTGTATCGGTGTCGACCTTGCACACTTGTCACGATTCAAGGTAACTCTGTAAAGAATAGACTGAGAATTAAGTTTTCGTTGTAATGTTCGTCAATACATTTATATCATGAAAGTGTCTTTAGAATGACCTAGAAAAATTTCCCGAATCGCTACGCAGAATGCAAATGAAACTCATTGCTAATGTTAATCATATTCAAACAGTACCCTTCAAATCCAATGGCGGCGAGTGAAAATTTCGTAAAAGTCCACACCGATGAAATATAACAGTTTCGCCATGGCGCATTTACTGTATATTTTGTTTCCATTCTCTTTCTTACTGGTATATTATTAGACAAGAACGTGGTCTAGTTGAAAATTATTTTATCGGCGTTAATGTTGGTTGATCTCAGAGCACTTAGATTACACTGCTTGAATAAATACAACTGGCAGCCTATTTATGGGCTTTATTTGCGCCATGACGCGTTTCGGGCTTTGACCCGTTTTTATTTTCATATACTCGTTAATACCAAGTTTTTATCGTATGTATTGTGAATACTTCAGCTGGCCCGTTTAAAATAAAAATTAGTTTACAAATTTTAAATGAAAACCATAATATTGTGTATGTTCTACTGTGTTAATTTATTTTGTCATCCGTTTTTCAGCTTACAAACCATCATCAGACGTTCAAGTTTTCGTCCAACGGGATACAACAATCGTAAAAGCACTGAAAAAATTGTTACCTTTCAGGAGTGAAGTACGAACGCAGAGTAAATGTCATGCAGCGGCAGTATAATTAAAAAATATGAAGATGGTATCTCTTCTTTCGGACACCGGACATCGGTGACGATGCAGCTTGTTAGAACGAAATTACAATGAAATTAATAATTAATATATATGAAGATGGTACTGTTCTTTCGGACATAGTTAAGGCTCACCGTCTATTTGACCATCTTCTTCTGTGCGGATGCACAAACAGTGCCCGAACTCTTACGGGAATCGGCGACACGAGTCGAGTAATGAGTATAATGGGCGGGGGCAGTACGAATGTAGTGCGGGACAATACGTTGAGAATGTGGGTCTCACGGGGGCTTGCCAGAGGTAAGTCCCTGCAGTCGCGCTGTCCTATGTGTCCTCGGAGGCTCAGACGGATTGAGCGTCTGCCACGTAAACAGGAGATCCGAGGTTCGAGTCCCGTCCGTGGCATACATTTCCAACTGTCCTCGTTGACTTATATCGATGCCTGTATGCAGCTAGGGGTATTAATTTCGTTGTAGTTTCAGTATCATTAATGTCGTGCACTGGTAATGACTGTGTAAGTTAAACAGGAAATAAATATAAAGGGAAAAAACAGAAAAACATGGAACTAAACCCTGAAAACTATGCCAAGATAACAATTTAAATTACATTGACACTCAAAATGAAATAAAAGTAATACGTTAATAGTGAAGATTAGCTTGAAGAATTACCACAAATGGAAGGTTATACTGCAACAGAATAATAGTTAAACTGAGAAGTGTAACAGAAATACGTAAGGTAAATTACAAACTAACGGAATAAACAACTTTTGCTTACTACAGGAAAGATATGCGTATTATAAGACAACAGAATGTATGAAGTAGGAACTTCACGGGACGGAGCGTGGAATGTTACATCCGTTTATAGAGCAGGCAGTTTAGAGAATTTAAAAAAGGAAATGGTTAGGTTTACGCTAGATGTAGTGAAAATTAGTGTAGTGTTATGGCAGAAAGAAAAGGACTTCGAGTACAGGTCAGTAATGAATTACCAACACCAAATCAAATAGTGGTGTTTAAGAAGTAGAGAATAAGAAAATCTGAATGCAAGTAAGCTCTGTGAACAGTATAATGAAGGGCACTACCGTAACTAAGACAGACTCGCAACCAAGCCCATTGGTGGAATTCTAAGAAAGTGTAGCCCACCCACAAAGGAGGTAGGGTACAAATCCATAGCTCGTCTGGCTGTAGACTATTACTCGTCACTCTGGAACCTTTGCGTGATGTAGTACTGGTCGATGAATTGGAGGAAGCCCAAAGGAAAGCAATGTGTTTCGTCTTGGATTAAGTTTGTAAGAAAGATATCGTCGAAAAAGTGATCATCTTGTTTCAGCCGCAAACACTACAAGAAAACGGTTGTACATCTACGTATAGTTTACTGTTTAAGTTCCGTGAACGTATGTCACTGGAAGAGTCAACCAGCGTATTGCTGCCTTCGACGTGCATTTCGCGAGAAAACGAAGAAGGTAAAATTATGGATAACCTCACTCACGCATGAGTTCACCAAGATCCGTCTCTTGACTGGAACAGGAATGGGGTGAAATGCCGGAGGTACAGAATGTACGCTCTACCACACTCCATAATGTGGTTTGTGGAGTATTTCTGCAGATGCGGATGCAGAAGGTTCCTTTGAAAAAGACGTGATCATTTCCTTCCCCATCCCGCTTAGGGTCCCATATCTAAAGACGTCATTGATGGTGTCCGGACCCAGCTTCTTTCCTTACCACTTCTTCTGAACATGATTTGGAATTACTTTGTTGGACATCATCATCCACGTACAGGCCTACAGTAAGATCTCGTGAAAATTTGAAAATATGAATTCAACGCCTCCATACGGTGTCACCGAATATCTTCTTTTCTTGCCACTTCAGTACGATGAGCCCTCTTCAGTCACAAATGGCACTCGTAGTTATTATACGCTGTATGTTTTCAATCTCAGTCGAAGGTTTCCCTGTCCTCCTTCTTGCGGTGCTTTGAGTGACTTACTTAAGTACTACGGTTCCCCACACAAATAAGGTATTTTCATTTATTTAACCTGATTTCTGATCACGCTTTTAGGGGCGTGCTGTCAGCAGCCACATTGCTTCTCTTCATTCATTTGATTAAATAATTTACAAAACAACATTAAATGGTTTAAGAGCTTTGAAAATATGATCATGTTTATGACAAGAAGGTGGTGACGTAGCTTTCATTTGTGGGGATGATGCGATGAGTCTCTTGATAACTGCACTCAGGGATTATTATGTGAGAGGTATTGGAAGGGATGCTATATGGAAAAGGATTTGGGTTGTCTATATGGGAAGGAACTAGCAGGTGGGATGTCGTAATAACGTATGGGAAGGCAACCGGGTGACGGCGTCAACAACCACCGATATTTCGACAGGTTCACTCCCTGTCTCTTTCAAGGAAAAAATGCAAAAGTGATGAATTTAAAACCTTGGTGTGCAGAGAAATTCCGGAAGATAAAACACCCACCCACATCCACACCCACACACACACACTGTAAACACTATCGCCCCCACACAACGAAAGATGACCGATGCCAAAAGTTACTGATCGTGAAAATTGCAATAAAAATGTCAGGTAACATTAATTCTTCTAATTCCTCCCTTCTGATTTTAGAAAAAGAAAGAACAGTATTCCATCCAGAAATTAATGAAAAAATTCCTTCTCTATCTAGAGAGTTACTTGCTAATGTAATCTCTACTGTCATAATCACTAACACTATCCCTGTACTTGGACGAGCACGCCAGAACATCCATAGTGTTATGTTACATAGGATGACATTGTTCTGCAACATCCCACTGGTTGTGTTGTAAACGAGTGTGACAGTTATGCTGAATAGTACACTGGTTCTTCACGGTGTCTATAGTCTGACCAGTTTATGAATGCCACACTGCCAGGAACGCTATAGACAACCACTTTACGGAAACCAAGATCGTCCTTAACGGTGTCCAAAAAGAACCTAAACCTAGACAGATGTCGTATTTCCGTAAGAAATGACAATATTGTTTGAGATGCTCACTGGACAAGCAGAAAGGCCATAGACTTTGGTGCCACTCGGCCATTGTCACCAGTCACACTGAGCACGGTTGGTCCATAGTGCAACAATACACGTCTGGCATGTCCTCCACTGTATCCGTTCTGATGGAATGTGGCTTCAGGGTGGGTTAACTCAGCCGACAAATTCTCAGGATCTGCAATGACGTGGACCCAGTCAACCAAGGTAAGAAGTATCCTTCACGCTGATTCGTATGGTAACAGATATCAGCTTGCAGATAAACGTCAGTGTGAGTAGGCTTCCTACAAACAGTGATACGCTAAATCAAATAGCACTGTGTCCGTGCTGATCCCACAAAAAGTGGTGAGAAAAAGGCTAACAGCCTCCTGAAGGCAAGATCCTTTCGCAGGAGACTATATAGAGCCTGAATACTTATTTTGGTGTTTCCCATATGTTATATGGTCTCCGGAGATCCACCAAGTAGGGTTTCTTCTTCGTTAGAGTGTTAGTAAGATTGGCGCTCACACGTATCGGGTAGCAGAACACCTTCCTATTCTGTTTAGGCCTCTACTTGATAGGTGTGTGCATCACATTAAGAACTCGGCGGAATTCTTACGACAGTGACATGAAACGCGACTGAATGAGACTGATAATATAGTTAGAAAAAAAAATTGAAGTTTGTTATAAGGACTATGGGACCAAACTGCTGAGGTCATCGGTCCCTAGGCTTACACACTACTTAATCTAATTTAAAATAACTTACGCTAAGGACAACACCCACCCATGGCCTAGGGAGGAATCGAACCCCCGACGGGGGTAGCCGTACGAATTGTGACGAGACGCCCCAGACCGCACAGCGCACGGCTACCCTGGCCTGCTATAGCTAGATTTGGTGTGTTCTCTCTCTTCAATCCTGTTACTCTGTCTCATTCGTTACAGTTAACTGCCTATTTCAACATGTTTTGACCTTCACTTACTTTTTTATATGACCGGTACTATGAGTAGACAGATGCAGTTGCGATGGAAAGAACGTTGTCACCTGTTATTGCAAAATTTGTTTATCGAAGGCTTCGAGAAACGTGCCTTGGAGTAGATGATTTTCGAACCCACGTGATTTTTCAGATATGTAGATTACACTTTTGTAGTTTTGCCTCACGGAATTGAGAAACTGCACAACATTTTAGAACACCTGAATTCAACCTCAGCACATATTTTTATCATAATGTAGATCGAAAATGGTGGGTGCGTCCCCTTCCTTGATGTGTTGGTGAGGAGGAAGGTTAATGATTGGCTGTGACATGCTGTTTACACAAAGCATACTTACTTTGACTAGTATCTGCAGGCTGATGGTTTTCACTAACCAGTTCAGTGTGAAAGGGTACCTCGTACCTCTGTTCATAAGGCCAACGTTATTTCAACCACTGACAGCTGGTCAACTGAGTTGAGGTCACCTTCTGTCAGAACTGATGTAGTGAAAGACAAATCAAACGTATGTTGTGCTGTCTACCAATCGTTCATCAAAAAAATGGTTCAAATGGCTGTGAGCACTATGGGACTTAACTGCTGTGGTCATCAGTCCTCTAGAACTTAGAACTACTCAAACTTAACGAACCTAAGAACATCACACACATCCATGCCTGAGGCAGGATTCGAACCTGCGACCGTAGCAGTCTCGCGGTTCCGGACTGAGCGCCTAGAACCGCGAGACCACCGCAGCCGGCAATCGTACATCAAATGAGTTGTAACACTGAGTTGGTAGCACGGTATAAGGCCTGTCTACCTTGCGCAGGAAGCTTCTCCAACAAGATAGGCCGTACTTTTCAGAAACTTGTGACACCTGGTTTTCGACTTCCATCTAATACTAGCGTCTTTTTAGTTTTCGTTAAGGATGACCTTGTTTTGAGTAAAGCGGGAGTCTGTTGTATTCCTAGCAGTTATGGCCTATCATATGTTGGTCAGACTGTCACGGCCGGCCGCGGTGGTCTCGCGGTTCTAGGTGCTCAGTCCGGAACCGCGTGACTGCTGCGGTCGCAGGTTCGAATCCTGCCTCAGGCATGGATGTGTGTGATGTCCTTAGGTTAGTTAGGGTGAAGTAGTTCTAAGTTCTAGGGGACTGATAACCACAGATGTTAAGTCCCATAGTGCTCAGAGCCATTTGAACCATTTGAACCAGACTGTCACGACCACGGAGAACCGGTTACTGAGCATAAGCGGCACACACGTTTGTAACGGCCGAGCTAGTCCGCTACTGCAGAACATTATCTTCGCAGCGGTCATCCATTGGAATATAACAACAAGGCGATTCTGACTTGCGCATCCAGCTACTTGGATAGTGTTATTATTGAAGCAGCTGAGATCAAATAAGCATTAAATCTAGGCTAAATGTTTCGCTTTAGTTCAGTATGGAATCCTGCTCTCACACTTGGCAAAAAATAGGACAGAACTAACGCTACCTCACCCGTTGTTTAGTAATTTTGACTCTCTGTTACCTCTAGTGTCGGTGGTCTTTGATAGTGTGGAGGCGCTAGCGTGAGTGTGTGTGTGTGTATGTGTATGTGCGTGTGTGTGTGTGTGTGTGTGTGTGTGTGTGTCTATTTTCCGGAATCGCTCTGTAAAAGAGGTTTTAAATTCGCTTGCACAGTCCTTCCTTGCTGCACTTTTCCCTTGAAAGTGACTGGGTGTACAGCTACCTAAATATCGGCGGTTGTCGACGACTTCATCCAGTTTCAATTATGTAAGTTATTTTATCAATGTACACGCTGGGAGAAACTCAGATATTATGCTGCGAGTGATACGGGAGGCCTGCTGGACGGGCAAGAATGTGCTGCAGCTGTCATTCGCAGTTTGTATCGCAGTTTATTGTTGAAATAAAGGGTAGATTTTAGGAATGTGTTAATGGCTATTGAAATTATCTTGAGGGGTCAACATGGAGTGCAAGTTGTTTAAGAATGTGGAGAAAGTGAAAAATGTTAGCAGTGGCGGAATACGAGTTTCAGCATACCAGCTTTAGAAATGTAAATTTACCATTTGCCACTGTGTGCTTTAAATACGGAATGGATACAGTACAAAAAACAAATTATGTCAGCACATACAACGACAAAGGAATGGAATCAATGTCAAGCTATTACGAAAGGGCTGGGGTGCGTGTGGACTCTTTTACAGTGCTGCTCTGTGATGCTGACAGTGCCGCTACCGGCCTCTGCCAATACTTACAGACCTGCAATGCTTACCTATTCCCCTCCCATGTTTCATACATACACACACACACACACACACACACACGCAGACCCAAACACACATACACACACACTCGAATGCAGCCCCGGATCTACGATAATTCCGAACTGGGGCAAAACGTGATAGTGACGCTCCCCCCCCCCCCCCCCCCCCCCTATCCCTTTCCACTATAGCAACTGAAATAGAACATCAAAAATTTTAAAAAAATTTGATTTTCAACAATATGTACATGTTGTAGGACATATCTTTCTAAAGATTCTGACATATAAAACATAGACGTTCAAAGAAATGTAAGGCTTATTATTTGGTCTTAAGTGAGATAAATTGCGGTGCCACGCCTCTCCGATCAGCATTCTTCTATCGAACGTTACTGTACTTGACTCTGTGTAATTCAAGCGTGTGTACTTTGTAATGGAGCCCATGAAGCCTATATGCACGACAGAGGAAATTAGTGGTGCCTCTCCTTCTCTCGGTCAGGCAGTTCGACATCCTACCCCTACACCACCCTCCCCTTTAAAAAGCTTACAGTTTGTACTGGGTGAGATTATTTGTAACTGGCTGAGCAAGATATGTTCAGAAAATTTGCACTCTTTGTTGCCTATCAGCTAATAACTTTCTCTTTGGTGTGACATAAAATTAAATATGCGAAACATAGAACCAATGAAGACCAGAGACAAGCAAGACAGTAGACATTTCTTCAATCCTCAGGTCCCAGCATTTTTTCCTCTTTAAACTTCTTACAGTTTTATGCGAAGTGCTTTCCCTTCAGTGAAAGAACCTACACACACCAAAAGAAGTTTAGCATCACCCAGCTTGAAAGAACTAGTGAAGACTTTGGATATTGTATCACAGACACAGTCCCTTCGACTGTTCCGAGATGTCACTAAACCACTCCATAGACTGAGCATCAGCAGCGCCTATTTGACGGAGGGGGACCGACAGCCGATCATCCCAGTAATTCCACGGGGAAGGAGGTAAACGACTGATGTTGTCTGTAGTTCAGCCGTGCCTAGACGTTCAATATGGCGGTTCGATCACGTCCGCGTTGGTACTTTGTGCCAGGAAGGGCTCCCAACAAGGGAAGTGTCCAGGCGTCTCGGAGTAAACTAAAGCGATGTTGTTAGGACATGGAGCAGATACAGAGAGACAGGAAATGTCGATGACATGCCTCGCTCAGGCCGCTCAAGGGCTACTACATCAGTGAATGACCGCTACCTACGGATTATGGCTCGGAAGAACACTGACAGCAATCCCACCGTGTTGAATAATGATTTTCGCGCATCCAAACGTCTTAGTGTTACGGCTCAAACTGTGCGCAGTAGGTTGCATGATACGGAACTTCACTCCCGACGTCCATGGCTAGCTCCATCTTTGCAACCACGACACCATGCAGCGCGGTACAGATGGGCCCAACAACATGCCGGATCCATAGCTCAGGATTGGCATCACATTCTCTTCACCGGTGAGTGTCGCATATGCTTTCAACCAGACAATCGTCGGAGACGTTTTTGGAGTCAACCCGAGGCGGCTGAACGCTTTAGACACACTGTCCAGCGAGTGAAGCAATGTGGAGGTTCCCTGCTGTTTTGGGGTGGCATTGTATGGGGCCGACGTACGCCGCTGGTGGTCATGGAACGCGCCGTAACAGTCGTACGATACCTGAATGCCATCCTCCGACCCGTGGTGGAACCATATCGGCAGAATTTTGGCGAGGCATTCCTCTTCACGGACGCCAAGCCGCGCCACTATCGTGCACATCTCGTGAATGACTTGCTTCAGGATAACGACTTCACTCGACTAGAGTGGTCAGCATGTTTTCCAGACATGAACTATATCGAATCTGCCTGGGATAGGTAGAAAAGGGCTTTTATGGACGACGTGACCCACACGCACTACGACAAATCGCCATTGAGGAGTAGGACAGTCTGGACAAAGAGTGCCTTGATGAACTTGTTTATAGTATGCCACTACGAATATAGACATGCATCAGTGTAAGAGAACGTGCTGCTAAGTATTAGAGGTACCGCTGTTTACAGCAATCTGAACCACCACCTCTGAAGGTTTTGCTGTATGTTGGTACAACATGTAGTTTACGGTTTTCAAGCTCAATAAAAAGGGCTGAAATTATGTTTATGTTGATCTTTATTCCAGTTTTCTGTACGTGCTCCGGAACTCTCGGAGCCGAGGTGATGAAAACCATTTTTTGATGTGCGCATTACCTCACCAAAGTTCGTCTAACGTTTTGTTTAACACTAAAAGAGCTGTTTACGCGAAAGTACCCAAGACTGGTGTGGTTTCCCGATTTGATTACGTCTATTTCGTCATAGTCGGCTTGATAACACGAAATGGGCCTTTCTAATATTGCAGAAATTGTAAAACACTCCACATAAGGGTGACTGTTTTGGCATAAATGTTCATTTCTTCTAGCCCATTTACAAAAATAACACCAGAGAATATAATTCATGATATGCCAATATCTAAAATGTACACTCCTGGAAATTGCAATAAGAACACCTTGAATTCATTGTCCCAGGAAGGGAAAACTTTATTGACACATTCCTGGGGTCAGATAGATCACATGATCACACTGACAGAACCACAGGCATATAGACACAGGCAACAGAGCATGCACAATGTCGGCACTAGTACAGTGTATATCCAACTTTCGCAGCAATGCAGGCTGCTATTCTCCCATGGAGACGATCGTACAGATGCTGGATGTAGTCCTGTGGAACGGCTTGCCATGCCATTTCCACCTGGCGCCTCAGTTGGACCAGCGTTAGTGCTGGACGTGCAAACCGCGTGAGACGACGCTTCATCCAGTCCCAAACATGCTCAATGGGGGACAGATCCGGAAATCTTGCTGGCCAGGGTAGTTGACTTACACCTTCTAGAGCACGTTGGGTGCCACGGGATACATGCGGTCGTGCATTGTCCTGTTGGAACAGCAAGTTCCCTTGCCGGTCTAGGAATGGTAGAACGATGGGTTCGATGACGGTTTGGATGTACCGTGCACTATTCAATGTCCCCTCGACGATCACCAGAGGTGTATCGCCAGTGTAGGAGATCGCTCCCCACACCATGATGCCGGGAGTTGGCCCTGTGTGCCTCGGTCGTATGCAGTCTTGATTGTGGCGCTCACCTGCACGGCGCCAAACACGCATACGACCATCATTGGCACCAAGGCAGAAGCGACTCTCATCGCTGAAGCCGACACGTCTCCATTCGTCCCTCCATTCACGCCTGTCGCGACACCACTGGAGGCGGGCTGCACGATGTTGGGGCGTGAGCGGAAGACGGCCTAACGGTGTGCGGGACCGTAGCCCAGCTTCATGGAGACGGTTGCGAATGGTCCTCGCCGATACCCCAGGAGCAACAGTGTCCCTAATTTGCTGGGAAGTGGCGGTGCGGTCCCCTACGGCACTGCGTAGGATCCTACGGTCTTGGCGTGCATCCGTGCGTCGCTGCGGTCCGGTCCCAGGTCTACGGGCACGTGCACCTTCCGCCGACCACTGGCGACAACATCGATGTACTGTGGAGACCTCACGCCCCACGTGTTGAGCAATTCGGTGGTACGTCCACCCGGCCTCCCGCATGCCCACTATACGCCCTCGCTCAAAGTCCGTCAACTGCACATACGGTTCACGTCCACGCTGTCCATGCTACCAGTGTTAAAGACTGCGATGGAGCTCCGTATGCCACTGCAAACTGGCTGACACTGACGGCGGCGGTGCCCAAATGCTGCGCAGCTAGCGCCATTTGACGGCCAACACCGCGGTTCCTGGTGTGTCCGCTGTGCCGTGCGGGTGATCATTGCTTGTACAGCCCTCTCGCAGTGTCCGGAGCAAGTATGGTGGGTCTGACACACCGGTGTCAATGTGTTCTTTTTTCCATTTCCAGGAGTGTATTACGCTTACAACAATCAAACATTCTTACGTTAGGAAATAGTTTGACATTTTATTCATACGCTTATACGCTCCACTTTCTTAAGCATGAGATCGATAAGAAATTTTAATATAAATTTGGGATCGTCATTTTCTTCCATACAATTTTGGTTATGTCCCCATTTCTTCTCCTTCACCGCGTGGGGTAGCCGCACGGTTTGAGTCGCCTTGCCACGGTCCTCGCGGCTTCCCACGTCGGACGTTCGAGTCCTCTCTCGAGCATGCGTGAGAGTGTTGTCCTTAGCGTAAGTTAGATTGAGTAATGTGTAAGCCTAGGGACCGATTACCTCAGCAGTTTGGTCCCATAGGAACTTATCCCCAAATTTACAAAATTCTCTTCTTTTTCTCACTCTAACAATCTTCTCATCACTAATTCTGGAATTGTTTCCGCCATTTTCAAAACTTATTCTCGAGTTAATTTATCTAACCCTACCAGAATCACCAGTTTAGTTATCCTGCGTTTATTCTCCGGTTAGGGGTTATTATGAGTTTGTACAACGTGTTTCCCGCTGTATTCCGAGAATAGAACTTACACTGCTGCTAACTGGGAACTGTACGAGTGGCCCTTAGTACGTATCGTAGCGATCTGGAAAAACATTTCTGTTAAAAGCTCATTTCTTGAATATGCCAAGATGATTAACATGTAATCTTTCTTACCAGTTTTTACTGTTTGTCGTTTATTTTCACTCTGGTAGACAAAATCTATAGATTTTGTTAATAATTATTAGAATGCTGTTCATTTGCACACCTGCTCAACCACATAAAGAAACAGCGGTAGGCATTACCCCGTTCAGGTTTATTCGGCTCAGCGCATATAGCCCCGTCCCCTTTTGTCTGTGGGAAAGCTTTTTATTTCTAAATGCGACGGGGATTCTACTGACAGTGCCGTCACGTACACTATCCACAGATTCGAAAAATCAGCTTATGATTCGTTCGGAAATCAACTTAGAGAGTGTTCAAAAATCTTCCAAACCCAACAGGAATGCGTTTGAAAATAACATGAACATTCGATAGACCAACATGCATTGGATGCTAAGCGTCTGTGAAACCAGATTGTTTTCTTCAAGAATACGAATTTGATGCCCCCTGAAATTGCCGATCGGTGCAGATGCCTCGGTTTGCCCCTCTCGCCCCCCGCCCGCGACCGTAGATACGGGCCTGCAACACATCGTGAAACACACACACACACACACACACACACACACACAGTGAGTTATACAGCCAGTCACCAACGTTGTCAGAGATTCCGATTTGTTGGAAAACTTAACGTTCCCAGTTTTTGTGTTCTGTCAGGAAAATGGATTCTCCTCCGAAATCCTCCGATTTATATTTTCAATTTCTTTTATAAATTAATGTTTTGTGATGTAAGACTTGGTATTACTCCGATAATGTGATACCAATACGTGTGAATGTTTTGCTTGTAGCTGGTAACCGCTGATGATCGGAATAAAACAAACCCAGTTACAGTAGCGCAACACTTAGTTTACACTGAAAGTTACCCAGTTTACATGGTTACGCAGGTTCAGCATTAAACAGGTAAATAAGGGATCAAGTAGTGAACCCAACATCTCATCGAGAGAGGTAGGAATAAACGACACAATAGAGCACGAAACATAATAAAGAATGGGTACATGATCCTCTTTTTCGTGGGTGGTTAAGTAA
Source organism: Schistocerca gregaria (assembly GCF_023897955.1). Classification (NCBI taxonomy): domain Eukaryota; kingdom Metazoa; phylum Arthropoda; class Insecta; order Orthoptera; family Acrididae; genus Schistocerca; species Schistocerca gregaria. Next base: position 970,203,473 of record NC_064921.1, on the reverse strand, counting down.
AAGTAACACAGGTTCTTTTTTTATTAGTGTTCCTCAGATGATGAACACTTTAGTCTAAGATACAGGAGGAATGATCTGAAGAAACATGTAACAGTGAAAAAACATGTGTAAAATAATAGTACTGTTGGAAACAGTTTAAATTAACTGAAATGCCCTCTGCGAACGTTCGAATCAAATTAAGTCAAAGTGCCAAGGAATGTGAAATAGGTTCGGCTAGTTTTGTTTAGCAGCACGACTACCAATAAGAGTAATTCAGCACTTGCCCAGTCTGATAAAAGCAATATGTCCAGATTCTGAAATTTTAAAGCACGCCGAGTAGCGTAGAACAAAGTTAATGGCCATAATAGATACTGTGAGTGGGAAGGAAACTTTGACTCAGTTCGCTGAACTTCTCAAAAGAAACACAATTTTCCTTACTGTAGACTAATCCACTGACAAGGGTTGTATAAAAAAATGTATGTCTACTAGTTCGTGTAATTATAATTAGTAAAACCGATGACCAGTTCCTTGGAATTATTGTTTTGAATGAAGCTGATAGCAGTATTTTGTTTGAACGTATTGTTAGATTTTTAATGACCTTGACATACATAGCAAAAGAAACATGATAGGTTTTGCTGCAGACAGTGCAGATGTAGTCACTAGGAGCTACCATTCATTTCGTACATTTCTGCACAAGGACATACTACATCTTTTCATAATGAAATGCATATGTCACTCATTTGCACTTAGTTCTTCCTGGGAACATCACTAACTGCTAAGAGGAATAGAAGATCTTGCAAGAAATGTTCACAGCTATTTTCAGTCAAGTCCCAAGCGTGTAGCTGAGATGACGGATTTCAAGATTTCTTAAACGTAAAACCTCACAAGACAGTACATCAATGTCAAACACGCTTGCTTTCCTTAAAGATAGTTGTTGCTTGGAATCTCGACGAATATGAGGCCTTGAAGCTGCATCTTACCGATGCCTTCTCGAACGAACGACTTCTTGCCTGTGAAACTATACTCCAGATATTGAACAGTCGAACTTCAAAACGGTTTCTTCAATTTATGGATTTCGTACTACCGTTATTCAACTATTTGAATTAGAAAATGAAGACTGAATCACCACAAATTCATGTTATGTGGCGTTATGTAGTTGAGAACAATTTTGGACTACTTCATGAAAGATGAATAACTTTCGCCGTGACCGGTTAGTTTGTGTGGGGTTTAGCCCAGAAATTAGATAGAGCTAGACATAATCCCACGTGAGACACTGGGATGGGGGCCCTCAAATCCAACATGGCGCGTCCCAATGGCTGGTAGGGGAATCTCCTCTAGATATGCAGGACAGATGAGAATAAGGCCTAGCAAAATAAGCAACCGCGGATCAACTCAGATGAACAGAAAGTGGTCAACGGCTCCAATGGTAGAAGAGGACATATGTCTCAATGGTGGAAAAGGCAGAAGAACCGAATACCGAATCCACTTTCCGTCTGACTTGGACTGGGCGGCAAAGTGGTTAGCGTCTGTCTACCTAGTAGAGTGCACACCTTACGTTCCAGGAACTAGCAATCCCTGGTCCTAAACTGCCAGTGGGAAAACTGGACAAATCTTCGATAGCAAGTAATTATGATCCGTGAGATTAATAACAGAATTACTCCAGGTGGTAACCAATCCTTCCGTTAACAGACAGCAGCTGGGGCTTCGGATTCTGGTAGACCTGAGCTACCAACATCACAGAGAAAGTTAGCTGGCAAACTACCATCAAAGAGACCCACTCTCATCTTGTACTTCAACGTTAGCACCTTACGACAACCTGGTAAACTACACATCTTGACCTCAGAATTAGATCCACAGAAGGTACAGATACTGGCTCTTAAGGAAACACGCTTTACATATGAAAACTCACTAGACTATGGTAATTATCGTACCTTCAAAAGTAAAACAGACAAAAGATGTGGTGCCCCACTCCTGGGTATGGAATTTGTCGTTCACAAGAGCATAGTTGATTCGATTAAAGAAGTCACCACCGTAAGTAATATGCTATTGACAATGCGCATACAATGCACAGACAAAAAATACACACTAATTAATGTATATGCACCCACAAACATTAAAATAAAAGAGATCTGTTGAAGATAGAGCAGTTCTGGTCTAAACTCGAGACTATTATGGCATTAGTCGCCAAAGAATGCAATAAGAGATCACTAGGTGACTTCACTGCCCAGATTGGCAGAGAAAATGAATACTAAAAGACAGTAGGCAAATTCCCGGCCCTGAAATGCACCAACAAGAATGGCATGAGACTCACTGAACTGTGCCAACAGAGAAATCTGAAAATAATGTTCACCTCTCTGAGGAAACATCCTCGAAAACAGAAGGCTCGGAGATATCCTATACAGTCTCTCGGAGAATATCAGACCGACTACATGGCCATCACACACCCTTCACAGAAGGAAATTCATGCCGTTGAAGTTCGAAGAGGAGCCATCTAGTGCGGATCAAAGTGAAATTTACTTCGAAAAGAATCCGTCACAACAAAATTCATCTTCAAAATCTTGACACCAAAAAGATCAAACAAAGCAACATAAAAGAAGACTGGGGAAATGAAAAGGCAGGCTCCTGGCATCAATTCCCTAAGATAATCAAGATAGCCAAAGAAGCAATACCACTGCAGAAGAATAAGAAACATCCGTGGTGGGATTCCGCATTTGAAGAAGCACTGGAAGAAGGAATGAGTGCTTTTCAGAAATATAACTCTAAGATGTCATTGGAGATGCAACAAAATTATCTTCAGACCAGAAAGGAAGTCTTGAAAATTATCAGACAAACAAAGGAGAGGCACATGAAGGACCAGTTGGACTCGATAGAAAAAGATTTCGGAGATCACAATGCTTGAGACTTTTACTGGACGTTTGCAGAGAGGATTCGAGGATACACCACTGTGAACTTACGTTTCCGATAACCTGGGGACAAACCCGCGCTGAACAACCGAGATAATTGTAGAGAATTGGCTCGATATTTCTCAGAGCTACTCAATTACCAGGAGCCCACATCAAGATGGCCCAAAGAGACTCCCGCACAAGTAAACCCAGAATCTCCAACACCTAGTAAAGAGGAAATCCATAGACGCATCTTCAGACTCAACAATAACATTGCATCTGTAGATGAATTGCAGAACTAATGAAGAACAAAGGCCAAAATACACTTGAGGAGCTCACACAACTCATCATAGACATCTGGAAAACGGAAAGGATACCGGAAGAATGGAAATGTGCACTCATCCATCCATTTCACAAGAAAGGTGACACAACAGATGTCTGTAACTACAGAGAGATTTTTCTCCTTGAAGTCACCTACAAAATTCTATCGACGTGCCTTCTTCAAAGAACACAAGAACAGCTTGAAAACAAAATTTGTGACTATGAAGCTGGTTTCCGACCGGGGCGTTCTTGTGTTGAACAAATTTTCAATTTGAAGATTCTATTGAAATATAGAGCCACCAGAAGCTCTCCTATCATCTTTATGTTCGTCGCCTTCAAGAAGGCATATGATTCGGTCGATCGACATTTCCTTTTTAACGTCTTAGAAGAACAAGGGCTTGATCGAAAGACATTAAGACTCATCAACGAAACACTCACGGGCACGAAGTCAAAAGTGGAATTCATGTGGGAATTGTCAGAGCCCTTTAAGATAAAGGTCGGTGTGCGACAAGGTGATGGATTGTTACCACTGGTTTTCACCCTTGTTCTGGATAAAGTAATCCGAGTATAGGAGAAAGAACTGAAAACCCAGGACCACAGGAAACCCATTCAACTAGGACGAAAGAATGATAACATGAAGGTCAGTTGTTTAGCTTTCACAAACGATCTAGCTATGCTAGCAACCTGCGAAAATACACCGATCAAAGAGACTGAAGTCCTCAAGGAATGCGCTGAGAAAACTGGACTACAAATTTCATTCGAGGAGCCAAAGTTCATTTGCACTAAGTTCGACATTCAACACAAAATACGGGCAGACCAAACGGATTCCACACTTCAAATATCTTGGTGAGATCATAGAACCAACAGGTTTGGAAAAGGAAGCAGAGAAAGTTCGGTTACAAAAGTTCAGACGAGCATATGGGAGAACGCGTAAAATCTACAAGGTGAATTGTAGGTCCATTCATACAAAGATCAAACATTTTAATACAGTGATTAAACCTGAAGTGCTGTACGCGAGCGAAAGCTTGGCACTTAAGAGAAAAGGTGATCTGGAGAACTACTTGAAGGAGGGAAGAAAGATCATGATGAAAATGCTGGGACCAGATAAAACAGAAGGGTGGAGGGGGGGGGGGGGAGGGTATGTACTCAAATCACGCAAAGCAATGGAAGAACTGTCCAGCTTGCAGCGGATATCAGGAAACGAACGCTGAAATTTTATGGGCACATTTACAGACTCCCATGTTCAAGGTAAACTCACAAGATTTTGACATACACTGCAAAACTGAAGAACATTCCATGGGTAGAAGGAGTCAAATATGACTTGGATAAGTCACAGATAGGAACATCGGATATACCAGATGGCAAACTTTATCATCAGAAGATAAATACATGGGTAGTAAAGACAGAGAATGAACAAGTGGTCAGAAGACAGCACATAGCGAAAGAATGAAAGCTATATCGGCTATTAGAAAGGCGAATCATAAACGTAATGTGTGATCCGACAGGGTCCACATGCACATAATAATAATAATGATGAATACCTTTCGAAGACTACGTTGGAGAACCTGCAGCATAAAAATCGCAGTTATTTTAATCTATTAGAAAATATTTATTTTAGTGCTACAATTTCTCCCACAGTCAAAAGTATAAATTCCAGTCATTTTCAACCTTTACATGATACTTACTTTGGTGCTACAATTCCTCCTACAGCCTAAAGCCGAAAACTAAGGCCCAAGAAGCGCAAGTACTTCAAGTTTCGATGCTTAGACTTCTTCATCGAAGGTTCTAAACATATATACAAGAGATTTCATTTTAATGACAACCTGGTGACAGGACAAGAAGCTCTTCAGCTTGAAAACGTAAAAAACAAATCTGTTTCATCATTTTAGGACTTGAATAGCAGTTTCCGAATTTAATTGGAGACAATGAGTTACAAAAACTAGACACAGAGCGGGGAAAGCTTCGAAATACTGATATTAACAGCATCACCTCTGATTCAACAGTATTCTGGATAGCGGCCTGAGATATAAAAAGAGGACGCAGGAACATTGTTTCCAAAATTATCTAAATTAATGAACGCACTTTTTTGCTTACCTCATTCACCGGTTAGCGTTGAAGGAGAGTTTCTACGGCGAATAGACTGAAACGCAAGACAAGAAATCGATTGACCAGAGGAACAATTTCAGGACTTCTACATGCAAGAGGTTAACAAAAACTTATGCCTGTTACAACTTTAAAGAAAGTGCTGCAGTTATCAAATCAATGAACAGTGAAATGTACAAAAAATCTACAAGAAAACTACGATAAATACTTTCAGCGTTCTGGAGGAAAATCAAAGTGGAAGAAATAATTTCAAAGCGTTTTAAATAAGAAATACCCGTAGAGAAGAAATAGTAATGTAACAGTGTAAAATCGTTATAATTACGTGCTTTTCAGTAGTAGTTACTTACTGGCTTCTGGTATAGAGAAAATAGTTGTGTAATAGCGTGAAATCGTCGTAAACAATATGCTGTGGTTTTTTTCAGTACATCTATTGTGGATGACGAACTGCGACTCTTATTTAAACTGACGTTTAGCTGGTAATAAATATGCAGACAGTCGCTATTTTACTATTTATTGAACTATGAGTATGTTTTCGAGCCATTGCAGACCCATCTTCAGATGGAGGTGTTACAGAAACATTATCTTGAGGACCAAGTGTAGCTAGATGCCACGCTGGTGTTGCTGGTGGAAATAAAGGAAATTTAGTAATCGGTGACAAAACATTTACGAATAGGAAAGTTCTTTGTGTTTTAGGTACTTACTGTGCGCTACCTTGTGCCATTCACATCAGATTGCTTCTTTCAATGTGCGTTATTACGCTTGTACACAAATAAGCACAGTATGCAGCTACACTTGGTTTTACAGTGGCTCACAGGATGTAAACATTCGATGTATTTACAAAGAATACGGATATGTAAAAGCGTCGCATGTTTACATCCTGTGAGCCATTGTAAAACCAAGCGTAGCTACATACTGTGTCTATTTGTGTACATAGCGTAATAGTGCACATTATAAAAAGCAATGTGATGTGAATAACACAAGTTAGTGCACAGTAAGCACCTAAAACATAAAAAACTTTCGGATTCATAAATGATTCGTCACCGATTACTAAATTTCCTTTATTTCCGCCAGCAACACCAACGCGGCATCTGGCTACACTTGGCCCACAAGACAATGTTTATGTAACACCTCCACCTGAAGATGAGCCTGCAGTGGCCCAAAAACATGTTTATGGTTGAATAAACAGTAAAAAAGCGGCTGGTAGCACATTTATTACCACATAAACGCCAATATGCTTTTTGTTAGTGGCTACTTGCTGGCTTCTCATGAATGAGCGCTTCAGAGGTGTTGGGTAAGTTTGTAGAGTAGTTTCACAAATTTTATTTCACTGCTCTTAACAGTGGCAAACTAAGGATGAGAGCGGGGACGGAGGAGCGGCCCATCGCGAGCGTCTCGTCCAGAGACGGTCCTCCAAAACTCGAGAGCCAAAATACGTTCATTAAATAGGTGGCAGTCTGGATTTAGTGGCATTGATGCGTGGAAGAGAGGCTGGTGTGTGTGTGGAGGGGGGGGGGGGGGGGGGAGGGAGGATGGGGGACATTTATTTTTGCCGACCTGGGCATCTGGAGTGGTGCGAGGGGGCAGTAAGGTGCAAGACTGGGGGCTTCTTTTGTTTTCCCGCTCCAGCCCTCCGACGGGCTTAGTTCGCCGCCGCCTCGTTCATAATGTAAGTTAAGCGCATAGATATTCTGAAATAAAAATACGGATTCTTACCCACAATCTTCCGACTTTTCGTTGTTGAACATCCTATTACATTTTTTTCCCTTTCGCAACACTATTGGTCACACTAACACCGGCCACACCCACCTCTGCTTTGCGGCCTCCCACCAGGTCTCCGCTCCCGTACACTTGTTTAACACAGTGTTCTACTTGGGAACGAAAGCGCCTTACAGGTTACTGGCAGTTACTGCAGGACCCTCGTTGAAAATCATCTCGAATGTCGAGAGTATAAAGATGTAGAAAGTCACTAGGGTATCACACAACTTTGACGGCCAAGGTGACCGAGCGGTTCTAGCGCTACAGTCTGGAACCTCGCGACCGCTACAGTCGAAGCTTCGAATCATGTCTCAGTCATGGATGTCTGTGATGCCCTTAGGTTAGTTAGGTTTAAGTAGTTCTCAGTTCTAGGGGACTGATGACCTCAGAAGTTAAGTCCCGTAGTGCTCAGAGCCAGGCCATTACCACACAACGTTTATTTACTGTTGTTGTCTTTAGTCTGAAGACTTCTTTAATGCAGTTCTCCACTCTAGATTCACATTGGGCAGCATTTTCATATCTGCATAGCTACTGCAAACTACATCCACTTGAACCTACACTCCTGGAAATGGAAAAAAGAACACATAGACACCGGTGTGTCAGACCCACCATACTTGCTCCGGACACTGTGAGAGGGCTGTACAAGCAATGATCACCCGCACGGCACAGCGGACACACCAGGAACCGCGGTGTTGGCCGTCTAATGGCGCTAGCTGCGCAGTATTTGTGCACCGCCGCCGTCAGTCTCAGCTAGTTTGCCGTGGCATACGGAGCTCCATCGCAGTCTTTAACACTGGTAGCATGCCGCGACAGCGTGGACGTGAACCGTATGTGCAGTTGACGGACTTTGAGCGAGGGCGTATAGTGGGCATGCGGGAGGCCGGGTCGACGTACCGCCGAATTGCTCAACACGTGGGGCGTGAGGTCTCCACAGTACATCGATGTTGTCGCCAGTGGTCGGCGGAAGGTGCACGTGCCCGTCGACCTGGGACCGGACCGCAGCGACGCACGGATGCACGCCAAGACCGTAGGATCCTATGCAGTGCCGTAGGGGACCGCACCGCCACTTCCCAGTCAATTAGGGATACTGTTGCTCCTGGGGTATCGGCGAGGACCATTCGCAACCGTCTCCATGAAGCTGGGCTACGGTCCCGCACACCGATAGGCCGTCTTCCACTCACGCTCCAACATCGTGCAGCCCGCCTCCAGTGGTGTCGCGACAGGCGTGAATGGAGGGACGAATGGATACGCGTCGTCTTCAGCGATGAGAGTTGCTTCTGCCTTGGTGCCAATGATGGTCGTATGCGTGTTTGGCGCCGTGCAGGTGAGCATCACAATCAGGACTGCATACGACCGAGGCACACAGGGCCAACTCCCGGCATCATGGTGTGGGGAGCGATCTCCTACACTGGCGATACACCTCTGGTGATCGTCGAGGGGACACTGAATAGTGCACGGTACATCCAAACCGTCATCGAACCCATCGTTCTACCATTCCTAGACCGGCAAGGGAACTTGCTGTTCCAACAGGACAATGCACGTCCGCATGTATCCTGTGCCACCCAACGTGCTCTAGAAGGTGTAAGTAAACTACCCTGGCCAGCAAGATTTCCGGATCTGTCCCCCATTGAGCATGTTTGGGACTGGATGAAGCGTCGTCTCACGCGGTTTGCACGTCCAGCACTAACGCTGGTCCAACTGAGGCGCCAGGTGGAAATGGCATGGCAAGCCGTTCCACAGGACTACATCCAGCATCTGTACGATCGTCTCCATGGGAGAATAGCAGCCTGCATTGCTGCGAAAGTTGGATATACACTGTACTAGTGCCGACATTGTGCATGCTCTGTTGCCTGTGTCTATGTGCCTGTGGTTCTGTCAGTGTGATCATGTGATGTATCTGACCCCAGGAATGTGTCAATAAAGTTTCCCCTTCCTGGGACAATGAATTCATGGTGTTCTTATTTCAGTTTCCAGGAGTGTATTTCTTTTGATGCAACTCTGCGAAATGGTGCCCTGCAGTTCCGCATTTCGTTATGTAGGGCTGCGAAATGCTTTGTCTGGCTTTAAAGTTGTATCCGTAACATGTATGCTCTAGGCAGTACCGTTTTCGTTTTTCACACTTCTCATTCTCTAGCCGGAAAGAAAGAGAAGGCTGTTGGAGTTGGGATTCATCAGAGAGGGGGATTTCTTCAGCAATCAGATACCAGGTCAGTTAGTAGTTGGACCGTGGGATTCTCATTGAGGATCAATAACTAGCTGATTTCCAGTTCCTCCGTTTTCCTTACAACTAATGTGCAATCCTCCCGAAAACTTTTACGTAGAATTGGGTGAGGCGTAGTCATACAGCACGTATTTTTAATTTCTTTCCAAAACAATATGTTCCCAAACAAAAATGAGAAACATTAGAACACAGTCTGTGTGTTATTACACTATATTCCACTGTTTCCACGTATGGTAAGAGATGTGTAGTATTGCTATGTTGATGATAGTTACACGCTACACCAATGGCACTGAGTGATGCATCAGTGTTCTAAAGCTGGTGTAACTATGAGTGGGTGCTGAAAAGTAACACCTCTGAATACATTTTACTCCGTTCTCAGTATCTATTAAGCTGTTTCATGTCATGCACATTCCCCAGTCGACCTTCCACCTGCAGTGACGCAAATTACAACCCTCTGCCACTACAGGGCTCCCCATTTAGCACGTGTAACGTAACTAACCCCCCCCCCCCCCATGAACCATGGTTCTTGCCGTTGGTGGGCAGGATTGCATGCCTCAACAATACAGGTAGGGTATCTGTTGAGAGGCCAGACAAATGTGTGGTTCCTGAAGGGGGGCAGCAGCCTTTTCAGTAGTTGCAGGGGCAACAGTCTCGAAGATTGACTAATCTGGCTTTGTAACACTAACCAAAACGGCCTTGCTGTGCTGGTCCCGCGAACAGCTGAAAGCAAGGGGAAACTACAGCCATAATTTTTCCCGAGGGTATGCAGCTTTACTATATGGTTAAATAATGATGGTGTCCTCTCGGGTAAAATATTCCTGGGGTACAATAGTCCCCCATTTGGATCTCTGGGCGGGGACTACTCAAGAGGATGCCATTATCAGGAGAAAGAAAACTGCGGTTCTATGGGTTGGAGCAAGGAATGTTAGATCCCTTAATCGGGCTGGTAGTTTAGAAAATTTAGAAAGGGAAATAGATAGGTTAAAGTTAGATACAGTGGCAATTAATCAAGTTCGGTGGCAGGAGGAAGAAGACTTCTGGTCAGGTGAATACAGGGTTATAAATACAAAATCAAATAGGGCTAATGCAGGAGTAGTTTTAATAATGAATAACAAATAGGAATGTGGGTAAGCTATGACAAACAGCAAAGTGAACGCATTATTGTGGCCAAGATAGATACTAAACCCACGCCCACCACACTAGTAAAAGTTTATATACCAACTAGCTCCGTGGGTGACGAAGAGATTGATGAAATGTATTATGAGATAAAAGAAATTATTCAGATAGTGAAGGGAGACCAAAATTTAATAGTCATACTTGACTGTAATTCGATACTAGGAAAAGGAAGACAAAAAAACGTAGTAAGTGAATATGGAATGGGGGTAAGGAATGAAAGAGGAAGCCACTTGTTAGAGTTTTGCACAGAGCATAACTTAATCATAGCTACCACTTGGTTCAAGAATCATGAAAGGAGGTTTTATACATGGAAGGAGCCTTGAGATCCTGGAAGGTGTCAGATAGATTATATAATGGTAAGACAGAGATTTAGGAACAAGGTTTTAAATTGTAAGACGTTTCCAGGGGCAGATGTGGACTCTGAAAACAAACTTTGGTTATGAACTGTAGATTAAAACTGAAGAAACTGCCAAAGGTGGGAATTTATGGAGATGGGACCTGGATAAATTGAAAGAACCAGAGGTTGTAGAGAGTTTGAAGGAGAGCATTGGAGAACGATTGACAAGAATAGGGATAAAATACAGTAGAAGAAGAATGTGTGGCTTTGAGAGATGAAATAGTGAAAGCAGCAGAGGATCAAATAGGTAAAAGAGGAGGGCTAATAGAAATCATTGGATAACAGAAGACATATTGAATTTAATTGGTGAATAGATAAAATAGAAAATTGCAGTAAAAGGAGCAGGCAAAAAGGAATGCAAACGTCTCAAACACGAGATCAACAGGAAGTGCAAAACGGCTAAGCAGGGATGGCTAGAAGACATATATAAGGATGTAGAGGCGTATATCACCAGGGGTAAGACAGATACTGCCTACGGGAAAATTAAAGTGACCTCTGGAGAAAAGATAACCACTTGCATGAGTATCAAGAGCTGAGATGGAAACCCAGTTCTAAGCAAAGAAGGGAAAGCAGAAAGGTGGATGGAGTATAAAGGGGGTCTATACAAGGCGATGATTTTGAGGACAATATTATGGAAATAGAAGAGGAGGTAGATGAAGATTAAATCTGAGATATGATACTGCGAGAAGAGTCTGACAGAGCACTGAAAGACCTAAGTCGAAACAAGGCCCAGGGAGCAGACAACATTCCATTACAACTACTGATAGCCTTGGGAGAGCCAGCCCTGACAAAACTCTACCATCTGGTGAGCAAGATGTATGAGACGGGCCAAATACCCTCAGACTTCAAGAAGAATATAATAATTCCAGTTCCAAAGAAATCAGGTGTTGACAGATGCGAAAATTACCGAACTATCAGTTTAACAAGCCACTGCTGCAAAATACTAACACGAATTCTTTACAGACGATTGGAAAAACTGGTGTAATACGACCTCGGGGAAGATCAGTTTGGTTTCCGTAGAAATGTTGAAACATGTGAGACAATACTGACCCTGAAACTTATCTTAGAAAATCGATTAAGAAAAGGCAATCCTAGCGTGGTTTGCATACGGTAAGAACTTCAGTACACACACCATCAGATTATTTGACTTGCCGCTCCAACGAAGTAGGCGAGTGTCAGCAACATGTCTCGTGGTCTTATCGTGGCGTGTTTATTATCTTCCATTAGCTCGGACGATAGAAATGCCACTTGCACGCTTAGAGTAGCAGATTGACTGTGGTCAACATTAAACAGAACTTGATTAACTTTCACAGACATTGATTAAAATAACAACAAGCATAAAAATTACTTAACTTGGTTCTGGATGCTATTTACAATTGACAATCTGACGTTCCTTTGGTATTAGTACGTTAATCTTATTCTCACATATATCTCTGATACTTAACAAAAGTGTCTATACATTTATCTTCATGGCTATGTACAGGAATTGGGTAATCTTATTAGGCGTAATTGAAACTTGACTTTAGACTGGTACAGACTAATGCAGACTGGTATAGACTAATGCAGACTGGTGCATACTGGTGCAGACAAATGCAGACTGACTAATTGGAGGTCTGTACACTCGTTATAATACCTCGTGCGTTCACATATCACTGCGCTAGTGAGGGGGAAAGGTTCTAAGTTAGCAGCAATGCCATTGGCTGCGTTACATATTAATACACATATCGGCCGAAGCAGAATTTGGTCCGTCTCTATGGCAGTGCCATCTCGTAGTGCGGAGACAGCCGAGCGCTGCGCCTGAGCTGTTGTGCTTAGTGAGGCGCGCTCTAGTGGGAAAGTTGTGTACGCACTAATTATGCTGAACTATGTACACAACACTTAGGTTTCTAGCTTTTGTCGACTTAGAGAAAGATTTTGAAAATTTTGTCTTGAATACTCTCTTTCAAATTCTGAAGGTGGCAGTGTTAAACACAGGGAGCGAAGGGCTGTTTACAATTTGTACAGAAACCAGATAGCAGTTATAAGAGTCGAGGGGCATGAAACGGAAGCAGTGATTGGGAAGGGAGTGCGCCAGGGTTTTAGCTTATCTCCAATTGTATTCAATCTGTGTATTGAGAATGCACAGAAGGGAACAAAAGAAAAATTCAGAGTATGAATGTAAATCCATGGAGAAGAAATAAAAACTCAGAGTTTCGCCGATGACCCTGTAATTCTGTCAGAAAGAGCAATGGACCTGGAAGAACAGCTGAACGGAATGGATAGTGTCTCGAAAGAGGATATAAGATGAACATCGACAGAAACAAAACGAGAATAATGGAATATAGTCGAATGAAATATGGTTATAATGAGAGAAATAGATTAGAAAGTGAAAGGCTTAAAGTAGTAAATGTGTTTGGCTATTTGGAGAGCAAAATAACTGATGATGGTCGAAGTAGAGAGGATATTAAATGTGGACTAGCAATGGCAAGGAAAGCGTTTCTGAAGAAGACAGATTTGTTAACATCGAGTATAGATTTAAGTGTCAGAAAGTCGTTTCTGAAAGTATTTGTATGGAGTGTATGGAAGTGGAATGTGGACGATAAATGGTTTAGACAGGAAGAGAATAGAAGCTTTCGAAACGTGGTGCTACAGAAGAATGCTGAAGATTGCATGGGTACATCACATAACTAATAAGGAGGTACTGAACACAATTAGGGAGAAGAGAAATTTGTGGCACCACTTGACTTGAAGAAGGGTTCGGTTGGTAGGACATGTTCTAAGGCATCAAGGGATCACTAATTTTGTATTGGAAGGCAGCTTGGAGAGTAAAAATCGTAGAGGGAGACCAAGAGATGAATACACTAAACAGATTCAGAAGGATGTAGATTGCAGTAGGTAGATGAAGAAGCTTGCACAGAATAGAGTAGCATGAAGAACTGCGTCAAACCAGTCTCTGGACTAAATACCACAACAACAACAACAACAACGTAACTATGGTGGAATGTGAGAAATAGCGCTCTGTAATCGGGTTTCGAATTCGAACAGTTCGTCCACTCTTGTAGTAGCGTCTCATTCAGCATGACAATGCCAGACATCACTCGAGCGACCCAACATCTGCAACAACGCGAAAACATGGATTCACTGTCATCGAGTATCCTCCAAACAGCCCCACCTTGGCTCCATTCGGTTTTCATCTGGGTACAAGACTTAATGAGCACTATCTCAAACTTCTCTTTGATAGTGATGAAGCTGCACAAGCAGAGTAGGGATTGGGGCTACGTTTACACAGTCAGTCATTCTTCATCGACAGTATCAAAAAACTAGTCTCTCGTTGGAAGAAATGTGTATGATGATGATGATGATGATGATGATGACGATGCTGGTTTGTAGGGAGCTCAATGGTGTGGTTGTCAGCGACTGTACAAATTCCAAATCTTTTCTCTGTTCAGTCTTGCAATTTCAGCTCACGGTTTAGTGGTTAGAATTGCTGCCCCTGGATGACGTGGTCCCTGGTTAGATTCCCTGTCCTGTCGAGGATTTTCTCCGTCCGCGGTCTGGGTGTTTGTGTTGTCCTCATCGTTTCATCATCTTTCAGGAAATGGTGGGAATCGCGTTCGTTGCTAGAGTGACTATGTGAGAAATAAATGTGGAGACATAATGAATAAAGATGTAGAATGTTAAAACAGTATTAGGGGTTATTGCGTAACAATTTCGGAAGCTTTATTTTTCAGCACAGTCTTTTATCTTGTGTCATTCCACAAAAGGAGGCGGCTGAAGCATTATTATTCCAACAGTCTGTCAGATGTTTTATTTTCTCGCCGACTCCATCCAGTACCTGTTCATTAGTATCCGAACAACCCATCTAATGCATGGAATTCTTCTGTGAAACCCTGTTTTTAAAGCTGTCATTCTCTACGTGTGTGCACTGTTCACCACTAACATATTTCTCCTATATGAGGCTACAATGCAAATAAATACCTTTACAAAGTTTCCCTTAACAGATATATGTTTCAGAACAGTTTTTCCGACTGCTGCAGACTGTGTCTTGTCTCTGCACTACTAGTACCGTCAGCGGCTAATTTGCTACCCGATTAGTGATAGTCTTGTATTACATTTATTCTGACATGTAGTACGTAAATATGTTCAGAATGTCTGCCAGATGCTGCACCCTTATTAATGCTAAAGCAACTTAATTAGAACATAACAGGATCGAGGATCCTGTCAATTATCATCTCAGTATTCTCGAATCCAATAACACAGGAAGACAATGGAAGTGTTAGATCTTTCCGCTCATGCATCACGCTGAGTAGGTAGTTTTTTTAGCTTTGTATTTATGATCCGCGGAAAGCTCCCTAGTAGCGTTATTTTTAACGTCTCACTTAGATGCCCTGAAAAATTAGAGGGTTTTCAATTTCCTATGGCAGCTCATTAAGTGTCCTCGCTGTATTTAGAAATTTCCTTTTTATGGTTAGACACCGTATTTCAGACGTACTGTACAGATATTTCTTCTCGAGAATAGTGATAACATTTTTCCCGAAGGGACTCAAGAGATTTAGAATGTTAAACAGAAAGATGGAAGAAAAATAATATGAAGGAAGGAGCTGTCACAGCTGAACATTTCATTCTGGAAGATTTTGTTGATATTTTGCACTATTTCTGTGATATGGTTCTAGAAAGCTTCCAACAGTAATGTTGACCATTTGAACGTTGCTTAAAGAGAGAAAAAGACAGTTTATCAAATTGCAGAAGTACTTTTCAATTTCGCTATGAGCTACAAATTACTTCTCACACTTCTTTAAATAAGCTGTACACACTGATGAACCCCAAAGCGTCTGAATCCGACAGGGACTGATAACCAGTGTGGAGCTTCCTCTGTCAAAAAGGTAACATTATTGATGTTAACCTCTAACGTAGATTTAAAATTGGCTTCATCAGTACACAGTACGTCACTCCTGAAAATCAAATTTTGATTTCCAAACCAGATGCCGACGGTGACAGTTATCTGTAATTCATTTTCGCATAATGCCTGATAAACGTGTATGAGATACGACCGTAACAATTAAACTGTAGAATTGTCCATGCAGAAGCTCTGCTCACTTCAGAATCGGTTGTTTCGTCTTCGTCTAGTGTGATGCTGATCGAAGCAATTTCAGCAAGAATATTCCGCAACTGCAATCCTCGAAGAACATGCGACCACGGTGGGCAATTTTTAGTATCTATCTAGGTAAACCCGTCCTGCTTGTAGGTAAGGCTGGCGATGTTCTACCGATACAACATGCATAAAAAATTCGTCTTTGTTAGAATGTAAAATTAATGAAAGCAAACAAACTGAAGATCAGCACTTAAACATCCTGTTAAAAGGCCTGTTGATACATGCCAGTGCTAGCACTAATGCAACTTACCCTGCCTTGCATCAACGATTCTGACTCGCGTCTGTTAAGTAGCACGTTAGGAGGTATAGCTTCTGGATTACGTCAGCGAAACGGTTAAAAATATCTTTGAGAAACCTGCTGGATGGTACAAATTCTTCCCATGATCCTTTTTGATACTTTGAAGTTGATTTTGTTTCCCAGTTCCCAGTGGTTTTCAGGCAACGTAAGGATCACCATTATGTTGCCTACAACGCGTTTGACCGGAAAATGATCCGATCACATTCTCTGAGAAAAAGTGTCTGTATGGTAGGTCCGAAGGAACTTGTGGAAGAGCTGTTCCTGAATGATAGATAGGGAACAATTTGTTGTGTGCGGATGAGGAAAGAATTAGCAGCTGTTCGCAAACAGTTGGGATCTTCGTTCGCCGTGTTCGTCAGGTCTCAGGCTGCTGCACTAGTCTACATTAATTGCGGCATGCCTTGGTCAACAGCTGTACTAGCGCTGTTGAATGAAGCCTCTGATGCCAGAGCGCAGACTGATCGAATTAAATGTGTAGTAAGTCCTCACAATGAGTAGAGACCAGTGAAGGAATGGCGGATTTCTGGACGTCAGAAAAAGTCGATATTGGCCGTACACCTGCCCATGCATGCTTTAACAAAACCGAGCGGAGTTGCGCAGTAATTATCACACTGGACTCTCATTCGGGAGGACGACCGTTCAAACTCATGTCCAGCCATCCTGAATTCGGATGTCCGTGATTTCCTTAAATAGCTTCAAACAACTATCGAGGTAGTTCTTTTGATAGTGCAAGGCCGACTTCCTTCCCCACCCTTTCCTGATCCGATGTGACTGGTGACCTCGCTATTTAGTCCTGTTCCCCCAAATCAACCAACCAACAACCTTATGAAGATGTGTAGCATGTAATACTTACAAGTGATATGAACTGGGAATCACAAGAAAAACAAATATTTGCAAAGGCTAACGGAAGACGTTGAGTTGTGGTACAGGCTCGTAGGCAGGGCAGTACATTTTTAAAGGAATCGCATTCAGTACGCTAAGTGTCGATTGTACATTTGTCAACGTTTAGGTCAGTAGTTGTCCTAGTCTGGGGATACGTAGCGCATATTGACTGTCAATTTTTTTTATGTTCAGTAGAGTGTAGAATGTAATCTTACGCTTCTGACTGGCAGATACAAACAATCCATAAGAACTGTCTCTTCTGCAACCGGTGCAAAAGCCCTTCAGTCGTACGTGATTTACAAGTTGTTGTTGTTGTTGTGGTCTTCAGTCCTAAGACTGGTTTGATGCAGCTCTCCATGCTACTCTATCCTGTGCAAGCTTCTTCATCTCCCAGTACTTACTGCTGCCTACATCCTTCTGAATCTGCTTAGTGTATTCATCTCTTAGTCTCCCTCTACGATTTTACCCTCCATGCTGCCCTCCAATGGTAAATTTGAGATCTCCCCAATTCTATTCAATGCCTCATTATTAGTTACGTGATCCACCAATCTAATCTTCAGCATTCTTCTGTAGCACCACATTTCGGAAGCCTTTATTCTCTTCTTGTCCCCAAATAGCAAAACTCCTTTACTATTTTAAGAGTCTCATTTCCTAATCTAATTCCCTTAGCATCACCCGACTTAATTCGACTATATTCCATTATCCTCGTTTTGCTTTTGTTGATGTTCATTTTATACCCTCCTTTCAGGACACTGCCCATTCCGTTCAACTGATCTTCGAAGTCCTTTGCTGTCTGTGACAGAATTACAATGTCATCGGCGAACCTCAAAGTTTTTATTTCTTCTCCATGGATTTTAATTCCTACTCCGATTTTTTCTTTTGTTTCCTTTATTGCTTGCTAAATATACAGATTGAATAAAATCGGGGAGAGGATACAACCCTGTCTCACTCCTTTCCCAACCACTGCTTCCCTCTCATGCCCCTCGACTCTTATAACTGTCGTCTGGTTTCTGTAAAAATTGTAAATAGCCTTTCGCTCCCTGTATTTTATCCCTCCCAGCTTTAGAATTTGAAAGAGAGTATTCCAGTCAATTTACAAGTTAAGAAAACCAATAAAAACACCTGGTTCCACAGAACATTTGAACGCTGTAGTTCGATGATTCGACGCAAGAGTTTTCTCGAATGCTTTAACATTAGGTTGATATATCCAAAATTTAATTATCATGTAAATTGATTTACTCTACGGGTATTAGATACCGTCGTGGCAGACAGCCGTCTGCTCTTTCCCCACGTTGATGCTTGGTAACAATTTCGAAGACATTATAATGTGGACAAACAAGAGAAGAGCATAAAATGCTTTTCTATTGTAGGGTCCTGTAGCCACAAAATCTATTCTGTTACCACGAACTGATTTTATGAAAAATGTGTTATGTAACTTTGGTTGGTTATTTCGGGGGGAGGGAACAACAGCGAGGTCATCTGTCATATGGAATTAAGGAAGGATGGGGAAGGAAGTCGGCCATGCCCTTCCAACCCTCCTGGCATTTGCCTGAGACTGTTTAGCGAAATCACGGAAAATCTAAATCAGGAAGGCTAGGCTCGGGTTTGAATCGTTGTCGTAGTAATGAGAGTCCAGTGTGCTCACTGCACCACCTCACAAGGTTATGTGACTTTCAGAGATAAGCTGGTGATGTATATGACATTATCCTAGCGGCATAACATTGTGAAAGCCTATTGAAGATGCTTCGTAAAAAAATTGACATTGATAACCAACCGAACATTTGCTACCGTAACACATTCGGAGCCTTAGGAAGATTTTTTCTGTGGCAATGCAAAGTGTTTGAATATGCCCTTGTCTTTCTCAGTTAAATACTTTACTATTTAAAATGAAAGTTAATTGGAATCCAATAACAGGTTGCTTCTCACTATCATTTCAATAAAGAAATTATGGTTTTAATAATTAATGGTCTTTCCGTTACTTGTTACCGAGCATTAACAAAATAGACAAACTGTGGATCCTGGTATACTATTCATATGCACTTCTAATACACAAGAGAGACAAACACACATGAGAATATAACGTTCCATACTGCAGTTTTCCACTCTTACTACATTGAGAGACAAAATTAACATATATGTAAGACACTGACTCACCTTCTGTGATTTACAACAGGCAGTAATGAGATCATTTACGAAGCAAAACCTTATAAGCCTCGGTCTTACGAACTCTTAATTTGAAGTTGGCAACAATACGTTAATAAGCAGTTTTATTAGGAAAATTACTTTCATTAACTTTAACTTCCTTTTTTTAATATGTTCAAGAGGCATTAATTAGCAAAAACACTGGTCTTTAATGTTCTTTCAGTAGGGACACTCGGAAATCAGTTTAGTTCAAACGGAGAGGAACCTGAGAGGTGTTATGATAAGGAGAAAAATCAAGGTAGGTACAGAAACTCAGTTGTAAATTACCTTGTATTTGAGCACACCAAGACATCCATTAAGCTGATCCTTCACTGTACATTGCTATAGTGCTCCATTACAGTGATTGCGCAATGTGGTGGCGATTGCATGTCGGTAGGTGGAATTACAGGTAGAATTGCTGGACTCAGTCATTTCTTGGTGGCGATGATAGATACAAATTCCAGAATAGTTCCAGCTATTTATCCATCCATCCGAGGCATTGGAAAGTAGGAGAAAAAACCTCTCTCGGAACCAGCACAGTATGCAACATTTACATGGCAGTGCACAATTTGGCAGCTCGTCCCCGACTGGTGGCTCGCCCCCGACTGACTCTCAGTTCCACCTTTTCTACCTAGGCCAACCACAATTTGCGCGCGCTACACAGTTCCGTTCCCGAGGGAACCACAACAACTTTTACATAAAGAATAACTAAGAACCCTAAGTGAGGATCCACAGTTTACATAACAGCAAACAAATACAATAAATAAAACAGAACATTTGCACATACTGACATTTCTACCAAACAATATTCACACAAAATTACAATTATATACAGTAAGTTTTGTTCCCTCCAAATGGGACAAAGAATTTAAATTACAGATACACTACTTTGAGTAGAACTAAACCATGACATCAAAGTTGGTACAAAGAAAGGAGTATACAATTCTGTGTAATCTATTCACTCAAATACATTTACAGACGCTTGATGATGTAATATTAAATGAAACATAAGCAAAATGAACCAGTAAAGCACTAGAGTTATGGTGTTACACATGCTGTGCAAGCTTCTTCATCTCCCAGTTCTTACTGCAACCTACATATTTCTGAATCTGCTTAGGGTATTCTTCTCTTGGTCTCCCTCTACGATTATTACCATCCATGCTGCTCTCCAACATTAAACTGGAGATCCTTTGATGCCTAAGAATATGTCCTAACTACCGATCCCTTCTGCTGGTTAGGTTGTGCCACAAATTGCTCTTCTCCCAAATTCTATTCAATACCTCCCCATTAGTTATGTGATCTACCCATCTAATCTTCAGCATTCTGCTGTAGCACCACATTTCGAAAGCATCTATTCTCTTCTTGTCTAGACTATTTAACGTCCACTTTTATTTCCATACATGGCTAAACTCCATACAAATTTCTCTTCTTTAGAAACGCTTTCCTTACCATTGGCAGGCTACATATTGTATCCTCTCTACTTCGTCCATCAGAAGTTAGTATGCTCCCCAAATAACAAAACACATTTACTACTTTAAGCGTCTGATTTCCTAATCTAATTCCTGCGGCATCACACGATTTAATACGACAACATTCCATTATTCTCGTTTATCTTTTGTTGATGTTCATCTAATGTCCTCCTTTCAAGACATTGTCCATTCCGCTCAGTTGCTCTTCCAGGTCCTTTGCCGTCTCTGACAAAATTACAATGTCATCGGCGAGACTCAAAGTTTTTATTTTTTCTCCATGTATTTTAATTCCTACTCCGACTTTTTCTTTTGTTTCCTCTACTGCTTGCTCAATATGCAGATTGAATAACATCGGGGATAGGCTACAACCCTCTCTCACTCCCTTCCGAACCACTGCTTCCCTTTCATGACCTTCAACTCTAACAACTGCCGTCTGGTTTCTGTACAAATTGTACATAGCCGGTCTCTCCCTGTATTTTACCCCTACAACCTTCAGAATTTGAAAGAGAGTATTCCAGTCAACATTGTCAAATCTTTCTCTAACTCTACAAGTGCTAGAAACATTGGTTTGCCTTTCCTTAATCTATTTTCTGATAGTTCGTTAATTTTCACATCTGTCAACAACTGCTTTCTTTGGTATCGGAATTATTATAATCTTTTTGTAGGCTGGGGATATTTCGCCTGTCTCATACATCTAGCTCACTAGATGGTAGAGTTTCTTTTCGACTTAGGTCTTTCAGTGCTCTGTCAAACTCTTCACGCAGGATTGTATCTTCTGCTACATCGCTATCTACATTTTCTTCCATTTCCATAAAATCGTCCTCAAGAACGTCTCCCTTGTATTGACCCTCTATATACACCTTCGGCCTTTCTGCTTTCACTTCTTTGCTTAGAACTGGGTTTCCATTTGAGCTCTTGATATTCACGGAAGTGGTTCTCTTTCCTCGAAAGGTCTTTTTAATTTTCCTGTAGGAATGTAGGCAGTATCTATTCTACCCCTAGTGAGATAAGCCTCTACATCCTTTCATCTGTCCTTTAGCCATCCCTGCTTAGCCATTTTGGACTTTTTGTCGATCTCATTTTGAGACGTTTCTATTCCATTTTGCCTGCTTCATTTACTGCATTTTTGTATTTTCGCCTTTCATAAATTAAATTCGATATGTCTTCTATTAACCAAGGATTTCAATTAGCCCTCATCTTTTTTGACTATTTGATCCTCTGCTATCTTCAATATTTCAACTCTCAAAGCTACCCATTCTTCTTCTACTGTATGTATTTCCCCAATTCTAGTCAAAACCTCCGTAATGCTCTCCCCTAAACTCTCTAAAACCTCTGGTTCTTTCAGTTTATCCAGATGAAATCTCCTCATATCCCACTTTTTTGCTGTTTCTTCAGTTATAATCTACAGTTCTTAACCAATAGTTTGTGGTCAGATTCCACATCTGGCCCTGGAAATGTCTCACAATTTAAAACCTGGTTCCTGAATCCCTGTCTTACCATTTCTGACACCTTTCAGTATCTCCAGGCTTCTTCCATGTGTACAACCTTCTTTCATTATTCTTGAACCAAGGGTTAGCTGTGATTAAATAATGCTCTGTGCAAAATTCTGCCAGGTGGCTTCCTCTTTCATTTCTTACCCACAATGCATATTCACCTACTGTGTTTCCTTCTCTCCCTTTTCCTACTCTCGAATTACAATCACCCATGACTATTAAATTTTCGTCTCCGTTCACTATCTGAATAATTTCCTTTATCTCATCATTCATTTCATCAATCTCTTCGTAATGTGCGGAGCTAGTTACCAAATAAACTTGTGCTTTTGTGGTAGGCGTTGGCCACGTGTCTATCTTGGCCACAATAATGCTTTCACTATGCTGTTTGTCGTAGCTAATCCACTTTTCTATTTCTTAATTCATTATTAAACCTACCCCTGCATTAGGCCTATTTGATTTTGTATTTATAACCCTGTATTCAACGGACCAGAAGTCTTCTTCTTCCTGCCACCGAACTTCACTAATTTCCACTATATCGAACTTCAATCTATCCAATTCCCTTTTTAAATTTTCTAGGCTACCTGCCCGATTAAGGTATCTGACATCCTACGCTCCGATCCGTAGCACGCCAGTTTTCTTTCTTCTGCTACCAATGTCTTCATGTATAGTCCCCGCCGTAGATCCGATTGGGGGGACTATTTTACCACCGGAATATTTTATCCAAGAGGACGCCAGCGTCATTTAACCATAGAATAAAGCTGTATGCCCTCGGGAAAAGTTATGGCTGTGCTTTGCTCTTGGTTTCAGCCGTTCGTGGTACCAGCACAGCGAGGCCATTTTGGTTAGCGTTACAAGGCCAGGTCAGTCAATCATCCAGACTGTTGCCCCTGCAACTACTGGGAAAGCTGCTGCCCCTCTTCAGGAACCGCACAATTGTCTGGCCTCTTAACAGATGCCCCTCCGTTGTGGTTGCACCCACGATACGGCAGTCTGTATCGCTCAGGCACGCCAGCCTCTCCCCCAACGGCAAGGTCCATGGATCATGGGGAACTGTGGGACGTGGGAGGGGGGGGGGGGGGGGGGGAGTAATCCAGTAACAAGTTCGGGCACTCTGTCCGGAACCGCGTGACTGCTACGGTCTCAGGTTCTAATCCTGCCTTGATGTGTGTGATGTCCTTGGGTTAGTTAGGTTTAATTAGTTATAAGTTCTAGGGGACTGATGACCACTGATGTTAAGTCCCATAGTGCTCAGAGCCTTTTTTCTTAATTACAAGTACTAGAAATTACTAATCACCAATTGAAATCATTCGTCACTCAAATTTATGCTCTCCCGTAACCAGAATGTGATGTCCACACTGCTTTAATGGTGGAAAACAATTTGAAGGGGTCTCCAACGTCGTTCCTTCGTCACCTAAGAATGACCTTGAAGAAGTAGCTGAAACTGGACAGTTATGCTAGTGATGATCGACTGTCGTTCTTCAGATTCATGCACTGTTTTTTCCACTAACGTGACACACCTACAGGCCAGCAGTTCGTTTGAACATTATAGGGAAGTCGCCTGTTGTGTCTATGTAATCTGAAAGTTGACACGTCTGCTGTTCGACTTACAAAATACTTGGAACGATACTTCTGAACGATCGCGCGAAACTGAGACCCTGTGGTCTAGGATGCCGGCACGGTAGCTCAGCGTGTTCGGTCAGAGGGTTAGCTGCTCTCTGTAATAAAAAACTGAGTTAATCGAGCAACAACGAACATTAAAGGATGTCTCGCGACGTCCGCACCGAGCAAATACAACGAACGAAGACGATCAAAATGAGATTTTTTTTTAAAAAAAAGGGGGGTAGCGTCTTTCATTCATAATCGAAAACATCTGCGGTCCCGTGTTCGATCCCCGCCACTGCCTAAATTTAGATAAATAATCAGCATTGGCGACCGAAGACTTCCGGCATAAGAATTCAGCCTCATTCTGCCAACGGCCTTGTCAAAGAGGGCGGAGGAGCGGATAGAGATTCAGCGCACTCTCTTGTCTTAGGGGTGGGAAATTGCCCCTAAAGGCGGAAGAATCAGCAATGATCAACGACATGAGGATGCAGAAGGCAATGGAAACCACTGCATTAAAGACACGTAACGTGTATCCACAGGACATGTGGCCTGTAGTTGAAGAAGTGTCATGATGATCTCTCCATTGGCAAAAGATTCCGGAATAGTTCCCCATTCGCATCTCCGAGAGGGGACTGCCAAGGCGGAGGTTACCATGAGAAAACGATTGAATAATCAACGAAAGGATAACGTTCTACGAGTCGGGGCGTGGCATGTCAGATGCTTGAACGTGGTAGGGAAACTAGAAAATCTGAAAAGGGAAAGATATAGTAGGGGTCAGTGAAGTGAAGTGGAAGGAAGACAAGGATTTCTGGTCAGATGAGTATCGGGCAATATCAACAGCAGCAGAAAATGGTCTAACAGGTGTAGGATTCGTTATGAATAGGAAGGTAGGGCAGAGGGTGTGTTACTGTGAAAAGTTCACTGACCGGGTTGTTCGAATCAGAATCGACAGCAGACCAACACCGACAACGATAGTTCAATTATACATGCCGACGTCGCCAGCTGAAGATGAACAGATAGAGAAAGTGTATGAGGATATTGAAAGGGTAATGCAGTATGTGAAGGGGGACGAAAATATAATAGTCATGGGCGACTGGAATGCAGTTGTAGGGGAAGGAGTAGAAGAAAAGGTTACAGGAGAATATGGGCTTGGGACAAGGAATGAAAGAGGAGAAAGACTAATTGAGTTCTGTAACAAGTTTCAGCTAGTAATAGCGAATACCCTGTTCAAGAATCACAAGAGGAGAAGGTATACTTGGAAAAGGCCAGTAGATACGGGAGGATTTCAATTAGATTACATCATGGTCAGATAGAGACTCCGAAATCAGATATTAGATTGTAAGGCGAAACCAAAAGCAGATATAGACTGAGATCACAATATAGTACTGATGAAGAGTAGGCTGAAGTTCAAGACATTAGTCAGGAAGAATCAATACGCAAAGAAGTGAGATACGGAAGTTCTAAGGAATGACGAGATACGTTTGAAGATCTCTAATTCTATAGATACAGCAATAAGGAATAGCGCAGAAGGCAGTACAGTTGAAGAGGAATGGACATCTCTAAAAAGGGCCATCACATAAGTTGGGAAATGAAACATAGGTACAAAGAAGGTAGCTGCGAAGAAACCATGGGTAACATAAGAAATACTTCAGTGGATTGATGAAAGGAGGAAGTACAAACATGTTCCGGGAAAATCAGGAATACATAAATACAAGTCACTGAGGAATGAAATAAATAGGAAGTGCAGGGAAGCTAAGACGAAATGGCTGCAGGAAAAATGTGAAGACATCGAAAAAGATATGATTGTCGGAAGGACAGACTCAGCAGACAGGAAAGTCAAAACAACCTTTGGTGACATTAAAAGCAACGGTGGTATCATTATGAGTGCTACGGGAATTTCACTGTTAAATGCAGAGGAGAGAGCAGATAGTTGGAAAGAATACATTGAAAGCCTCTTTGAACGTGAAGATTTGTCTGATGTGATTGAAGAAGGAACAGGAGTCGATTTAGAAGAGATAGGGGATCCAGTATTAGAAGCGGAATTTAAAAGAGCTTTGGAGGACTTACGGTCAAATAAGGCAGAAGGGATAGATAACATTCCATCAGAATTTCTAAAATCATTGGGGGAAGTGGCAACAAAACGACTATTCACGTTGGTGTTAGAATATATGAGTCTGGCGACATACCATCTGACTTTCGGAAAAGCATCATCCACACAATTCCGAAGACGGCAAGAGCTGACAAGTGCGAGAATTATCGCACAATCAGCTTAACAGCTCATACATCGAAGCTGCTTACAAGAATAACATACAGAAGAATGGAAAAGAAAATTGGGAATGCGCTAGGTGACGATCAGTTTGGCTTTAGGAAAGTAAAGCCACGAGAGAGGCAATTCTCACGTTACGACTAATAATGGAAGCAAAGCTAAAGAAAAATCAAGACACGTTCATAGGATTTGTCGACCTGGAAAAACCGTTCGGCAATATAAAATGGTGCAAGCTGTTCGAGATACTGAAAAAAGTAGGGGAAAGCTATAGGGAGAGACAGTTCAAATACAATATGTACAACAACAAAGAGGGAATAATAAGAGTGGACGATCAATAACGAAGTGCTCGTATTAAGAAGGGAGTAAGACAAGGCTGTAGCCTTTCGCCTCTACTCTTCAATCTGTACATCGAGGAAGCAATGATGGACATAAAAGGAAGGTTCAGGAGTGGAATTAAAATACAAGGTGAAAGGATATCAATGATACGATTCGCTGATGACATTGCTATCCTGTGTAAAAGTGAAGAAGAATTAAATGATCTGCTGAACGAAATGAACAGTCTAATGAGTACACAGTATGGTTTGAGAGAAAATCGGAGAAAGACGAAGGTAATGAGAAGTAATAGAAATGAGAACAGCGAGATACTTATCATCAGAATTGATGGTCACGAAGTCAATGAAGTTAAGGAATTCTGCTACCTAGGCAATAAAATAACCAATGACGGACGGAGCAAGGAAGACATCAAAAGCAGACTCGCTATGGCAAAAAAGGCATTTCCGGCCAAGAGAAGTCTAGTAACATCAAATACCGGCCTTAATATGAGGAAGAAATTTCTGAGGATGTACATCTGTAGTACAGCATTGTATGGTAGTGAAACATGGACTGTAGGAAAATCGGAACAGAAGAGAAACGAAGCATTTGAGATGTGGTGCTATAGACGAATGTTGAAAATTAGGTGGACTGATAAGGTAAGTTATGAGGAGGTTCTACGCAAAATCGGAGAGGAAAGGAATATGTGGAAATCACTGATGAGGAGAAGGGACAGGATGATAGGACATCTGCAGAGACATGAGGGAATGACTTCCATGGTACTAGAGGGAGCTGTAGAGGGCAAAAACTGTAGAGGAAGACAGAGATTATAATACGTCAAGCTAATAATTGAGGACGTAGGTTGCAAGTGCTACTCTGAGATGAAGAGGTTAGCACAGGAAAGGAATTCTTGGCGTGCCGCATGAAACCAGTCAGTAGACTGATGACAAAAAAATAAAAAAGTAAATAAAAATAAGAAATAGAAAAATAAACAACTTGATAACGTCTCACCACATATAGCAATAAAACGTTTAATGAATATTAGGCACTAGCTTTTCGTAAAACCTAATGTTGCCCCTTGTAACATACCTTGAACCCACAAGTGAAAACTAGGGTATGTGAATGGTAGCAAGTAACAAATGAAAAGTTTTTTAAGTTACAGCGTTAGAAATGTGCGTAAAGTCCTAACAAAATACGTCAAATTAGAGTGGGTTCCAAGACGAAGAGATGTTATTAGTGTAGATGGCACAAATAGGGATATACAGCAAGTACGTGATGCCAAATCTTCCTAATTACACAATAGTGATCTTATGTCCGTACGTAAGAAAAGAAATGACGAGTTAAGATTCCGTCAAACATTAGAACAGACACTGCACTCAGATGGATGAGAATCGAGTTCAAATACCCTGCCTGACAAATAAAAGGATCTGAGTTCAGGTTCCCGTTCGACAAACAAAATTACAGTTTTACAAATGTTTAAAGTTTTCCGTATATTTCTAACTTTCTGTTCAATCTGACATTTGGTAGAATCAAACACTTCGTAGGACATGGACAAAAGGGGATGGTGTCGACCGAAACAGTTCGAAAAAAGTAAAAATGAAAAACGAAGTCCTGATGGCTTTAGTTTACCACTCTTTCAGATATTATTTACTGTAATATATCTACTTTTCCAGTATATTCGTAATTGATATAGTTTTAGGCTATGTCTATTTCCATTTTGAAATGATGTTATTGATGTTTATACCAAGTTATAACTTCTACTTTTCAACGCCATTTCTTACGGCACCAAACAGTTATCTGCTATTTTTCGCTGAAGACTGATATATTTCTGAAAGGATACGGGATGTGTCTCCCCTTTACCAATATCTGACAGACGATTCTCATCGTGATAAAAGTATAACAGACTGAATCATCGATATCTAACATATTTATCAGACCAAACTCCATGAGTACTTTGTTAACATGCAGTGTAATTCGAATTTAATGATATAATCGTATAACAACAACTCAGAATTAAGTTCGAAAAAGATGTCTTGAGCGCATCGGCGTGTGAAAAATTTTACTGGAGGAAATCCACGACAACCTCCTGCTCGATGACTACCCCCTTACCGTGGCGAGAAGGTTTGTGAAGTCTGCTGTGAGCCAGAGTGCTATGCTGGAAGGAGTGCCTCCTCCTAGAGAAGTCAGCCCTCCAATAGGAAACAATCTTGATTAAAAAAACAGGGAAGGACGCCTGCAAAACTTGGAGATGGATCCACAGCCATAGTGAAGGCACGCATTTATTGGACATAACTCTCAAACAAAAACAGGTGTGTCGTGACACCTGAAGGTGGCAGCTCTAGCTACAGGTAATTACCATGGCTCTAGTGTCGTATCTTCTAACGGCAATAAAACCAATATTACAAAAATCAAGCTTAAAAATTGACTGACCTTTTGTTTACTACCACAGCGAGATAAAATTTTAATAATAAGAGGAGTGGGAAAATACGGGAAATAGCCACATGAAGTGTTACAAGAATGAGCACTAAAAAGGAACAACTAGGAAGGGAATTAAACACAGAAAAAAATGACAGCTGCAGTATCTGAAACAAAGACGAAACTACAAGGCTCTAAAGAAATTCATGGTTATATCATGATACACAGTGGAGTAAGGAGAAATGAACGGCAAAACTCGGAGTTTCAGCTATGCTGAAGAGAACCGATGTAGAATGGTTACAATTATATACGTTCGTTAATGAAAGATTGATACATTTAAGGTTAAAGGTATTGGGGAAGCTAGGGAACATACTTCGTATATATGCGCTGGAGGAGGGAAAGTGAGACGACGGAATACTTAAAGCAGAATATTTAATAGCTGTTGGAAATTTCAGTACGAGGAAAGATAAATCCACTGTTAAAGGAATAGTGGGGCTACATGGTAATTACACCGACAACTATAATGGAGATAGGTTAAGAAGTTTTATTCTCTTGAACCACATAAAGATAACCAAACTTTTCCCCCATATGATATTCATAAATTTTCATGGAATGCTCGGTGCACTAGAACTGGAATAGACTATGTTATTATAAATGAGAAAGCCATCCCGCAGCAGAAGACACCAGTGTCTACAGAGGATATGATGCTGTGCTGATCAATTTCTCGTAACATCAAATATAAGAATCTCACTGTGGTGTCACCGCCAGACACCAAACTTGCTAGGTGGTAGCCTTTAAATCGGCCGCGGTCCGGTAGTATACGTCGGACCCGTGTGTCGCCACTATCAGTGATTGCAGACCGAGCGCCGCCACACGGCAGGTCTAGAGAGACTTCCTAGCACTCGCTCCAGTTGTACAGCCGACATTGCTAGCGATGGTTCACTGACTTCTACGCTCTCATTTGCCGAGACGATAGTTAACATAGCCTTCAGCTACGTTATTTGCTACGACCTAGCAAGGCGCCAGTATCCGTACTATTGATATTGTGAATCATGTACCATAAAGAGCGACGTTCTCCGTTAATGGATTAAAGTTATGTATTTCACCAGCTACGTCCGTTTTTCTGAATTCTAATTCCCTTGTCATGTTCCAGAGCTCACGCCAACCTGAGTGATCTAAAACGCGTGCATTTCGGCCTCCTTTACTAAGACGGTTGGCTCTCCTGCCAACCACAACACTCACTGTATAACAATAAAGGCAAAATCGAAAAACAGACACTAGAAGAAATCTATAGAGTGAGAATACTACACATAACAGCTGTTGAAGCTTTAGGTAAAAGGATGAAATATAAAGACCCAATTACACTCCCAATCTAGAACCAAGAACTTGGAGACTTCACAAAATGTAAGAAGCAGGCCTATCTGAGACATTTACACTCAAAGAAATAATAAAACTATATCGAGTATAAGCGCTACACCAGCACTGGTCAAAAGAGAGACATAGAAATAAAACAACGAAGCTTGGAACATTCTCAGGGGGAAGTGGAGCATAATGTACATCGGAAACAAACTAAAGACTGTAAGGTGAAAGACATATGGTACAAATTAACCATATTTAAAAAAAATCTGTGGGTGGACGATTACCAAAATCTATAGGCAGGTGGTGAGAAGAACGCTAAAACTACAATTATTGAGGAATATGTTGATCTTATCTCAATGGAAGAACTAAAGATTGTGCTAAAACATCTAAAAGCAGAAAATACCTGGTGTAACACAATCTCCGTGTGGAATTATTTAGAAATGCTTCAGAATGATTACTCACAAAACTACGGAATTTTTTAAACAGTTGTTGGAAATATATCAAACTTTCGTAGGACTGGCAAACAGCAGCTATTATCACATTATTTAGTATAGGAGATCGCATAAAACGTGAGAGTTGTGGAGTTATTAGTCTTCTGACCTCTGGATACAAGATATGTACCAAGCTAATTACTCTTGGAATCTAACTGCCACACTAAAGGTGGTTTCGGAAACTTACCGTACTGAAAAACCGAATGGATTTCAGATGGTAAGATCTAGCTTTGACGACGTATTTCCGGTGTGCCAAATTATTGAATAACACGAAGCATACAATTATCCCACACACATAAGCTTTATTTAATATGAGAAAGATTTTGATAAAGTTAACTGAGATAAATTATAAGAAATTTTAGAAAAGAATAGTAAACCTGAGGATCTAATAAATGTAATTCAAAGTATGTATATTCATAACAAAATAAAACTACAAAAAGAAAGTCTGTTTACTAGAAACATCTGTCAAGGAATGAGAAAAGGGTGACCTCAATTTCTCACACTATTTAATAGAAATATACAGACCATGTCATTAAAGTACAGTAGAATAAAGTAACGCTTGGTAATAAAGTTATAAGCACACTCTTGTTTGCTGGTAGTAAAATAATCTTAGCGGTCTCAGAAGATAAATAACAAAGAGCAATTTGTTGCTTGCATAAGGTGGCAAATGATTATAACATGACAAATGTAAATCTAAGACAATGGCATTCCATGGTAAGGAGTATTTAATAGCCAATATAATAACTGATGATAGGACGCTAGAACAAAAGAAAGGCAGAAAAGAGATGGTGCTAAAATTTTATAATGTGATGACAGTAGTACCAATTCTAAACTAGTCAAAGTAGGAGGACTGAGGCAGTATAGTTGAAATTCCTACTACCTCCAGCAGGGTACAAAGTTATAGGTCGGACAAAAAAATAAAAAATAAACTGGGTGTAAAAATCATGCTTCAGAAAGTAGAGGAGTACAGAAAGAAATGTCATGAACACATTAAAATGATGCCAGAAGAATTAATTCCTAAAATATACAAACCTACACCTAAAGGTAAAAAGTATGTTGGACGTCCTAAGAAGAGATGGAAAGACCAGCTGCAATACACTTGAAACTCGAAGAGGCAAGGATGCCTGAACCAGAAGTGGATATGATGATGATGATGATGACGATGATGATGAATTTCTGAGTAAAATATAATTCTTATGACTGAGCTACAGCACAGGAAATTTTACCACTTGTTTTCGTTGTTATAAAAAGCTCTATTATTCATTGAACAAGGGGTCTTTTAAAAATCACACTTTTTTCAGAATCAGAGGAGACTGCTTCTTAAATTGTAAACTATTGCCACTATTTCTGACTTGAGTCTCCGCCGTTGTCACAAATGAAACTTCTGTTACACATCTAAAGCGAATTTACTGATAGACCGACCAAGGTGAGAGTTTTATGTGGCGGCTTAATGCACGTGTGGAACAGTAACATCATTTATACGTCAAATACAAACACTCCTGCCAACTGTCTGACAGCTATACTAATTCCCTGACGTCATATCAATGTGTAAAATGACTGTCTGTCCTCCATTAGGAGAAAATTGCTTGAAAACTGATACTTCCCACTAATGGGGCAAATGGATGGAAACAGCGCTTTACTCTTTGAAGTCAATTATACGTTCATACAATTTAACCTGCAAATGTCATATTTGTTGCTTTTGATTAATTAAACGGCTTTCATCATGCTCACATATGAGAGCTCATCAGGGGGAACATTCCACTGTCAGACGAATACAAGCATGCAAATTGTTTGAATTAAGTGAACGAAAGGATTCACAGAACACCGAGTTTTCTGGTTGTGAAATGAAACGAAGTTACTGAAATACTGTCAGTAACGTCACTGCTAGATGACGGAAGATGAAGGCGATGTTGTGGAATTTATGCCTATTGCTTATACAACCAAAGAACTGCTGACTGCAGGCGCATTAATTACTAAAGCCCAAAACAATATTTTGTTTCGTCTTGATTCATCTGCCCCACAGGATTTTATGACCCGAATCTTTTATGCACCTTCTCCAGTGTTTTTTGTAGTGTACTAGGAGTCTTGAACTTTGTGGTAGTTGGCAAGAGAAAGACTTCAGTGACCGATATCCTTGCAAGGTTCGTTTCTGGCTAAAGCAGTGTCAGTGCAGCAGACACAGGCACCTGTGAGTGGAAAAGGAAGCGGTGGTTCATACTGGAATCTCATTGTCAAAAGCAAATGTGCTTCGATTGGATATCTTTGTTTAAGAACAGAGATCACAGCCACTATACTAGGTCAGCGATACACTTACTAATAAATGAAAGAACCAATCAATACACTATCAGACTCCCAATCAACGCATTCTATACTACATCGCATACACAGCAGAAGGAATACTCACCCCTTTCCCTTTTGCATGACATATATTAACTTCTAAACATTTTTCTGTTGAGTAAAAAGGCATTCCTGCACATAAGAAAACGAAATAGCATGTCTTTGCTATGGAGTCTACTCATGTTTCAAGCTTACTATGGAGAGCTGATGTTTTAGCTACGGAACTGTGGTCTGATAAATATGTTAGATATCGATGATTCACAACTAGTGAGTTATTCTTAGATTCACTGTCAATCTGAAGAAGCTTCAAAAGAACCACCGCCACATACCTGGGAATAAGTTACGGCTGATTGAATCAATTTTCATCACGCTGCTCCTTTATTATCGCCATGGCGTGCATCGTTATCCCAGATCGCTGATAAGGACTTCCAGTGTCAGGTAACAGTTTTGTACTATATAAATTTAAGGTTCCCTCCCCCCCCCCCCCCCCTCCACCCAAACCGCTCCACTCAAGTAGGGACTGAACAATGCCACATGGCGGAAATCTGTGGCCTTTGGCCTATCCACACACATTTTGCAATTGTGCATGTTATGAAGAACATTTTTCCGTCAGACAGTGAATATTTAGTTTTTTGTTTTTCACACTACCAGTTTTTGGTGTTGCCCACACTCATGTTTGTCTCTTACAGAACTGATAATGTGCAATTCACTAAACCCATAGAGAGGAAATTATACAGTTTTATACACTGTCTGTTGGAACAATGTCGACCCAGGTGAATCTTTACAGTACCAACACACCTTAGGCCTATGGACTCGGTCAGTATGTAATCCGATATAAAATTTGTGGGAAAAACCTGGATCAATGAGAGTATATTAATATGGCGGAAAACTCCTCTGTATCCTCCTGGGCTACCTCTCCCACTTGTAATCTTTTATAATTAGTTCAGTTGTGTAGGCGTGTTCATATGAGGTGTTTGTATAATAGGGAGAGGTATAGGTTGGTTATGAAAATATTAATAATGTTTGTACAGTGATGGGATTAGGAAATAATAATGATGTAAAAAATAACTAAAGGCTTTTTATTAATAATTTGGTGTTTTGCAAGAGATTTGTTTTTTAGAAAGTAAATAATTACTGAAAAACTACTGAAGAATTATAAAGGACTACTAATGGATTTTAAAGGTTACATCTATGACTATTAGCATTGTGACTTCCCAGTTAGAAATGAAGAATTATGTGTTTCAGTTTATCTGGGAATTCAACCCCAAAGATAGTGCAATAGGGGATTATAAATTTTAACAAAATATTTCCTGACATTAAAAAAAATTTTAAAGCTAAATTTGTGAAAACTGACATTTGATTTTTCTGTAAGATATAAAGAAATATTTGTTAGGGAATGAAAGTTGCCATGGAAATATTTCCATGAGTACACAAAAGGCATGATTAATAAAAACTTTCGAGTCCAGCAGTACATGCAGAAAAGAGTATGCTTGTATGATCTTAACTGGCGTGAAAAGCTTAGAAGCTGTTGCAATTTGAGAACAACAGAAAACTTCGAATAATAAAAACAAGAAAAAAATCTCTACAGGCCCTACAGTCTAGGCAGGCGAAGCAATAGGTGCTAAAGTAGTGTGTTACATATATAATGCAGCGTTTATGAATGTTGGTCTGTACACCTGGCACCTCTTCCCAAACCCCTGGATCGTTTCCAACATAATGTTGCAGAGAAGCAGCAGGTCTCCTTAGTGTCAGCGTCATGTGGTTCACAACCTCCTAGCACCAACAGAACGGAGGTATGTACAAAAATGTGGTTTTCAAACACCTGGTGCTTAGGCTAGATTCCAGATACATCTGATAATAGGGCTGAGGTCCCGAAGCCGTGGTACTGCATTGCGACTTCTCTCATGCAAGACTTCGCTGAAGTAAGTATAATGCAGCTGTCGCCGATTTGTTTACAATGAACATGTTACAGAACAGTTGGGGATGTCCTTCAAACAAAAATTTATGTTACGTTTAATTGCTACCCAGAGAAAAGGTGTTACCTAACACGTACTCTCTGGTGCGGCCAGCTGCCTCAGAGGAGTGCGCAGCTTAATCGGCTGACGCCCTCGCTCCGCCTTAACTCCACTTTTGCGGTCGCCTGCGCGTAGCGCATTGTTCTGCAGCCGTGCGTGTTGACACCCGCTAATTGCAGTGGGCGCCCTTGTTCTCCGCTGTCGCCTAAAGCGGGACCCAAGGCGCAGGGGGCCTCATTGTTCAGTTCTGGCAACTGTTGCGGCCGCTCGCCGCTTAACTGTCATTGTTCGCCCTCGAGTATGCCCGGTGAAAACGTATCCCGTATTCAGATTACTACACCGCAATCAGCGTAACGTTAAGTTTATCAGTGTCTGTTAAAACCACAGTCTAAATAAATTTGTCACTAGTGTCAGCTTGTTTATTTAAGTTGCGATGGTAACTCGAGGAGTGTTTTACTCTCACTGTGACTTCTAATCTACTACAAATTCCAGTCTGTTAAAGCTATGTAACGCATAGATGTGTGATGTCTATTACTCCAATATACATCGACGTTTACAGAGCGAAGATGACGAATCTGACAATGAGGTGGGAGCAGGGCTGTGGACGTCGAATCGATTAAAATTATCCACATCATCATGGAGTTGATGAAAAAGATAGTTTGAGGCATCTTTCACCACAACATGCCACAAATCGAGCTTGTGGATTTCATCGATGTGTTGTGATGAACTTGGTGGCTGCAGTAGACTCCAGATGTCTGCTCCAAAGGTTCCTTCGAGCTGTCAGGCTTTGTAACAACGAGTAACGTAAATTTTGATAAATACGAACATGTCTTCATAGCTGAGTATTTGTTTGTTTAGAAACTCTCAGAAGCCGCTCATGACTAACATCAGGCATGTTCATAGCCGGTTTCCACCCTACATTTCGTTGGAAAACACAAAAGTTAAAAGTGTTGCAGGTCTATGTGACTTAGACCAACTAAATCTAAACTACAGCTAGGCGTCCATCCAATATGTGTTTGAATATAATTCCCCCCCCCCCCCCCTTTCCCAATCCCATCCACCCCTTAAAGGAATGTGATGTCATAAAAGCATCAAGGAATCTTTAATAGTACAATGAAGTTGCTTGAAAGGTAGCTCTGTTTTCATTTATACTTGTATAACCTTACAATAAGTACCCTGTTCTATATAAAATTTGTTTGATTTGCAAAAACATGTGCGTCACAGTGACCGAGAGCATGGTTTTCAATTGCACGCCCCTTCAGGGACTCGATTGTCCTTAAACCCATCGGTATCCTGTTTCCCCGGACGAGCAAGCA
Organism: Schistocerca gregaria; assembly: GCF_023897955.1. Classification (NCBI taxonomy): domain Eukaryota; kingdom Metazoa; phylum Arthropoda; class Insecta; order Orthoptera; family Acrididae; genus Schistocerca; species Schistocerca gregaria. The sequence goes on along the minus strand of NC_064921.1, from coordinate 970,167,075 downwards.
TCCAAGCACTAGGCGGTCCACCGTTGCTTAACTTCGATGATCGGGCAGCAATGCGTGCTACCAACGCTGGAACGCCGTGGGCTACTAAAGAAGCAGAAACCATACTTACGACCTCTCTTAATGTGCCAAAATCTGTCTGTCACCTTAGCAAACAGAAAGAAGTGAAATTTTTATGAAATTTAAAATAATTTAGAATGTATGTGCAAAGTGACTTTTCTTTAAAGGAATTTCGTGCCGACAGGAAACTGTTTTTCGATTTTGCGAGTCTGTACTACTTTTTTTTTTTTTTTTTTTTTTTTTTTATCGCTTGGGGCCTTCCGTAGGGGAGACCGCTCACCTGGTGCAAGACTTTCGAATTTCCGCCACTTCGGTGACTTGCGCTTCGATGGGGATGAACTGATAATGATTAGGACAACACAACACTCCATCCCTGAGCGGAGAAAATTTCCGACCCAGGTGGCAATCGAACCCGGTCCCTCAGGATTGACAATTTGTCGCGCTGACCGCTCAGCTACCGGGGGCAGACATTTTATTAGTTATTTAATGCAAGTAGGATACTGTCCAAAGCAAATTAGTTAACTCTGAATACCACGCAGCGTCTTCTGTTGTTCATGTGCAGTACAATTTTTGAATTAGCCAAATGAGCTGCTCTCCCTGGAAATCTATTATCTTAGTATCGTCTGGCATGAGTAGCGATGCTCGGTTCACAATAGCAGGATATGGGATAGCGTATTGAACTGGTTTCGAAAGTCAACGTTACGGGAATCGTAAAACATAATTACAGAAGGGTTGTATGGTGTCAGTGGAATCAGCAATTACTGAGCAATTAGTGTTGTTTGTCGTTAATATGCCTTATGCACATAAAAAGTAGAATTCATGTGATATGAATTTTGTTTACCTTGGAAGAATACATAAGTACCTTGATCAACCTTTCATCCATTGGTAAACGACTGTGGAAATATAAACAACGGCTGCGAAAAGACGGCTGACCAAGAGCGATCGTGAGGTAATGTATCCATTGATATTAATCTGCCACAGGTGGTCTACTAAAGTGCGCACTTACTAATTACATTAGCTAAAAATGTCAAACCCAGGTAAATCCTTAATTCGTATGTGTGTTCCTATCGATACGAATTTTCTGTGACATTTGCTGTGTATAGCTTTCTTTATTATTAAATTAGCTACGTCTGAAATCGCCATAAGTCTCAGAATTTCTCACGATATTAAGATGAAATGCGTAAACATCACTGCAGTAAGATAGTTGACGTATGGGATTTGTAAGACTCAATAATAACAAAATCTAAATGCCACATGTTTAAATTTCTGTTAGCGTTCAGAGAGCATAAGCGAACTTTCGTACTAACAAGAAAGTAAGTCGGTAAGTGTGAAGTAAGAAAATGATGGAATAGGAAGCACAACCAAAATTTTAAACTATCTTTTCTCTCAAATCACTCTTTGTATAGCAAAATTCTAGTCTCCAAGTGTACTGGAGCATAGCACCACAGCGGAACACAACAGCTTAGTCGTACAAAACTGGGGTGCTAGACGCACCCAAACGCGTTCGCTTACCGGATATACTGCGGCGCCCTCTGTGCTCATTGGCCGTCGTTGTGGCCGTAGCCTTACGTCGCAGCAATGAATTTCCAAGCTGTAGTCATCTGCACAAAATCGTCCACAGTGCTTTAACAGTATTACAGGATACTTTGTATCAACATTAAGAATTTTCTATCCTAACCCAATCTTGTATTGATAGAGGGAGGAATAATAGCCTGTTTGCCTTTGTATGCAATGTAATCATTCATTCTGCGATCCCTACCGAGAAACTGATGGATTCATGAGGACACAGGTTCTTCAGTCAAACCACGAAAATGTTGTCTCTGTATAACAACGTAACCAGTTTTCCTAAATTGCTGCTGAAATTCCATTGCATCTCTGTTATTCCTTCGTACAGTATAAGCCACGCCGATCGGTTATGACCTAGCAGAAGTGTCTTTGTTCCGTAAACATGTGTTGTCATACGAACTTTATAAGGACTTCAAACACCAGCATATATTCCATTCATCATCTATAATTCGAAATTTACATGTTCACATTCCATATGGTTTCGTAGTGCTATACTCTGTGAGTGTATTGCCACGCCGCTCATATCGATATGATACTCCCTCTGAAAGCGTGAATGTAATAGTTTGCAAGTAGGGGTTACGGTTAAACAGTAGTGCGTGTTATTAGGTCCTCGTTACTCGTTACCGTGCGTATAATCGGCTTGTGCTTCATTAACTGTAAATTCTCTCTGAAACAGTTACATCCATTCTGATGAATTTTCTGTTGCGATATTGTATATGTGGGATCCTCCTCAAATAGAGTCCGTGTCACTTGTGGAAGTTATAAAGCATCTACTATCGTCCATGTCACGACGACTTGTAAACACTGTGAACTCTGCACGCCAGGACAAAATATGAATTTGAAAAACTGTTTCAACAGGCAAGATGGTTAGTAGACTCTGTTTATCCTTAGAATCAGGCTACAATTATAGTTAAGTTACGAATAACTGTAGACTATGAACAGTGCAGCTCACATTTACGTTGGTTCGTGATTCCAAGGCACGTCGTTTCTACAAACCTGTAGACTATTGGTTACCAACGGGAGTGGTGGACGTCAAGAAGATACAAGAGGGTCTCCCTGGCCCCTAGTAAATTTAGTAGGCGTTGGGGATCAGCCACCATATGCCTGGGCAATACCCTCAAAAAAGAGCTGAAAAGATTAATCAATGCTAAATTAACCGAATGCATATCTCAAAATGTAATTGTAAATAATGTATCCGGTCAAAAGTAATACGACATCTATTTGTGAACCTTAACACGGGGTGTGTCCGCTCTTCGACTTTATGACTATCTGAACACTGCTCGAGACGTGTTCTGTGAGTTATCTGTTTGTGGAGGAATGGCAACCACCTCTTCCTCAAGAGCAGAACCGAGAGAACGTAGTGATGTGGGAAGCTGGATTCGGAAACGACTTTCTGTGTCACTCTAGAGATGCTCCGTTGGGTTCAGGTCGAGACTAGGGATCGGCCAGTCTATTTCAGGAAGGCTATTGCCCACAAACAATTACCTCACAGATGCTGTTGTAGCACAGGATGCATTGTTATGCTGATATACCTTCTCCGAACTGTTCCTCTATTGTAAGCAGTACTCACTACTGTAACGTGTGTGCATTTACTTGCAGATTTAATGCCCTCTTAAACTCAATAAAGAGACACAGTCTAAACACGAAAAGCAGCTCCATACCGCAACACCACCTCCTCTGCAGTTCACCATTGTAACTACACTTGATGGCCGGAAACTTTCTTCGAGAACTCGCCTAATTCACACCCTCCTGTCGGATTGCTAAAGGGCATAGCGTGATTCAGCACTCCAGCTGTCCAGTGAAGACTGTCCAGTGGAGACGCATTTTATTTCAAGTGTCGGTTAGAATCATTCCAGAGATGTGTGGCGTACGAGGCGTTGCTTGAGCGTTGTGCCACATTCTTATTAACTACGGGTACCTGCACACAGTCACTGTGCTAGCTGGACTGCTGCTGTCACCTTGGAACTCATGAGTCATTCCCTCCGATGATCTTATGCGGATTTTTACAACCACCCTCCGCAGTTCTCGACAGTCCTCCGTCAGTACATGAAGACTTCCTAGGCTTTGTTTAGATGTGGTTGTTGTTCCACGATTCACATCACTATTACGCCACCAACAGTCCACTTGGGCAGCTTTAGAAAGGACAGAAATGTTCCTTATTGACTTGTTACTTAGATGGCATCCAATAAATAGTCCTTGAACTAATTCGCAGAGCTCGACAAAAGTGTTAAGCCTTTCGTGGCTACGTGCTGAGAAACTGTCTCTTGGCATCTGTTCAAAATGGTTCAAACGACTCTGAGCACTATGGGACTTAACTTCTGAGGTCAGTTGGCCTCTGTCTCGAATGACATTTGTTTGCTGATTTTTCTGACATTTCGCCAGCACTAGTGGCTGGCAATGTCAATGCTTCACCTCCATTGCTGATGGTGGACTGGAGACCACTTCGCGGCCGCCGAAGTCCCAAGGCCAAAGGGTTTTCCGTGGTCATTTCCTGCGCAGTTCTCCCCTTGCTACCTCCAAAGGTCGTTCGCTGCAGCATGGAACTTCGGAGCCCGTTCACTCGTCTCGATGGATTCTGCAACTGAGCTCACAGAAAACGTCCAAAAGTTCCTCATACGTCCTTGTCATTTATCTCTGTGCTACATAAATGTGCTCACGAAGAAAAGCCCGTACCATCCTGTCGTACATACGATGTACTTAGGCAGTTGTGAATAAGCGTTTATACTTATAACCTTTTACCTCTGTCGCGCATTGCAGCGCTCGAGTTCGTTCTGCATGCTACCGTGAGTGTTGCTGTCGATCCTGTCCCACTCCAGAGCTTCGGTGGAATCCCCTCATCCCTACACAGTTACAGAACGGCGAGAGAGAATATTAATCGCGCTTTCTTCTTCCGTCGTTGGTGAAGGCGTCGGCAAAATTTGCAGATCTCCTCCTCTCTTGACTACAGAATGGCCCTTGGACATCGGCGCGCCAGGTAGATATAATCTACGGCCGCGCTCGAGCACGTCTCCAATCCACCAAGAGCAATTGAAGCTTTGATAGTGCCAGCCACTCGTTCTAATGAAACTCCAGATTAGTCTTGAAACAAACTCCGGACAAGTACGCGAGACGGAAGCCAAGAGGCAGTTTGTCACAAAGCCCTCCTGACCCACTTATCCTGCTGTAACCGCATGTATACTGAAAACTCAATAATCCCTGCCTCCTTTTATATTGGTAGGGTCGCCTCTTGTGACATCTATTACTCAAGTCTGCATTACCGTTTTAAAGTAGATCAGTCCTCATTACGTTTAGGTATTTGTACTTTATATTAGCTACACCTTGCGTAGCTGAAAACTGACCAGCTTAGCAAAAGTGAAGTGGAGTAAGAAACCAAGACGGTAAAAAACTTACGCCTGTCTTCCTACTAGATGAAGGAGATTTTATGTTAGCTGTTGCAGTATTACTTCATCCATTTTAACTTATTTAATGCGCTCTGAATAATATTAATTCATGTCATGGGCAATATAAAATTCACTAAATGCCGTTGGAGACAGGGCTAAATTCCCTTCACAGGCGATGAGAAACAGTATGTTCACTTTACTTCACAAAATTTGGCACATAGGACCTCCGCAACTGAGAGGCATGGTAATTAATTTAGAGAGGTGCGCTTCATTGTACTAATATTTATTTAAACCATGACCGGTTGCGAGATTTTATTATTAATTCTCGTTTTCCTGTTCTCCTTTCCGTTGTTTGCGCAGATTACAGTTTCTATAAAGGCTGAATACTGATTTGACATTTATATTTGAAATATTTTATACTATGGTGGCCATGACACTTGTCTGTTACTACAATTTACACTCCGCGCAAAGCATGACCATACATAGGCTTGCATCTCGTAATCCTTATTGAAGAAATTACCATGGCGTATATAACTCTGATTTCATTATAAAGAAACAAAGAATATGCAAGACACCGACCGCGGCGTCAACAGTTGACAACGTCCATCGCGGAGAACAAGTTCTAATTTGAGCTCACATGGGCGTTTTCTCAACAATTACGTAGTTTGGTTTCGAAGCCACATCGGGAGCGCAACAATTGTACTGGACAACTCACGTTCAAGCACGAAGCGAGAGGGTCGAGCAGTAGGACAATGAACTTGACAGGGCGCTGGTTTTAAATACCAGTCTGGGCACCACATTCATTTTTCCGACGTGTTCATGACAAGGTGAAAGTTTCTGTTAATCGTTTTGAGCAATACACCAATAATTTCAACAGGTGTTACTAACATTATTTAAAAAAAAACTGATCCTTCTTCCAATATATTTAATATGCTCCACCCAAGGGAAATGTGATAATATCATTATAGGAAAATGTCTGATATAATCTGAAAAAGCTGAAATATTTACCTCAGTCATTTCAAGAACGGGAGTGTGTGTGTGTGAGTTTATTTATCTGAAAAGAGGGCAGATAGTAACATTTGTGCGAATAGGAGGTGGGAGAGTAACGAAGGTTGGGAATATCTGCTATAGACGTTAGTCAATTACAGGAGTGCTTGCCGGTGGTGTAACTGGAAAATGTGGCTGAGCGTGTCGCAACAGAACATATACGTTGACATGGCAGGCATCTGTCATCAGCTTCCATTTTCGTGTGCGTACTGGCGCTGAGCTGTATTTTCTGCAGTAACCCCTACATACTGCGAGAGCTCTGGAAACTTGAATCAACACTTTTTATCCATTTTGCAAAGGGCATTATCCAGCATTTTTGCACAGGTAGGGGCGCTATTCATTACACCAAATGTAAAATTAGACCAAATTCTACAGTCTTTCCTCAAAATCCTCCAACGATGGTACTGTCTGACTACGGGGATGATTTAGGTTGATAAATCGAGTATGGACGTTGAGACCACGAGCTGTTCTTCCTGGCAGCGCACTCACTGTTACTTTTAGTTCTTTTAAGCATCTCTCTCCAGCACAGTGGAGGTACGTGTGTAATGGTGCCTGCATAGTTCAGTTCAGAGAGTAATTGCTCGCGAAAGGTAAACGTTCCTATTTCAAATGTCAGTGTGGCACACACTTCTAATCAATCAGGAGGTTTCAAATCGGCGCACACTCCGCTACAGAAAAGAAGTTCTTAAGTACTTCCTGAAAAAGTACGATGATTCTTAAATTTGAGATTAGTAGCCCGTTACCTAGCCTGTGGAATTTCTAAAAGGACAATTCAGATAACTGTGCAGGATAGATCTCACCAACAAGTTCGAAATGTTTGTTGGTGGTGCTGTTAGTACAGCAAAGAAGTGTATTCCTAATGAGCCTGGTTTTTAAAGGGGTTTGTGGCTGCTTAAAGCCAATAGGTAGGCGCAGCTGAATCCTCCTGCATATATCCCTCAGCACGCTTCAGCGAAGTTCATAACCTGCATGTCAGAAACCTTCGATGCAAAGATAAGCATTATGATTCCAGACGACTCTGCTCGATAACACCGTTCCTCACTGTGCAATACACATCGATAAACCGCTGGTGCAACACGCCCACTTATAGCGCTACCGCGGAATTTCAGATGTGCCAAATATGACTTTAACTTACAGTAAGCATTGCCCTTTGGGAGGAAATGTGAAAATTTGACTGTGCTCTGACCTAACGGACAGAGGGAATCGAACCTGTATTTCGTAAAGTTGGCAATTAGCAGAAAGCAGAAGGACTATAATTTAGAAAATAATGAAAGTTTACGTAAATGAAAGAACAAGAAATGCTCGGCAGCTTAGGTAGGCATAATAATGTGCAAACGTTATTCTCTATGGATTTGCTCTTGCAAAAGTAGGTTTCATAAGTTCTTTCTTGGTAAAGAGTAATGAACACCTACAACAACTGGACCAAATACAATAATAATTATAAACAGCGTAAGTTAGCAGCAATTTCAGAAATGTAAACGAGACATTGTCCCTGTTAAATACAATTGTCACCTGAACCTGTAACTAATTCAGCACAAAAAATGCTTCCGAAGACAACACAGGACTACGTAGCACCTGACAAGAGTTCAAGTTTGACTAACACGCATATACACATCACAAAAGTAATAATATAACACTGAAATAACATAATTCATATTCGTTACACATTGGTAATGTTTCAGAGACATGAATAAAAACCAGATTCAAATTAACTTTCTCCTGATGGTAAAGTTAAAGTGGGGTCCCTTAAACTCTTCCTTCCTTTATCATCAACTATGTGCACCTTAAAGAAACACATTTCATTACAATAATACTGATTTCCAGTCCCACTTGATCTTAAGTATCTCGCAATGCTTTACAATTGCTTGCACTGACAATATACGTAATTCAGAATGATTTCAATTTGGAGTTAAATTGGAAATAGGATCAAAATTAAGTGTGTTATAGCACCACTTCTGAAGCAAGTGAATTTAATTAACCACATTTATGTTCACTGGTACTAAAACTTTGGCACTTTCATAAGTAAAAGCGGTTCATAGCAAATTAAAGCTTTTCATAATTTCAATATTATGTACCTCTCTCTTTATATGTGAAACCAATGATTTAACTAGCAACTTTAATATGCTTTAAAACTGAAACTTAGGCACAATGAAATAGAAACAAATTAGCATTTCTTCATAAACAGGTTACTCGGTCTTTAGCACTTTTAGGATAGTACCCTGCTCGGTAATATGAAGAGAAAAATTTCAAAGGTGAAACGCTAATTTTGCAACACTTGAATTATTATTTCAAAAAGACACACAAGAACATCTGTTCTCCGAAGTTGTTGGAAGAGTTCCACAATAGTGATGGCAAGCACGTGGATGCTATCTGGTCTCATAATGCTCTATTTCATTTCTTCTTGGTGACGAGTTAATCATTTTTAGAGCAATTCCAAATGCGAGAGCACCATTTTACAGTCAGAACCACATCTGAGGCTGTTCCATCATAGATCTGGTTTCACAACGCTTCGCTTGGCACTTGCGGTGTTGACTAAGCGACTGCTAGCCACTGACTGCCTATTGTGGTCTCTCTCTTGCCGCCCAGATTGACCGCCACTTACACCTTTCCTTGCGCGCCAAACTCCTTCCGTAGTGGAAGGTGTTCCCTACGTCTTTTGAGTTGCATAACATAATTTCCCTAAGTAGAATTTTGTTTTTACAAACAGACATATTTTATAAAATTCCATTACTTAAGCACACTGTTAAGTTAAACAAATTATACACCATAAAGTTCCATCTCCCGCCAACAATTCAAAGATCTTAACTCATACAGAATAAACACTTCATAGTTACATACACTTACTATACTAACTACTCATAATCGATAATGGTGTTACGCACTGCAGTTTGTGGTACCTTTGCACTCTTCCACGCCAGGCGTCGTACGATACAAGCCGGCTAGCGTAAGACCACACCGAGCAAGATCTTCTCCCGCTTTCAGCTGTGGGCTGCTAATCTCCACTTTTGCTCCTCGCTCGCCTTGCAGGGCAGCCACAATAGCACCTCTCCGTGGTGCAGCGTGGTGTTTGACTGGTCTCCTCAGGTATCGATAGGATCCGACGTACGATTCAATGACGCTCGTACCCTCTACCAGGTAGCAGCGAACGTCGTGTCCATTCTGAGGATTCCTGCAGTCCGAGCAAATGACGCTAAAAATAAATTAAAGCCTTTCAAAATAGCTTCATAAGTCCAAACAATATTCCCTGCAGTTCAGCACTAAAAAATTAACGACTTTGATAAAAGAAATGAAGCGAGGGAAAGTGCTGTGGAAAATATGAGAAAAGTGGCTTGCTGAGTTCTTCCAAGAAATCTGCAAACGGGCAATATAGTGTGTCAAGTGAAACGAATTAGAGTCATAGTGTTACTGAAACCAGCTAAATAATATCGCCCTCCAGAAACTTATCGACCCATAGCTGTACCTAGAATGCTACATAAGCTCCTGGAAACAATGGCATACAATGAAATGTGTCACAAGATCGTAGCATATCGGTTTAACAGGCAGTATTCAATTCTGATCAGGGCTGCACAAATCAAATCCCTTACAGTTTTCATAGAACCTGGCTTCCAAAGTAAAGAGAAGTCATCAGGCATACTCATTCATCAGAGATCTGCAGATTACACTATAGGAGGGAAAGCACTCTTGTATGGGAGTCTAAGAAACCACAGAAAAATCCTCATTTCCCTGGCCGCGTACACACTCCAAAAGTCAGTAATGGAAAGCGCCTCTCTCGCTATCACCCACACGAAACTGCGCGCGCTATACGAGATTGAAATAACAGAGAATTGAGAAGGTGGTTCGATGAACCCTTTGCCACGCACTTAAATGTGATTTGCGGAGTATCCATGTAGATGTAGATGTAGATGCAGTTGGCCACGGCTCTCGTACCAGTGACTGCTGGAGTCACACATGACAGATTAATGCTAGACAGAGAACTTATCGGCCAGAGCACCTAACTTCGAATTGTCACCCAAGACCCAAGGTCATCAGTCTCATCGGATTAGGGAAGGACGGGGAAAGAAGCCGGCCGTGCCCCTTCACAGGAACCATCTCGGAATTTGCCTGAATCGATTTAGGGAAATCACGGAAAACCTAAATCAGGACTACCGGACGCGGGATTGAACCGTCGTCCTCCCGAAAGCGAGTCCAGTTTGTTGTTCGGCTACTAACCGCATAAGAATCAACATTGAAAGTATGGCGATTGCACGCAGAAGCTTAAGGAAATTATTCCAAGTTGTGCCTGTGGCTCTTAAAATCTCGCTGTTCACGATGTAGTTCAAGAATATCCTGTGAGATCTTTCTTTGATGAAACGATCAAGTTTCTGTGATGACAACGGGATGAAAAGGCTTACATTCGAGGTCTGGGTATTAGCTTGTAGCCTAATATTATTGGAGAAAGCCATTTTCGGTGATGTAGCCATAAGCTGAAAATTAAATATATACATAAATTATTCGAAGGAGTTGCAGATACGTGACTACATTCAGTATTATTTTATCTTGGGTACAGTTATTTAATTTAGATTTCCATCAGTATGTAAGTCTTATAAGTGACCTATTAGTAATTGAATTTTCCCATATTTTTTCACTGTGTTTGATCTTGTTCACTTTTGACCAAGACCTTCAAGACAGTGTATTATTCTGGCATGAAGCGGTTAGTATTTAAGGTGGTTGTAAAAAATGATTATAACATGTTTTTATGGTATACCAGAAGTGACATAAAATTCTATAAAGTTTGTTCGAATTTTGTACGAACTCAGCTTATTATTTTTAAAATCCCTTACCAGTATGAAGCAATATTAAGGCAACACGAAGAATATAACAGAATGATTATTAAGAAATCTGCTTTGTGTGTCAGATTATATCAGCTCTCTATCGTGTCACTATCTTCGTCAATCATGGAAGTTAGCTCTCGGAAACAACGTTAATTGCAGATTTGAGATTACTACATGTAAATGTGTGTGTGTGTTGGGTTCCGGAAACTCTGTTCTTATTTTAATGTATATTTTTGTTTAGGTTTTACTAGAAACTAAACCAAACCTTAGTTACATATATGAGGTTGATACGTAAGTTCGTAGTGCTTTTCCATAACTTTACTACACGCAACCGGTACACAAAACAGATCCTTTAGACGCCGGTAACACATTCTCCTTCATTAGTTACAACAGGCTGACAAGATTGGGATAACTTTTAGATTCCGCGACCGTATAAATCACGTTGTTTAATGCAAAAAACTTGTCGAGCTATATTCAGATCGCACTTTCAAGCTATAAGGAAGTTCCTTGAAGGTGAAAATCTGACGGCGCAAGATGAAGTGAATAAGTTGGGTGCAGAATGACTTCCAATCACAACTCGTTTTCTGTCCGTCTATCAGAATGCGCGCTGGCGTTATCGCAACAGTAAAATATTACCATGAATGAGAAGTGTGGGCTCGGTCATAGGTTTTTGAGTAGTGGGTTACGGTGTGGGATTTGTTCAAAGTATTTTCATTAAGGGGGGAATGCATCACTACACGCAGTCTTCCAGGTAGTTGTTCTTGGACTGCATCTGCAACAAGTGACAGTGGTTGACAATAAATGGCAGCTGCGGTCGTTACACTTCGAGGAAGCAATTTGTGGTACGCCACACCATTGGTGTTCTACCAGATGCATTACAAAGTATTTGTTCAAAGTATTTTCATTAAGGGGGGATTGCATCACTACACGCAGTCTTCCACGTAGTTGTTCTTGGACTGCATCTGCAACAAGTGACAGTGCTTGACAATAAATGTCAGCTGTGGTCGTTACACCTGGAGGAAGCAATTTGTGGTACGCCACACCATTGGTGTTCTACCAGATGCATAACAAAGTATTTGTTCAAAGTATTTTCATTAAGGGGGGAATGCATCACTACACGCAGTCTTCCACGTAGTTGTTCTTGGACTGCATCTGCAACAAGTGACAGTGCTTGACAATAAATGTCAGCTGTGGTCGTTACACCTGGAGGAAGCAATTTGTGGTACGCCGCACCATTGGTGTTGTACCAGATGCATAACATAACCTTCAGTGGAAGCGCTGCTTTGTTTTGGCTCGAAAAATCCGTTGTTTTCATTGTGTTAGCATAAAGACACCATGTATCATCTCAAGTAAAGGTACAGGATAGAGATAGTCGTCGATGTTCGGGAGCCAATTGATGGCGAGCAGGCATTGATGGGAATAGAGTCCCCTGCTGATTTTCGTGAATTCGGCTTACAGCAAGCTGTACCCATTCGCCCGAATTTTGAACCTTCCCCATTGCATAAAAGTGCCACACGATGGTGGAATGATCGCTCTTTTTTTCACATTTACCAGTTCTTAGGTACACTGGTGTGAATCATGATGAATTAACTCGTTTACACGATCTTCACCAAGCCTCGAATGTCTTCCTGAACGTGGAGAGTCACTAATGTCCAAACGGTCCTCCTTAAAACGAGGATATCGTTGTGTTGCCGTGCTTTGTCCAGTGGCATCATCCCCATATATCGCTCAAATATTTGTGACTGGTCTCTCTGTTGTCTCAAGAAATACACTCCGTGGTAAATGTTCCGATATCTCCACATGGTATTTCACTTTCTAGCGCCCATAGCTCCAGTTCCTATCTCCAGGTCACAAAATGAAAGTATTTAAACTCAAGTAGCAATAGTAAACAACAAACAAAAAAATCGAAAAATGATCGCATAGCATCCGGGAGTGCGAACACGCAAAACAAATGCGCTTCGAACTTAAGCACCAACCTAATACTTTCATGTAGACTAAAGCTATTTTCCTCAAAGTTATAATGAAGTCCAATTCAAATTAGACATGCTGGGTATCTCTTTGAAATGGTGATACATAATTTGGCTTCACGTTTCTTCCGTTACCAAAGGCCTCCATGTTAAAGCGTTCTAGAGGTTAATGTACAAGGCACAGTTTTTTGTGGTCCCTTGCCTTAAACTGTTTCGGTTCTGGGTAAGGGTATAAACATCGTATACATCAATAGTAAACTGTTACCAATGTTAATGATTACAAAACAAGATCTTAAAGACATCACATAATGGACAAAAAAAAGAAAAACTGTGAACTTTTCTGTAAATACACGCTCGCAATTTTAGAGATTAAATATTCACTCTATGCAAAAATGTTATTCTATAAAATAAAGACATTTCTTATATGTTTGATTTCGATGTCACTCTTTCACTTTACTTTACAATTCAGTCTCGAGTCAGTTTCTTTCAAGTTTTCTACCACATTTACGAGAGGTTATAGTGTGGTAATCCCAAGACTGAGATCGTGACTACCTTCACAAATGCAGCTGCTTTTATAGTTTCTTGCATCATTAAAATATCTTTATATACTACTAACCAGCTCCCCATCAGTACTACGAGAAGACTAGATAAAATTTAGTCAGTAGTTGATGCGGTTATGTTGCAGTAGGTAATATGGCACTTAAACGTAAGTTGTGTGACAATTTGAAATTTTTACCTTCTCTAAACTTTTTCAGCTGAAGATTTACGTTCTACTATGCAGTGGGTCCTGTACTTTCTTGTGGTGTAGGACGTACCTAATTACTTCACACATATTGCTAACATCAGTTATCTTCCATAACTTTTTATCTTCAAATATAATCTTTCTAAAGTCATTTTCCAAAGATTACTTGGAGCCGGCCGTAGTGGACGAGCGGTTCTATGCGCTTCAGTCTGGAACCACGCTACCGCTACGGTCACTGGTTCGAATCCTGCCCTGGGCATGGATGTGTGTGATGTCCTTAGGTTAGTTACGTTTAGGTAGTTCTAAGTTCTAAGGGACTGATGACCTCAGCTGGTAAGTCCCATAGTGCTCAGAGCATCTCTTAGGTGCATTGGTTACTAATTCGCCGCCTTGAAGGTAACAGCAGAGATACTCCTCTATCAGCTTATGAAAACGAAAAATCACTATTGAAATAACTTCCATAAAAGTAGGTAACTAATACCATTTCATTAATGGGTAATGTCTTTAGTAAGCGTTCGCATTTGACTTTCAACGAGTAAGTTCAAACCAACCTCATGCTGTTCTCTGGTACTTCCATTCAGTTTCATCTACTCACTGGTAATACTACCCAAAAGTTCTTGTTTTCAACAGAGTATGCTTGGAAGATACATAAGGGAGAACGAGAAAGTTACATTTTACACTGAGCTTACATTTTTGCTATTAATATTCTCTAAATCGCGAAATATTCTTTCCCATATTTAGGGATAACATGCAGTAACCGGTATCGATTAGCTGTACAAACCTTTTTAGTTCTCTCTTTCTGGCTTTGCCGTAGCATGTTTATAAGCTTCGATGCGGTGCTCGGTCTCTTAAACATTAGTGGACTAGTATTTGTGGAACGTGGCCGGATATTTTTAAATTCATTCTGTGTTGTGGGATTCGAGGCGTAGCAGCACGGAGGAGATGACAGCAGTGTTCGACATTTTTGTGACACCACCTCATTTATTTAACCGCTGTTGTTATTAGCCAACGTTCCGACGACTTCATTCGTGCTGTGGGAATGTTCGTAGAACTATTTTGCAGTCTTTCCGCATGACGAAATTATAGCGAATAAAATGCGATTTCGTCTTCATATAAGTAGCACCACAAAGACTCACAGATCGCACGTTTTTCGTCAACTGGAACCCGATTACGTAGTGGAGTCGTTTTTATTCAGTCCGAGGCATTAGACACTTAGTCTTATTATTCTCTCTTGCCCTTTAGTTTATTACTTTAACTGACGACATGTATAGAGAATGTGTAATTCTTTTCTTCACTGAACTTCAGTTCTGCTCATGCGTACTGAGAAACCCAGGTGGTTTATATGATTTGTCTGACCAATCAGAGATCAACAGAACAGCGTAACTCATCATTATTACTAATTTTGCTCTCACTACGTCTTTTATCATTTCTTGGACGTGAGACACATGCATGCTTAGTGTGACGACATCTGGTCGACATCTGTTGTTACGGTGCTCCTTTTGCCCATTTAGTGTAGATGAGTGTACGAATAACGAAAAAATTCATTTGTAAACAGTTTTCTACTTCGTTAATAATACATATCCTACCTTGAGGATGGACGTCGTGTGCGGAATGCAGATTGCTGAGGCAGACGTTGCATTGTGTATATTCCCATAAAAAGTCAGTATGTTTAGGAAATAGCAGTCATGATCTTTATCCAAGTCTATGTGTAGATTTGCCACGAACTACAGTATGATCTTGTTGTTTTGATGACGCATTACAGTGATACAACGTTTGAATCAAAGTTTCACATTTGCAACAAGGACGATCCATCAAGACTACACTGCACTGTGGCAAAATGGTTCATGCTACATAATACTGGTAGGATTTTGTGAGTGAGTACCAAATGTTTGATGTAGAATTACATAAGCTGTGTGTATTCTTGAAACTTCCTGGCAGATTAAAACTGTGTACCGGACCGAGACTCGAACTCGGGACCTTTGTCTTTCGCGAGCAAGTGCTCTACCAACTGAGCTACCCAAGCACGACTCACGCTCCGTTCTCACAGCTTCACTTCAGCCAGTACCTCGTCTCCTACTTTCCAAACTTTACAGAAGCCCTCCTGCGAACCTTGCAGAACTAGCACTCCTGAAAGAAAGGATATTGCAGAGACATGTCTTGGCCACAGCGTAGGGGATATTTGGAGAGTGAGATTTTCACTCTGCAGCGGAGTGTGCGCTGATATGAAACTTCCTGGCAGATTAAAAATGTCTGCCGGACCGAGACTCGAACTCGGGACCTTTGCCCTTCACGCACAAGGGCTCTACTAACTGAGCTACCTAAGCACGACCCACGCCCCGTCCTCACAGCTTTACTTCTTGTTCCCCGTTTTCCTGATTTATGAAAGTGTGGGTATTGTGATAAATCCATTTATCTCTTTCCGATAGACTACGTTTACAAATTAAATACCGAATCATGAACACTAGTAAAACAGAGCACAGCTTCATACATCAGGGCTTTGTGTAGCTGATTATGGTAGTAGATTAGCTGTTGACACAGACACACAAGCCATATAGTATCGAACAGTTCTAAGGTTCAGAAAGCCCCTTCCTGCAGATGGGTAGCACCTTTCCTGTAAATGATCACGCCTCATGTAATATCGACTGCAACAGAAAATTCAGTTGTAAATTGCAAGTATTTGAAAATTAATGGGGAACTCCTTACGATTCAGTAATTTGTCACTAAAAGTGCGATTAAGTAACGCCAGTTATCTAGTTCTAATGAAAGCGAATAACAGTTTTATCTTCAGTTTTCTTTAAAAGCTATTTATTTACAAAAATATATACTGACAGAAAAAATCACAAAATCAAACCATAATAATTGTAGAGTAATGAAATTTTGGAACTACGTTTTTCTAGGTATCATACTTAAATGATTAACAGTGAAAGAATACTGGTCAATTGAAGCACGGTATAAGTAATTGGAAATGTGGAATACTGGTACATTAATAACAAGAGTGCACCAGAGTAACCGCCAGAATGTTGAATGCAAGTATGCAAACGTGCATGCATTGTGTTGTGCAGGTGCCGGATGTCAGGTTGTGGCATCGAGTTCCATGGCTGTTGCACTTGGTCGGTCAATGCAGGGGTGGTTAATGCTGCTTGTGAATGATGCTGGATTTGTCGTCCGACGACATCCTACTTGTGCTCGTTTGGAGACAGACCTAGTGATCGCCAAGGCAACATTTCGACACCTCGTAGAGCATGTTGGGTTCCAACAGCGGGCTACAAATTTGTAGTCAGGTTGCGATGGATAACGACGAGAGTGCTCCAGCTGTCGTAGCACCCCAGACCATAACTCTAGATGTCGGTCCAGTGTGTCTTGCACGCACATAGGTTGGTTGGTTGCCGTAAGTTGGACTCCTTCTAACCGAAAGATGGCAATCACTTACAGCGCGGCAGAATCAGGTTTCAGCAGAAACCACCAGAGACATGGTCTCTGCCCTCCAATGACCTCTCGCTTGGCACCACCGAAGTTGCACATGGCTGTGATTTGGGGTCAGTGGCATGCACGCTACAGGGCGTTTGGGTCGTAGCTGTCGTTGAAGTAACCGGTTTATAACAGTTCGTTCTGGCTCTGATGGCCGGCCGGTGTGGCCGTGTCGTTCTAGGCGTTTGAGTTTGGAACCGCGTGACCGCTACGGTCGCAGGTTCGAATCCTGCCTCGGGCATGGATGTGGCTGATGGCCTTAGGTTAGTTAGGTTTAAGTTGTTCTAAGTTCAATGGGACTGATGACCATAGATGTTAAGTCCCATATTGCTCAGATCCATTTGAACCAATTTTTGCCACTGATGTGCCACCTCCAGCACAAACTGCTGCTGCAGATGCAGTACAACGCGGCAGAGAGATACACAAAACACGATGGTATTTGCTCTCGGTAGTACCAAGTGGTCATCCGGAGCCCAGTCTTCTTGCGATCGTACGTTCCCGTGATCAGTGCTACCAGCAATCATGTACAATGGCTACATTCCTGCCAAGTCTTTCGGCAGTGTCGCAGAAGCACCATCCAGCTTCTTGTAGCATTGAGGTATTGATATTATCGTCTCAAAGACATTTTTCATCAACATCAGTTCACCACGTCCGTTCTCAAAGGTAAGTAGGTCTAACGCTCACAAGCAAACGTGATTTGTATCCTCACATGAGCGCTACAACGGCCACTCTTATGGGTATGGCGCGATATTTGAAGAGACATCATCTTTCGGATGTAGATACAAGCCTGTCAGATTCAGTTTATGTCATACAACTCCTTCCTGATGTAGTGATTTTTTTCGTCAATGTATATGGACTTCACTAGCGATTACTGTAATTCATATTACAATTATAGGAGCAAAAATATTTCACAAAACATTTAGTCCGTCGTTTCCTGCATCCCTTTCCAGGAAACAAGAGCTCTAACTACCCTGCACAGGACAACATAAAAGATTCACAGCGAATTAATGTAGACTGAGCGCAATTGTCATTTACCAAACCACCAGGGAGGAAACGTTTGAACTATTTACAGGTCTGCGTCAGAGAGCTTGTACGGTCGGTGCATTACGAGCCGTCAATATTTCACCTGTGGCCAGCACAAACCACTGTTCAGACTCCGCAGGTCGGTACAGTTCTGGAAGCACATATTGACCGTTCCACCTCGCTGTTCTACACTACAACATGTTCCGTCACTTGCCGGACATGCATCTGTGACATCAACACTTCGGCTTCTGCTATGTTTACCTATGAACCTTATAGTCACCTTCATGGCGCGTCGTTGACTCAGTTTCGAGTTTCCAAACATGCCTATTTACACATTTATATAGGTCTATCCCCTTCGCCCTCCCCAGAAACCATGGACATTGTCGAAGTGAGGTGGATTGGGTGCCTGAATAATACAGACGGCAGTACCCTAGGTGCCGGCACAACGGAGGGGTACCTATGTAGAGGCAAGACTAATCAATGGTTCCTGCAGAGAGACAGCAGCCTATTCAGTATTTCAGAGGCAACATTCTTCATTGTTGATTGGTCGGGTCCTTTAACAGTAGCCAACTCGGCATTGCTCTTCCTGGTACGGCGAACGGGTGCAAACAAGAGGAACTACAACCATGACTTTTTGCAAGGGCATGCAGCTCACTATTTGGTATCCGATGGTGTTCAGACACAATTGTGCAATATTTTTTTCTATGGATGAACGGGCGTTTGACTGTGTGTTACTCTATTCATCTTCTGTACCTCCAGGATTTCGGATTTTGTGTCATTACCAAATACAGTGATAAAAGGTTTTAGACTATAACATATCATATCTGTTAAGACAGACCAAATCAGGTAAACAGGACTATCGCATGCCTTTAAGACCTAAATGGCTTTGAACTTTTAGCATTTTACTGGAAAGTGCAATAAAAATCAAAATGTTGATAGTACAATAGATAAATACAGTAATCCATAGCAAATAGTGGTTTGTTCGTACAAAAAAGTCTACTTTATGTGTTAATGCTGATGACATCGTCTTGGATTAAATATTTCGGTTTTAATATAGACCCGTACTCGTATCTTCGGGTGGGGTCTACTCACTTGGAAGTCGCCATCAGGGAGAACAAAACTGGCGTTCTAGAGGGTGAGAGCGTGAGATGTTGGATTCCGTAATCGAATAGATAGGATAGAAAATTTAAAAAGGGAAAAATAAACATTGAGCTTATAATTTGAATCAACGACCAATGGCAGGAAGAACAGGACTTCCGGAAAGATCAGTATAGGGTTATTGAGTCAAGATTTAGTATAGGTAATGCAGAAGTAGGTCTAATAATGACTAAGAGAACAGGAGCTCGGATGCGCTCGGAACAGCTTAGTGAACGTATTACCGAAGGCAAGAAGACCACGAAGGCAATACCTACTACAGAAATACAAGGTTTTATGCCAACTAGCTCAGCAGATGCCTTATTTCAAAGAATGTATGGTGGGGTGAAAGAAATTATTCACACAATGAAGACAGACTACTACTTAATTGTGTGAAGAACTTAATACGATAGTAGGAAAAGAAAAAGAAGGAAAAAACAGTGGGAGAATATGAGCCGGGAGAGGGATGAAAGAAGAAGTCACTTCATAAAGTCTTGCACAAAGTGGAATTTAATCGTCGTGAACACTTGGTTTAAGGATCGTGAAAGATGGCTGTATATTTGGGAGAGACCGGCAGGCAATGGAAAATTTCAGATTCAATTTATAAAGGACAGACAGAAATTTCGAAACAAAAATTTTAAATTGGAAGACTTTTCAGGGGCTAATGTGTACTCCGAGCGTAGTTTATTGGTATGAACTGCAGACTCAAACTGAAGGAACTGCAAAATGGCACGTGTTTAAGCAGTTGGGACGCATAGAAGCAGAAAGGACCAGTGATTGCTATCAGTATCAGACGACGAAAGAATTGCAGTAGAGACGGAGTGGGCAAGGGAGGGGAAAAAAGAAAAGACCAATCCCTAATCGAGTAATTAATATTATTGATGAAACGGGAAAATGTAATCACACAACAAGAGAAGCAGGGAAAATGAAATACAGGTGTCTATAATAGGAGACGGAAAAGAAATGCAAAATGGTTAAGCAGAAATGGATAGAGAGCGAGTGCAAAGTTGACTAGGGGAGAGATAGATATCGCCCTTACGATAATAAAAGAAATCTGTGGAGGGAAGCGAAGTACGTGTATGTACACTCCTGGAAATTGAAATACGAACATCGTGAATTCATTGTCCCAGGATGGGGAAACTTTATTGACACATTCCTGGGGTCAGATACATCACATGATCACACTGACAGAACCACAGGCACATATACACAGGCAACAGAGCATGCACAATGTCGGCACTAGTGCAGTGTATATCCACCTTTCGCAGCAATGCAGGCTGCTATTCTCCCATGGAGACGATCGTAGAGATCCTGGATGTAGTCCTGTGGAACGGATTGCCATGCCATTTCCACCTGGCGCCTCAGTTGGACCAGCGTTCGTGCTGGACGTGCAGAGCGCGTGAGACGACGCTTCATCCAGTCCCAAACATGCTCAATGGGGGACAGATCCGGAGATCTTCGATGACGGTTTTGATGTACCGTGCACTATTCAGTGTCCCCTCGACGATCACCAGAGGTGTACGGCCAGTGTAGGAGGTCGCTCCCCACACCATGATGCCGGGTGTTGGCCCTGTGTGCCTCAGTCGTATGCAGTCCTGATTGTGGCGCTCACCTGCACGGCGCCAAACACGCATACGACCATCATTGGCACCAAGGCAGAAACGACTCTCATCGCTGAAGACGACACGTCTCGATTCGTCCCTCCATTCACGCCTGTCGCGACACCACTGGAGACGGGCTGCACGAAGTTGGGGCGTGAGCGGAAGACGGCCTAACGGTGTGTGGGACCGTAGCCCAGCTTCATGGAGACGGTTGCGAATGGTCCTCGCCGATACCCCAGGAGCAACAGTGTCCCTAATTTGGTGGGAAGTGGCGGTGCGGTCCCCTACGGCACTGCGTAGGTTCCTACGGTCTTGGCGTGCATCCGTGCGTCACTGCGGTCCGATCCCAGGTCGACGGGCACGTGCACCTTCCGCCGACCACTGGCGCCAACATCGATGTACTGTGGAGACCTCACGCCCCACGTGTTGAGCAATTCGGCGGTACGTCCACCCGGCCTCCCGCATGCCCACTATACGCCCTCGCTCAAAGTCCGTCAACTGCACATACGGTTCACGTCCACGCTGTCGCGGCATGCCACCAGTGTTAAAGACTGCGATGGAGCTCCGTATGCCACGGCAAACTGGCTGACACTGACGGCGGCGGTGCACAAATGCTGCGCAGCTAGCGCCATTCGACGGCCAACACCGCGGTTCCTGGTGTGTCCGCTGTGCCGTGCGTGTGATCATTGCTTGTACAGCCCTCTCGCAGTGTCCGGAGCAAGTATGGTGGGTCTGAGACACCGGTGTCAGTGTGTTCTTTTTTCCATTTCCAGGAGTGTATATAAAGAATTCAGATGCCACCCTAGTAATAAGCATAGAAGGGTAAACTGAAATGTAATTGAGGCGAATGGTGGATTGATATTAGGGAAACAAACTTGTTGACAATATTATATAAAGTGGAGAGGACGAAGATGAAAATAAAACTGGAGATATGATAGGTGGGAGAATATTTTGTCGGAGCTCTGAAATACGCAGTGTAGAAACAAGGCTCCGAAAGGAGACAAAATTCCCTCAGAATTATTGAGATTCTTGTGAAGCCAGCCTTGACAAAATCATTCCACACGGTGTACGAGATATCTGAGATGGGGGACACACTCTGAAACATCAAGAAGAGAGTTAACCTTTCGAATTCTAAAGAAGGCAGTTGCTGGCACGTGTGAATACTATTGCAACAACAGGTTGATATGTCATGGTCTCAATGTATTGTCAAGTATTATTTACAGAAGAATAGAAAAACTGCTAGAAGCCGATCTTGGGAAACGTAAGTTTGGATTCTAGAGAAATGTGGGAACGTGCGAGGCCATACCTTATAACGTAAGTAGAAGAAGGAAAAACTTACTTTTATACGTTTTGCAGATTTAGAGAAAGCTTCTGATAATGCTGAATTGACAACAGTCTTACAAGTTTTGAAGGTGTCAGGGCTAAAATAAAATTAAGTGAAACGTTATTTACAACTTACACTATCTCAGATTGTAGTTACCGAAGACTAAAAACATGAAGGGGATGTGACTGGAATATAAGTTGCCTATCCCCAATGTTCCACAATGTGTGGTTTGTGCAAGAAGTGAAGGAAACCAGAGGGAAATTCAGAAAAATTATTAAAGTTCAAGGAGAGGAAATAAAAATTTGGAAGTTCCCAGATGACGTAGTAATTCTCTCAGAGATACCAAAGGACGTGGAAGAACATTTGGAAGGAACGGATAGTGTCTTGAAAAGAGATTGTTGGGTGAACATCGACAATAGTAAAACAATGGTAATGCAATGTAGTTGAACTAAATCAGGCTATGCTGAGGGCGTTACCTTAGGAAATGGGTCACTACAGTTGAGCCGTTCGGGGTGGCTGAGCGGTTCTAGGCGCTACAGTCCGGAACCGCTCCGGTCGCAGGTTCGAATCCTGCCTCGGTCCTTGGGGTGTGTGATGTCCTTAGGTTAGTTAGGTTTAAGTAGTTCGAAGTTTTGGGGGACTGATGACCTCAGAAGTTAAGCTCCATATTGCTCAGAGCCATTTGAACTACAGGTGATAGGTAAGTTTTGCTATTCGGGCAGAGTGGTAACTAATGATGGGAGAAGTGGAAAGCATATAAAATGCAGACTGACCAAAGCACGAAACCATTTCTAAACCATAAAATATTTTCCGGATGTATTCACCTGAATGTAGCCTAGTAAGTATGTGAAACCTGTACTGTAAGCAGCTTACGCGCCCAGAGAATAGAAACATACAGTCTCAAGCTTGAAATCCAATTTATGTATTATGTACCCTCAGTAGAGAGGCATTCTTAATATCCTTCGGAGGTTGAGACTATGCTTTAAATAACGGGATGGAGCTATTCTACATGATTTTGATTGTTTAAAATGTGGGTATAATTCCTTTCATCCTTTGACTTTTGTATTCATTTTTGGTATCTTATACTCTCACTATTTGCATTCAGGCACTCCTTCTAGAACAATGTGTTATCCTGTTGTTTGGTTCTAGATTCAGTGTTCTACTGTTAAGGCGCTCCCCAAGCTTTGGAGTTCAAAATCCCGCCGTGCCTATCACTTGCGGCGGCCTTTTCATTATACACTAGCATCTCTGGTCATACGGCGATCCCGACAATTTAATATACAGCTAATCGCCTCCACTGCTTTACCCTCACGGCAACCAATTACAGGATATTTAAATTCGTGAATTGGTGCGTTTTGACATCAAAGTTGTTTTAGACTGTTCATTAATCTGTTCTTCTCGTTGGTAGTTTTCCCTTTGTAAATGGGTTATAAAGTTTGTATTCTATTTGTCCTTCATTTTCATTTAAGTGTCTCGTGGATAGAGATGTAGGTCCTACAGCTAAATCAGCTACTCCCTTCACGATTCTTAATGTAGCACACTTTTATTGTTCTGGGCTGGTAATGAGCTGGTTAATGAGCTACGTTTCTCAGGCAGACGCACCGCTGACGATATCCTACGTTATGCTTCTCTTATAGTATTTTAGCCTCGTTTACCAAATTGCCTGTGGCACTTTTGGTTTTAGTGCCTCACCCCTGCACTATTCGCCCCAGTGCTCTGACGGTTATTTTTTGTTGACGATTTCCCCTATACCCGGGTTAGATCCTGTGATTGCGAACGCTGTGTTAATCTACGTGACAGTAGTGTGAAGTTCTTTTATTTAAGCTTCTTTTTATTTGCTGTCGTTTACTAATTATTGAAGTATATAGGTTACAAATATGCTTTCCTTTCCATGTAGAACCACCTGAAGATGCTGCTTTAACGCAGGCAAACCAGTCATGATTAAACATCACTTAACAGCTGTTTGCGGTTTTCTTCAAGTTCATTTTACCTGAGGTCAGAAAATGTTGAAATGCGGTAGCACAGAAGAATGCTGAAGATTAGTTGGCTAAACCGAATAGCTGATTAGGCCACACTAAGTCGAACTGGAGGAAAAGAAATTTATAGCACAACTAAAAGAAGGGATCGAGTGACAAGATATTTCCACCAAGGAAAAGTTAACTTCCTAAAGAACGGAAGAACGGAGAGTAAAATGTTTATAGCGAGGCCTTTGCGTGAATACAGTATACAAGTTCAAATGAATACGCTATAATAGTTATTCCGGGATGAAGAGGCTCGTACAATCAAATCACTCTTTCGACTGAAGACCACAACAGCAGTGGGTTAGCTTAGATTCAGCAATTAAATCATTTTTATCGTTTACGCATGAGTTTAATCTGGTTCTGGTGCTGTTCCGCCGACTTTATTACCTGTGACGCGCGTGCATTTCATTCAGCAATAAGCCTTTGGATCACATGGTTGTGCCATATTAGCGTAAAAATATTTACGCCATGACACTCTGAACTCATTTCTTGACTCGCACTGATGTTGGCTATAGGATTCACAGGCTAAATACCGTAAGAGAAGTTGTTGATGCTGATAGTCAAGCTGAGAAGATGAATGGAGCTCAAGAATATATATATATATATATATATATATATATATATATATATATATATATATATATTAAAAAAACGTAATCCAGTATTCCATAGTGTGAGGGAAAATATTACTATTAGTTTAATTGTATAGCGGCACATTGTTTCACTCTTTGCTTTAATTCGGCACTTAAGTCTTCAATAATTAAGGTAATCTGTAGCCAGAGATACCTCAAAATAGAATACATGGAAAAATGTAATAAACGTTCCACAACCGATAATATTATTAACACGGTATCAGCCAAAAGACATCACTATCACTTATTATAAAGTGAAATTGCTTCAATGATTAGCCTTCCGGCACTGATTCTAACCTTCAGCTATCAGTGCTTCTGTCCACTACAACACACAAACAAGGCGGAAATAGGGAGGTATAACGAGGGCATTAGAGACGGAGCGCAAGCATCGACTGGACGAAGAATATCTGGCCTGTCCTTATCAAAGGAATCTATTCCATTATTTACTGTAATAGACATGTAGGGACCAAAGAAAACCTAAATATAGATGGCTCGTTAGGACTTTGAAAACCTGATATCGTATATTCACATACAGATCATATATAGTCTCGAAGGACTCTTGTGATATACCTGCCGTGGCGGTGAACTTCTGCTGCTTTATTTAGTACTGCAGAAGCTAAACAGCTTCGGATCAAACTTCTAAGTGCTCCTCGCTAACATATGCTCCTGCCTATGGCTTGGAGCGTCTGACGCTTTCCAAAATCACCTTTGTTTTGTGAACAATAGGGCCTAGATACTTTGTTGGGATTTACCATCCTATATATTATTTCCTGACAGCTAAAAGTCGATAATTAGTTCTAGTATTTATGACGTGCTTCATTTAATTATTTTGTTAATGCTTGATTTTAGTAAACCATTTTGGTAAGACCAGGAACTTGAATAATTTTATATTGTGCTGTCTATGTCTGAAATCAGTATTTAGGCAATGCTAGAGGTCTGCTCATTGTGCATCTACTCTTCGTTTAACTACATTAAATTAGATTAATACTTGAGTTATAATGTATAACAGCTATGGTTATAATTCGCAACCCAGTGTACTGCATGGTGGACGGAATTACATCTACATGGATACTCTGCAAATCACATTCAAGTGATTGACAGAGGTTTCATCTAACCACCTTCACGATTCTCTATTATTCCAAACCCGTACAGCACACGGAAAGAATGAATACCTATATCTTTCCCTTATTTTATCGTGGTGATCGTTCCTCTCTATGTAGGTTGGTGTCAACAAAATAGTTTCGCATTCGGAGTAGAAAGTTGGTGATTGGAATTTGGTGAAAAGATTCCGTCGCAACGAAAAACGCCTTTCTTTTAATGATTTCCAGCCCAAATCCTATACTATTCCTTTGACACTCTCACCCATACTTCGCGATAATACAAAACGTGCTGCTTTCTTTGAATTTTTTCGATGTAATCCGTCAGTCCTATCTAGTAAGAATCCCACACAGTGCAGCATTATTCTAAAAGAGGACGGACAAGTGTAGTGTAGGCAGTCTCCTTAGTAGGTCTGTTACATTTTCTAAGTGTCCTGCCAATAAAATTCATTTCTTGGTTAGCCTCCCCCACAAGTATTCCTTCCAATTTAAGTTCCTCGTAATTGTAACGCCTAGTTATTTGGTGGAATTTATCGTGTAACCGACGTTTAATGAGTTCCTTTTATCATTCATGTGGATGACCTCACACTTTTCGTTATTTAGCGTCAACTGCCGCTTTTCGCACCATTCAGATGTCTTTTCTAAATCGTTTTGTAGTTTGTTTTGATCTTCTGATGACTTCATTAGTCGATAAACGACTGCGTCATCTGCAAACAACCGAAGACGGCTGCTCAGACTGTCTCCCAAATCGTTTATATGGATAAGGAACAGCAAAGGGCCTCTAACAGTACTTTCGGGAACGCCAGAAATCACTTCTATTTTACTCGATAACTTTCCGTCAATAACTACGAACTGTGACCTCTCTGACAGGAAATCACAAATCCAGTCACATAACTGAGACGATATTCCATAAGCACGCAGTTTCACTGCGAGCCGCTTGTGTGGTACATTGTCAAAAGCCTTCCGGAAATCCAGAAATACAGAATCGATCTGAAATCCCTTGTCAACAGCACGCAACATTGTGAATAAAGAGCTAGTTGTGTTTCACAGGAACGATGTTTTCTAAACCTATGTTGGCTTTGTGTCAATATACCGTTTTCTTCGAGGTAATCCATAATGTTCGAACACAATATATGTTCTAAAATCCTGCTGCCTATCGACGTTAACGATATGGGACTGTAATTTAGTGGATTACTGATACTACCTTCCTTGAATATTGGTGTGACCTGTGCAACTTTCGTCTTTGGGCACGGATCTTTCGTCGAGCGAACGGTTGTATATGATAGTTAAGTATGGAGCTAATGCATCAGCACACTCCGAAAGGAACCTAATTTGTGTACAGTCTGGACCAGAAGACTTGCTTTTATTAAGTGATGTAAGTTGCTTCACTACTCCGAAGATATTCATTACTACGTTACTCATGTTCGCAGCTGTTCTCGATTAGAATTCTGGATTCTTTACTTCGTCTTCTTTTGTGAAGGCATTTTGGAAGGCTGTGTTGAGTAACTCTGTTGGCAGCAGAGCCAACACCGTGTTACTAGAGGAGGCCGAAAGGCACGCGTTTTAGCTCACGCATGCTGGCGTGAGGTCTGGAACAGGACAAGGAAATTAGAATTTAGAAAAACGGACGTAGCTGCTGGAATACTTAACTTTCATTCATTAATTATGTACGTCGGTCTTGACGGTACATGATTCACAATATCAATAGTAACTGATAATGGCGCCTTGCTAGGTCGTAGCAAATAACATAGCTGAAGGCTATGCTAACTAACGTCTCGTCAAATGAGAGCGTATTTAGTCAGTGAATCATTGCTAGCAAAGTCGGCTGTACAACTGGGGCGAGTGCTAGGAAGTTTCTCTAGACCTGCCGTGTGGCGGCGTTCGGTTTGCAATCACTTACAGTGGCGACGCGCGGGTCCGACGTATACTACCGGACCGCGGCCGATTTAAAGGCTACCACCTAGCAAGTGTGATGTCTGGCGGTGACACCACGAACTCTGCTTTGGCAGGACTATCTTCGATAGTATCTCCATTGATGTCGCAGAGAGAAGGCGTTGATTGCTTTTTGCCGCTAACATACTTCGCATATGACTATAATCTCTTTGGATTTCCTGCCAGGTTGCGAGATAAAATTTCGTTGTGCAAACTGTTATAAGCATCACGCATTGAAGCCCGCGCTAAACTTCGAGTTTCTGTAAAAGATCGCCTATTTTGGTGATTTTGCGTCTGTTTAAATTTGGCATGTTTGTTTCGTTGTTTCTGCAACATTGTTCTAACCAGTTTTGTGTACCAATGCGGATCAGTTCCGTCGTTTGTTAATTTATTTGGTACAAATCTCTCAATTGCTTCCTATACTATTTCTTTGAATCTAAGCCACATAATGTCTAAACTTATATTATTAATTTGTAATGCTTTTTGAACAGGTATATTTTTCGCTTATTTTTCGAGGATTTGGGGATTACAGTATTCAATCTCGCCACGACAACTCTGTGTTTACTTATCACTGAATCGGTTTTGACACTCGTTGTTATCTCAGGATTATTTGTAGCTAAGAGGTTAAGTGTGCTTTCACAACCTTTTATTATTCACGTGGGCTCATGAACCAACTGCTCGAAATAATTTTCAGAGAATGCTTTTAGTACAATTTCGGATATTTTATACGTACCTCCGGAATTAAACATGTATTTTCGCCATCATATCGAAGGTAAATTAAAGTCACCACCAACTGTTATCCTATGAGTCGGGTATTTGTTTGAAATGTAACTAAAGTTTTCTTTGAACCTTTCAGCAACTGTATCATCTGAATTGGGAGGTCGGTAAAAGGATCGAGTTATTATTTTATTCCGGTTGCCAACAATGAACTCTGTCCATATTAACTCTTAGGAGTAACTACTTCAATTTCGCGACAAGATAAACTACTTCTGATAGCAACAAACACGCCACAGCCAACCGTGTTTAGCCTATCCTTTCGGGACACCGCTAGGTTCTTCGCAAAAATTTCGGCTCAGCTTATATCCGGCTTTAGACAGCTTTCAGTTCCTATAGCGATTTGAGCATCAGTGCCTTCTATTAGCGCTTGGAGCTCTGGTAATTTCCCAACACAGCTACGACAATTTACAACTGTTATACCAATGTGGGCTGTATCTGTGTTCTTCCTGTGTTCAGCCTGCACCTCTTGTGACTGAAGCCCATCTTGTGTATTCCGCAGACCCTCTAACCTAAGAAAACCGTCCAGTCCACGCCACACAGCCCCTGCTACCCATGTAGCCGCCTCCTGCGTGTAGTGGACACCTGACCTATTTAGCGGAACCCGAAACCCAGCCACTCGTTGGCGCAAGTCGAGGAATCTGCAGCCTACGCGGTCGCAGAACAATCTGAGCATCTGATTCAGACCCTCCACTCGGTTCTGTACCAGAGGTCATAAATTTGTCCTGTCGACTATGCTGCATGTTGTCAGCTCTGCTTTCATCTTGCAAGCAAGTCTGGCAGCCTTTACCACTTCTGTTAGCCGCTCGAAACCTGAGAGAATCTCTTATAATCCATAGTGATACACAGCAATGGTACCGACGTGAGCAACCACCTGCAGTTGGCGGCACCCTGTGCTCTTCATGGCATTTGGGAGGACCCTTTCCACATCTGGAATGAATCCACCCGGTATGCGCACGGAGTGAACATTGGTTTTCTTACCCCTCTGGTCAGCCAAGTCCCTAAGAGGCCCCATAAAGCGCCTAACGTTGGAACTCCCAACTACCAATAATCGCAGCTTCTGATTGCCCGGATATTGCTGAGTGGTTTCCTCTGAAACAGGACAGGCAACAGCAGTAGTAGTAGTGGTAGATGGGTTTTGGGCGCACGACAAAAAGGTCTTCAGCGCCCATTCAGTAACATAGTGAGACGGGTGTCAAGATAAAATTAGTCAAATCTAAAATAGGTTTGGGTCCCCGGAGGAGCCAAGGTGGGGATCTGCTCCAACCGCGACGCAAAACACGAAGAACAGCCATAGACACCGCAGCGCGGCAATCCTGTGCGCGAATCCCACAGGGCTGCGTCGCACGTTGCCGGTTATGAAATAACTGTGCCAGAGGAGGCTGAGCAATGGCAGGGTATGCCGGGGTGTATGGTGTGGACAAAGTTTTATACGCCTGGCGCACCGTAAGTAGCCGTCGCCGCATAGGAAGTGGCGGTTCACCAGCCTCTGCACAGAGGCTTGGTATGGGGCTAGTTCGGAATGCCCCAGTGGCCAACCGAAGCCCTTCACGGTGCACAACGTCCAACATCCTTAAGTAAGAAGGCCTCGCAGACCCATACACCGTGCACCCATAATCGAGCCGAGATCGCACAAACGCCCTGTAAAACTGGAGCAGACAAGTCCTGTCAGCTCCCCATGTACTGTGGCTAAGACATTTTAAAATACTTAAAGCTTTAAGCGACCGCCGTTTCAGGTCTTTAAGATGAGGTAAACACGTCAGCTTCGAGTAGTCAAAAATGAGCCCCAGAAACCTCACCGTGTCCTTAAAAGTAAGAATAGTGTCCCTCATCCGCAACTCACGAAAGGTTAAAAGCGAACGAGAACGGTTAAAAAGAACACATACAGATTTCTTGGTGGAAAACGTAGATCCACTCTTTCGCGCCCAGTCATCCAAACGTCTAATCGTAAGCTGCAACTGACGAGTTGTCGTTGCAAGGGTTGAAGAAGAGCAAAACAAAGAGAAATCATCCACAAACAAAGAACACTGGACAGGACTCTTCTCTATGGAGGTAATGCTATTAATAGCGATGGCAAAGAGAGTCACACTTAAAACGCTACCCTGAGGGACACCGTTCTCCTGCTCAAAGCGATCAGACAGGACGTCACCAATTCGGTATCGAAAATATCGTGGCGAGAGGAAAGACTGAATAAAAAGAGAAAGACAACCCCAAAAACCCCATTCGTGAAGTTGCTCCAGGATGAGACGCCTACAAGTGGTATCGTAGGCCTTCTCAATGTCAAAAAATACACCTAGAAGGTGATGACGGCGTAGGAAAGCTTGTTGTATAGCCGCCTCCAGTAGGGCGAGGTTATCGAAGGTGGAACGAAACCTCCTGAACCCACACGGGAAAGCGACTAAGGAGTTGCCGGGATTCTAACATCCAGACAAGGCGGCAGTTGACCATCCGCTCCTAGATCTTCACTATTCAGCTAGTGAGGGCAACACTACGGTAGCTACTCGGGCTCGTACGGTCTTTCCCTGGTTTTAAAAAAGGGATTAAAACTGCCTCACGCTACGCGTCAGGAAAGTGACCCGACGCCCAAATTCCATTAAAAAGTACAAGGAGGATTTCTTTGTTGCGCTTTGTGAGGTGCCATAGCATACTTTAAAGGACCCTGTCGTGACCAGGGGATGTGTCACGAGCTCCAGACAATGCAGAATCCAGCTCCCACATAGAAAATGGGCAGTTGTAAACTTTATGAGAGGTGGACTGGAAGTCCAAACTACATCTCTCAGCAACGGCCCTATGGCGCTGGAAACCTGGATCGTGACTGGTTGTTGCAGTAACTGTGGCAAAATACGCTGCCATAGTCTGGGCAATGTCTTGAGGATCAGTGTGGTGAGTGCCGTTATTCATTACAGTAGCTATGGGACACCTCCCTCCTCTGCCAGAAATTCTCCTGATGGTCTCCCACACAATAGAACTTTTGGTGGAACGATTAATGGTGTTCAGGAACTGTTGCCATGACCTCTTCTTGCTCTCACGAATAATGCGGCGACACCTTGCCCTCGCCACCCGAAATACTGCAAGATTCTCAGCATTCGGCCGAGACTCGAACCAACGCAGAGCCACACGTCTGTTCCTGATTGCAGAGCGGCAGTCGGCACTCCACCAAGGCACAGGTGGCCTCTTCCGGGGGCCCGTGGACTGTGAAATGGACGCTGCAGCGGTGTGGTGGACCGTTTCGGTAATATGATCCACCCACACCTCAACATTCGCACAGTGTTCGCATTGGGCCAACTGGCTATAAAGTGTCCAGTCAGCTCCACTGAGCTCCCATCGTCGTGGTCTCCTTTTGGGGCCCACGCCATCTGGCAGGTGAATCCAGATGGGGAAATGATCACTGCCATGCAAGTCAGCGACCACTTCCCAGTGAGCACTGGCGGCAAGAGCTGGAGAGCAAAGCGAGAGATTAATGGCAGTGAACGACCCAGTTGCTGTGCAGAAATGAGCTGATGTGGGAGTGGTAATTGGCGCACTGGGCTTGGGAACAGCCTCAGCTGTTTGAGGTGACAGGGGCTGGCTCAAGTTCGCCACTGTACCCTTGTCTGCCGTTCGAGTAGGGGCTACCGGCTCTGAAACACTGGCTGCGATGCAAGTGCACTGACAGCTGCAGGTGTTAGTGCCAACACTCACCACCTCGGTCTGCGTTGAGGCATCGACTTTTGGAGTAGGCTTCTGAACCAGGGATGCGAAAGATGTAGCAAACGTGGGAGGTTGCATCGACTTATAGATCTTCTTGGCCTCCTCGTAGGGGATACGCTTGGTTGTTTTGATTTCCTGGACTTTGCGTTCCTTTAAAAATATTCGGCAGTCCCTACTCCAAACAGGGTGGTTCCCAGAGCAATTAATACATTTAGCCGGAGACGAGCAACCAACTCCTTCATGAGCAGCCTTACCACAGTTGCCACAAGTCACTTCGCCTTTACATCATAAGGTGGTATGCTCAAAACGCTGGCATTTAAAAGAGCATTGGGGTCGGGAAATAAGGCCTCACATTAAGGCGAAGGAAGCCAGCTTTAACATGTTCAGGACGTTTTGTGCTACTGAAGGTCAGTATATGAGAAGAGTGCCATCAACCCTCTTCATGATGTGTTGGACATCAGCGATACCTTCCGGAGCCCACTCACATTGCAGTTCGTCCTTGGGAATGTCAACTAGATCCCGGCATGTCACAACACCTTTGCTGTAGTTCAAGGTGCTATGCAATTCAGTGTCTATGGCATACTCTCCAAGACATTTAGCAGATTGGAGGTTAGTTGCTTGCTGGGAAGTGGAAGTTTCCACTAGCAAGGTCCCATTACGTAAGCGCTTCACGGATTTCAAGGAGCCACAGATGCCCTCCAATCCCTTTTGTATATAGAAGGGCGAAACCTTCTCGAAACTACCCTCCGTCCGTTTCATAATGAGAAGCACATTCTGAGTACCAGAACGCATCCTGTTACTAAAGACTTCACTTGTCAAAGATGTGCTGCAGTCAGAGGGATTGACTGCACGAGCCCTCTTCAGAGACTGGGTGTTAGAACACTCCAGCGGCCCACCCTTTCCCCTGGGAGGAGGAAAAGAGGATTTCGAAGGATCCATCTCTGTTCCACGAACAGCTAGGGAACTAGAAGTCCACCTAGACAGAGCCCCGCGTGCCTAGGTAAGCCTTATACAACTGAGGTGCGGCAGGTTCCCCAGAGGTTGCCCGCTAATGACTGTTCCACCTCAACAGCCATGCATCTAATCGGCGCGCAGCACACCTTGAGATTGAGGGCTTGTTTATTGAGGTTTATTCCATCCTCGCGATCCGCGCGGCCAAGCCAAGATCCCGACTCCCTGAGACACACAACATTCCACCGCCGCGCCGTACGGTGGTCGTCGAAGCATGCCCAGAGCTTACGGTGACAGAGGACTGGTGGCGCTTACCAGTCCCCAGCTCAGGAACCCCGGGGTCGCCAAGCCCGTACCCAGCAAATGAATGCTGAGCTCCTGGGGGGGAGGCAACAGCATCTGGCTCAGCGACTGGGTCAGCCACAGACAGCACCTGTCACCTGTTTGTCAGACAAACCGGGGAGGCCTTACGTGCAGCCGCCTGGGTAGTCTTTCGCCGCCTGCTTCTCCCTGGGGCGATCTCCCACTCGACCACAGGTGAGGGGCCAGCCTCAGTGCGAGTAGTAACTGGGTTGGCCACCGGTGAGCACCGATCGGAGGACTCTGGCGTGCTGTACGTCCTTTGGTTCCCACGGCCAGCCCACAACAGTGGTGCCCATCCACTGCAGCCTCAAGCTGTGTAACGGAAGCCATCAACTCGGCTCACATCCGCACACAACAATCGCAGTCCCTGTCCATACCAAAGACCGTGGAAAACTAAAGCTTGCAGATAACCGGACTATCGGCACGTGTGCGCAACTCTAGTCTATACCCTGACAGAAACGCATGAACGCATGAACTGTGCCTAGTAATACCCATATATTAGAAAGCCTAACTACCGAAACTATTAAAGCACACAGATGATACAATAAAATTCGCTCCTGGTTAAGAACTCATGACCCATCACAGCCTGAAGCTGACAGCGAAGTGTCACCAACTCGGCTCGCATCCGCACACAACAATCGAAGTCCCAGTCCATACCAAAGACCGTGGAAAACTAAAGCATGCAGATAAACGGACTATCGGCACGTGCTACGCAACTCTAGTCTATACCCTGACAGAAACGCATGAACTGTGCCTAGTAATACGCAGATATTCGAAAGCCTAACTACCGAAACTATTAAAGTACACAGATGATACAATAAAATTCGCTCCTGGTTAGGAACTCGTGATCCATCACAGCCTGAAGCTCAGAGTGAAGTGTCACCAACTCGGCTCGCATCCGCACACTACAATCGCAGTCTCTGTCCATACCAAAGACAGTGGAAAATTAAAGCATGCAGATAAACGTACTATCGGCACGTGCTACGCAACTCTAGTCTATACCCTGAGAGAAATGCATAAGCTGTGCCTAGTAATACGCAGATATTCGAAAGCCTAACTATCGAAACTATTAAAGCACACAGATGATACAATAAAATTCGCTCCTGGTTAGGAACTGGTGATCCATCACAGCCTGAAGCTGAGAGCGAGGTGTCACCATCTGGGCTCGGATCCGCACACAACCATCGCAGTGTGTGTCCATACCAAAGACTGTGGAAAAGTAAAGCATGCAGATAAACTGACTATCAGCACGTGCTACGCAACTCTAGTCTATACCCTGACAGAAACGCATGAACTGTATCTAGTAATACGCAGATATTCGAAAGCCTAGCTACCGAAACTATTAAAGTACACAGATGATACAATAAAATTAGCTCCTGGTTAGGAACTCTTGATCCATCACAGCCTGAAGCTCAGAGTGAAGTGTCACCAACTCGGCTCGCATCCGCACACTACAATCGCAGTCCCTGTCCATACCAAAGACAGTGGAAAATTAAAGCATGCAGATAAAGGTACTATCTGCACGTGCTACGCAACTCTAGTCTATACCCTGACAGAAATGCATAAGCTGTGCCTAGTTATACGCAGATATTCGAAAGCCTAACTATCGAAACTATTAAAGCACACTGATGATTCAATAAATTTAGCTCCTGGTTAGGAACTCGTAAATAACACAAAATCGGTTACTTCCCTGTTGCTGCGTCGGTCTCGATCGGCTGCTGCTGCCTGACAGAAATAATAATTTACCTTGAAATAAGCCAGCCTTAATTGCAATTTTTTTTAATTTCCGGGAATGGTGCATTTCGCCCTTTTTGGGCATCATCAGATTAGCATAGGGTTGAGAAATTACAGTAGTGAGTCATATTTATATTAAATGGGGAAACAGAGTCAGTATAAAAACACAAAAGAGGCAAGGTTCCAGGTTGTGCAGCCGTCTCTACAATTAATCATAGAGTGAATGTACGTAAAAATTAATGTGGAAAATCAACATTAGTCCATTAATGCCCACATATGACATTAAGATAAAATTTTATAGGGAACTATCATCCTGTCGTCATGAGATAAATATAGTCGCTACGTGATCTGGAATCGAAATAGAATGCCAAACATAGATGATGTGTCTGCTGGGCAGGTAAACTATCAAAAACCCAGAAAAACCCAGATATCTTACGAAACACTGAGCAAACTGCATTCCGGCGTACACAGCACGGAGCGTTGCGTGCAGCTGACAAGTAGCTGATAATGTGCTCGAGAGCAGGATTCGTAGGTCCTCCAAGTAGGCCACACAAATATAGAGCAGTAGAGGCAAGATTATACGACCGTAGTAGCAGACGTTAAAGGTAGATTGAGTTGCGTAACTGACGTTCTTACAAAAAACGACTGCATAGCTGAATTACATATGCTGAGGACTAATTAGGTAAACCAGTGAATTATTAAAATTTAATTTAGTGCAAGAATATTAATGAAATAGGTCCAAAGACACAAAATTAATACCGATAAAAAGAAATCCAGAAGTGTAAAATTTTTAAGGTTGTCAAGCAGTAAAACGTAAAATAACTTTAAAAGATCAGTCAAACCAATAAAACCAGTTAATAGATAAGGGATAAAGAAGGTAGTGTCACATTCGGTAAAAGTTAAATTTCCCTATACCATGTTGTTTCAGAAATTCAATTTCCTCTAAAATACTTAGCCTTTTCCTTTACTGGCAGTATGGAGTACATATAAATTCCTCAGCATCTGGGAGCGATGACCACTATATTTTAGGTGCTCTGCAAAGGCCATATTCTGTTTAATTTGTCCATACTTATTAAGCAAATGTTGACTGAATCCTGTTCGAAACTTCCTACCGGTGTGGTCCAAATACGACGCTTCACAGTCGACGCATTCTATTCCGTAAACCCCCGATTCGGTGTATCTGTCTTTAGTAGATGTTTCATTATGGACATTTCACACATTATGAATGAAAACACCTACAATAACGGTGTAATAGTCTATAACATTTATTTTTGTTTTACAAACCGCTTTTGGGCTGTTATGCCTTCCCCAGATACAAAGATATCTCGAACACATGAATGTTGTAAATATTATTATCTATCTTCTGTGTTTGTTCTCTCTTACCTTCATTGGCTATAGGGCTATTTCCAGAAAGAGAAAAGGTAAGACTAGCGTAGTCCATGTGAAATATTAAAATGAAACGGTATGAACTCACCACCGACTAAAGATGCTATGCTGTCTCTCATATAGGTGCAACACACATTCTTGTATTGTGGACACGTGCACAATTATGTGCGCTGCAATGCAAAGACCACTAGTGTTGCCATTATCTGGTGCAAAATAGCCGAATTTACCACACGCTAGCTATTCGGTGTGCAGCGTCCGTTGCCGGTCTCATCATTAATCGAGTGCTCTTGTGAGAGTGCAGCTTGCTGCTCTTCTGGTACTAAAACCCGCACACTTCACATTCTAGAAATGAACTCACTATAAGTGCGTTTATGCGACGTTAACACAGTACGTCACATAATTGCATTTTCCGTGTAAGTCAAAAACTTTCCGAAATTCTCTGTAAGATACAGAATGTTGCGTGTGCCACCTATATCTGTTCCCTTCGTCATTACTCATTCTTCAGGTGTTCACACGAGCTTTATGATCACTTGCAGTTGCAGAAATCGAAAGACATTGTAATCGGCTGGAGGGAGTTCACGCTTATCAGGAGAACGTTGGTCAAGTCAGTTGCAAAATTCTGTAATCGAAACTTTGTGTGCCATAGTGTTCATATTACAGCGTAGTCCTAGGTACCTTTGAAGGTTACACGATCCTTCAGAATAGTCACGTTCCCTGGCATATGCCATTCGTGGAAAAATTAGCACCATGTGCACAGGAATCTCGCTTTGGCTACAGTGATCTGATCGAAATCTGAACTACCATTTGTGAGTATCTGAAAACAAAGTATGCACTAGTTCATATTCAAGGGTCTTGATTTGTATTTATCTGTATTTCTGGAAAGCATTTCTTATATCCTGGTTAGGAATCGACGCCGTTGCTACTACTACGCAGACATTTATTTTACTATTATAATGACAGGAATCGCGTAGTCTAGGGTGCCTTACCCTGTCGGAGGCCCGAGTCCTCCCTGGGGCATGAATGTATGTGTTATTCTTAGCGTAAGTTAGCTTAAGATAGAATAAGCAGTGTGTAAGCCTAAGGACCGATGACCTTAGCAGTTTGGTCCCATAGGAACTTACCACAACAACGATGGCGCAAGAATAACAAATGGATTAGTCATCAAGGATTGTTCCAAGGAAAAGATCATTCTATACAAATAAACAGACAGAAGGTGAGAGTGATTTACTTAAAGAGTACTGTACGTAGGAAAACAATGTATTTTTGGTCGGTACTTCATACCACTGACTGAACTGGAATCACATGAAAGAAGGCACGCTAGAGACCGACTGTGCAGCATCTGCAAATTTTTCGAGCTGTACGTGCTTAAGTGATGTATAACGTATTAAACTTTGAAAAAGGAAAAAGGACTTACCGATGGAACAAGCAATATTGTCAAATGAACTCATATTTGTAAATGTGTTAACAATCTTACCTGTCCTCAAAATGGAAGTTTGTGATAGTTTACAACATCTTCAGTTTCAAAACGTACTCAACTTGTAAGTGACTTCCGATAATACTTCAGCTTGGCTTGATTTCAGGTAATCATATACAGCTACATATAGTGCTGACAATATTTCTCGATTACAAGACTTCTATATTTTAATAGGATATTTGTTCCTAGATACACGACTATGTAGCATCTTGGCATTGTTTCTGCATTTGGAAAAACCTTAATTTTCAAGAGTACCTTTTGTAAATTTAGGAAAGGTCTGCAGCACATATAAAGAAAATGGCATCATTTAAAAAAGGATTACAGAGTTCGCTATAGGCGAAAGACTGGATAGTGTCCAAAGATTTACACTCTCACCTACGCCAAAACATAAGCCTAGAGACCAGGAAAAGATGCTAAAATTTTAGCTACGGAGCACATTTCGGTGTGAGTGTCAAACGTAAACAATTGGAAACACAGGAATGAAACGATTAGAGGCCTCTGAAGTGTGGCGTTACAGAATAGAGGACATTAAATACTTTTTCTGAGGAAAGAACGAAGAAATATCACTAATAAAAATGTATTGGTCCAGAAGAGAAAGGGTTATCCCTAAATTCTCAAATACTCGCCTTAGGAACTGTATTGTCTTTGTTAGTGAAAAAGCAATGTTTTCTCTCACAGCAGATGAAAGCAGCGTATTGTGGTACTCTATTCCATTCTTTACGCTACGCATTGCTTGGCTACTAGAACAATGCAAAGCCCAAAACTCTGCAATCGCCAAGCAAGCAGCAAGATAGGCCCACACTTGCTCTGCACCCTTTTCAGTCGATGTGACGAGAGCCTGCAATTCATAGTTGCTGTTCACGACTTACTTGGCGCTGGTCGGTGTGTTGCTGCTACGCTAGGCAGAGTCCTCGAGCCTCCCACCACCACCCATGGAGATAAGAGAGCGGCGCGTGGGCGGCGGCTCCGTAGGCTGTTGTCTGGCGACATCGTCCGGGCTCGCCTGCGTGGGTTCGCCGACGCGCCATTGGTTCCTGCTACGCACGGCTGTTGGATCGACACCGGTGGTGGGGAGACCTCCAAGGTCGCCTATGCGACGCTGCGGCTAAGGTGGGGTACGTTTCTGCGCTGAGGACATCGTTGTTTGGTTTTGATTTTTTTTACACGGCTCTGGCGCGAAGCCTCCTCTCTTTGGAACGAGTTGCACACGCCTTCAGACAGTGAAAAGTTTTTGTACACGCTTGACTGGTCATGTGTACCAACGTGCACGGCTTCTATTGTCAACAACTATACAACCTCGACAGTTACTATTCTCCAAAATCAGAACGAGCTGTTGCAGTATGGCTGAGGAAAACTTCATTGTGGGGGGATGATACCAGAGAGTCGGCAAGTCGTCGCGAAGTCATTACCAGTACAGCTCTAAATACTTCGTGCAGTAAACATAGCCAGGTTCCAGCAGCGTGTCACAAGGAAGATAGGTACAGTCATAGCGGAGGATATGATTTTCGACTTTTAGGCTGTTGCTTGTAAGGGCATTCTGGCCTCTAGGTTACAGAATCTGGTAATTTTCTGGGAACTTTGCCTGTCCTAAATTATTCGGCCCTGCTACTCCTTTGACTCGATTATGGTGATATCTTTAGTAGCGGGTTCGATGTCGCCATCCTGGCGAGATACAGGACAATGCTTCAACAGGCATTAGCAACATTCGTGCTTTCTTGTGCAGTTTATTGGATGACTTCATAGCTTTCAGTTTCATGCTAGTCTTCGACATACTTGAGGCACTGAACTGAATTCAGTGAGTCTTCTGGCGGTTTGAGCGCTGAGTGTAGTCTCTCTTTCCGTTTCTCTTCTCGGTTGTCAATTTGATGATGGCAGGTCTAGGTGATTAGAATTTATCTTTTTTGTTGGGTTTTTATTCGAGAAGGTACTGTGACATTCGTTATTGACGCTTGGAGATTTCATTTGTTCAACGGCGCAAATAAAGAGTCTGCTCTCCTTTGAAAGATCGATTAGATGTTGAATGCAACTCAGAGATGCTACAAAAGGAAAGAGAGGTTCACTGCAAATTTAAATGTAGTGATAAATTCACAGGTAAGTTGAACAGAGCGAAAGTTCTCGTAAAGAACTATTTGCGAAGCGTTGAATGAACCCGAAAGGAAAATTCTAACGACAGAAAATTCTAAGAAATTTTGGTCTTGCTTTAAATCAGTAAATGTTCGAACCCATTCGTGTAGACATTCATACCTTGAACGACACAGAGAAGACGGAAATACAAAATGTGTTTGGAAGCATCCTTTTCCAGAAGGATCGTAGAACAGACGCAACAATCTGTAGGCCCGTATCTATGACGTCGTTTTGTTGCACTATTATGACATTTCTGAATGACCGAAAATCCCCCCTGTAGAAACCAACATTAGTTCAAAAAACAACGGCACTACACAAACTAGCCCACTCCGTTACTCCACGAGACACAAAGCAGTATATACCAGCTCTCAGGTTGATGCCGTGCACCTTTACTTCCACAAGGCGTTAGATACAGTTCCGCAAAAATGGTTCAAATGGCTCTGAGCACTATAGGACTTAACATCTGAGGTCATCAGTCCCCTAGAACTGAGAACTACTTAAACCTAATCAACCTAAGGACATCACACACATCTATGCCCGAGGCAGGATTCGAAACTACGACCGTAGCAGTTGCGCGGTTCCGGACTGATACGCCTAGAACGGCTCAGCCACCGCGGCCGGCTACAGTTCCGCACTGCCGTGTTGACAACAAAATAGGCGGGTGAGGAATATCAGATCAGCTGTGCAATTTTATTGAACAGTTTTTCTCAAAAAGAATACAGCATATCACTATGAATGGAGACAAATCGTGAGAAGTAGAAGTAACTTTGCAGATGCACCAAGGCAGTTTTATTGGACCACTACTTTGCACAATATACACATACGTAGTGGATGACGTTTGAAGTTCCACGGCGTTATACAAAGTCACAACTCTAGAAAGTTGAAGAGAACTACAGGTAGACTTGCAGAGAACAGACTTCTGGTGCTGGAATTCGCAGCTAACCGTCAGCATCAACAAATAAAATTCACTGCGCATGTATAGACAGAATGACCCACTATTGTTTTATTACAAGATGGCAGAACAATCACTGGAAGCAAATAACACATGTAAGATTTCTAGGAATACGCGCGTACAGCGATTTAAGGTAAACCAACGACCTGAAGTTAACTGCAAGAAATGGCAGATGTCGGACTGAGATTCTTTGGAAGAATCCTCACCAAATATCATCCACCCTCAAAGGAGGTAGATTACAAAATCCTCTTTCGAATAGTACTTGAATAGTGCTCGTTAGTCTGGAATCCGTATCAGGGAGGAAGCAGTGAAACCCAAAGAAGACAATGAGCGTTTCGTTATATATTCACTTACTAAGAGGGAAAACGTCATGGAGACGTTCACTCAACTGCAGGAGAGGATATCTGCATTATAGTACGGTTTACTGTTAAGCACCACTTTTGTAGAAGAGAAAACTAATAAACTGCTTCCTCCTACGTATATCTCGCGAAATTGTCACGGAAATACAAGGAGAGAGATTGGAGCATTGTAGACGCTTAACAGTAATGCTCTTCCCACGAACCGTATGCAGCTGGAACGGAAAAAGGGGGAAGTAACAGTGGTACTCGTAATAAGCCTCCGCCACGAGCAATAATGTGGCTTGAGGAGTATTTGCAGTAAATGCAGATGCATATGTACGTGAAGCCACTGTCAGTGCTGTTGTATGAGCAGAGAGATCTTGTAGGGATTCATAACGACTACCCTACTTTCAAAGGATGTAGCTGCCCACTCATCAGTTCCTTGTACCATATTCGTATTTTATTCCGTCATTAGGATGGTTAAAAAAGATTCATTTGATTGTATAAGTCTAAATCTTCTACGCGAATGAAGATAGAGACTTGGGGTGATTTTTAAACAGTAGAACTCCATTTTTTAAACAACTGCAAAATTTCTGTAGGGTGTATACCATGACAACGCGACTAGGACAATGGACATCAAACGCACTGTCGGGAACTTAATCATAACATAAACTATGAAAATATGAGGATTTTGGCGCAGACACCAAAATATTGGTACAGTGTTACAAGGGAGTTAATAAATATGGCGGAAAAGCACAGGATCGTGACACTGGATACCAATTTTCAGCAAAGCCTGGGATCCTGCACAAGAGTTTCTAAGAATATAATGGGGTCAGCAGCCAAAGTCAACAATGAGAGGAACTGGAAATGTAGATATGATGAACGAACCGCAGACAGAGCATCAGGAGCACCATACTGCGAACAGACAGCTATCAGGAGCATCGGACCCATAAAGGAACGTCAGCTCAAGGCCAGGCGCACCACATCGAGAACGGAACTTGACAGCACGTTTCTAGTGGGAACACTTTAGAGGCGGACCTGTTCCACTCGACTGGCAGCCTCGGGTAGCTCCTGATGAAGCCAACGAGTAATGTTGTCGAAATATTTGCATCGACGACTTTGACAATTAGCAGAACACCCGACACTTCAGGATGTCAGTATAAGTACATCTGGACAGCTCCATCTACTCAGTGATAGACATGAAATTACTGTTAAAGGAATTTGTAGCACTGTACTCATGTGTACCGATGAGTTATTCACAACGTTATGTGCTTATTCTCATCTCAAGTTCCAAAACTTTCCTCCTTCACTATATACTATACACTTTTTACGTTGCCGTCTGTTGCACTTAACTCTTCCTCAATGAGGATGTGCATCAATATAGAGATTACATTCCTCAGTATTCGGCAGTATGCTTTGTAATGACATTTACCATCAACATAAAATCTCTTTCTGACAGACAAATACAGTTTGCAATTTATCGTACAGATTACCTCTATTCTTTGGGTAGAAAATGTCTTAATTCTAGTACATTGAGGTATTAAATTAATTACTTTTGCCGAAAATGTTCTCCATGTACTGTAAGGTAATAATGAAAGTATAATATGTTGTCTCCATGTGAACCGTTCTACTGGCCCTGTTCTACTGGCTTAGGTTTCCCGATGTCTCTTGGTATTTCAGATTTTCGGTGCATCTGTATTTGAAACTGGGGAGAAAAATGAACAGCGGAGAGCTTTATTCAACAGCCACGGGGCAATTTGAATATTCCGATCTTATAACTTTTCAGCTTATATTTTACGAGGACGTGCTGGAAGGTAAAGCTTACTAAAACTGTGTAAGGTTTTTAAGTAAAACAAAAGTTATCAACATTCTATGTCTTATTCTTCATGTACCGTATACATATTTATTTCTCAACAAAATCATCCTGGTAACGAATACATTTATCACAACGAGATACCAGTTTGTAGATACTGTCACTGTAGAACATTTGACTTTTTTGACTGAATCATAATCTCACCTCCTCCACCTTAACGCTATCAAAGTGAAATCCTCAAATGAGTTCTTTAACTTTTGGGAACAGATGGAAATCTGATGGGGCCAGGTGGGGGCTGTATGACGGATGTCAGATGACAATGAATCCCTGGCGTTGGAT
This sequence comes from Schistocerca gregaria, assembly GCF_023897955.1. Classification (NCBI taxonomy): domain Eukaryota; kingdom Metazoa; phylum Arthropoda; class Insecta; order Orthoptera; family Acrididae; genus Schistocerca; species Schistocerca gregaria. Next base: position 970,123,335 of record NC_064921.1, on the reverse strand, counting down.
TGTTACAGATAGCGCAGTACCTGTATGTGGTCTGGGATTTTCATGCTGAACACTTTGATTTCGAAACGCGATTACACCACACTCTTTCTCAAGCATCGGCGCAGGTTCTGATGAGTACCGTGGGGAATCAGTTGTGTTAGTGGTGTGGTTCAGAGCCAGTGCAGCCCAGTTGATACACAGAGAAGCGAGAAAAAGTACTTAATTAACTTCAGACACACATCAAATTGTTTGTAATGTGAGGCAGACATACACCACACCCCCGACCCAGACCGGAGAAGGCTCGTGGGTGTCTGCTTCTGCATTGACGAGAAGGAAGTATCAGCACGCCTCGATGTTGACGTCGAGTAGGGTGACGGCTTTGAATCAGCGGTTCTCTGTGGTGTGCTTCGAAAGCGTATTGCAGTAGCAGACGCCTGCACTACACGACTAAAGCCCGGCGACATCCAACGCATAGGCGAAGAAAGAGTGCTATGGACGGGACGCGACCCACTGCCCTCTGGCAGGAGTTGGCACGGTCGGCTGGACAGCGACGCCATGACACTGAACGGCCGCTTCCCACTACAGAGCGGCATCGCGGCGTGCGGCAACGGCAGCGGCAAGCGTTTTCCGCTTTGATGCAGCGGCTCGCGGAATTGGCGTTCCCATGTGGAAGCGGCAGACTCTAGTGGTAGCCAATGACGGGCAGCCACTGAGGTGCGAGGCGAGACCCACTGAAACACCCGGTGCGTTTGATTAACTGTATCTTGCACCTACATGAAGAAAAGATGAAGTTGGTTCAAGACATCGCAATTTTTCATTTTCTGTACAGTGTACTCTTCCACATATTTCATTACTCATGTTTTCTCATTTCGCCATAAACAGATTTCATGACTGCCGTTCATGATTGTTCACTATCTCCAAATGCATTGAAACAATGTACGATAAAAGAGATTATTCAGATAGTTAAGCGAGACTAAAATTTAAAATGTGATACGGTAGCAGATACTGGAAAACAGCAAGAACACAAAGGCTTGGGGGGGGGGGGGGGGGGGAAGGAAGGAAGTGGAAACCACCTGATAGAATTTAGCACAGAGCATAATGTAATTATCGCCAAAACCTTGCTTATGAATCATGAAAGAAAAGCATAATCTAATCACCGCCAAAACCTTGCTTAAGAATCATGAGAGAATAATGCATATTTGGGAGATAATTTTTGAAACCAGATTTTAAATTGTAAGACATTTCCCGGTGCAGACGCTAACCGACAATAATTTATTGGTTACGAGCTGCAGTTTACAACTAAGGAGACAGTAAACGGTACCAAATTAAGGAGATGGAACTTGAATAAATCAAGACCCACAGTTTTTCGGTTATCTTAAAGTTACCGTAAAGCAACGACTGACTGAAACAGGGGAAGGAATCCACAACAATACGGAAGGATATGTTTGAGAGAAAAAATGGTGAATGAAGCAGAGTATGTGAACGGAAAAAAAGGTAAGGTAGAAATCGTTGGATAAAACGTGATATATTGAATTTAACTGAGAAGAGGAAAAAATATAAAAAATAATGTTTACCATGGTAAACAGAATTGTCTAAACATGACGTTGACAGAGAGTTCAAAATCGCAATGCAGTTTTACACTTGGAAAACATAGGAGAATGAAAATGAGAAAGAAGAAAGAAAAGTTTGCTCAAAGGAGAAGCAACTTTCAAGAACTCGTTTGGCAAGCCAGAACTAAGCAAATAAGAGAAGTCTAGAAAATGGAAGGAATATGTAAAGAGGAGAGTAGGAGGGGTTATGCAAACCAACATAAGCACAATATTAGATTCTACTGAAATGTCTGAACACGCAAGGCAAGTGATCCTATCACTTAGCTAGGTAGACAGACTGAAGAACTGCAAATCTGTGTTTCTAGCATTTGCATGTCTAGGGAAAAGTTTTGTCAATCTTAACTGAGAAACATTCTTCGGAGCTCTGGAGATGTCATTGATAAAACACAAGATTATGTACAATTTGAACAGAAACCAAACTGCATTTTTAACACTTCAATCACTTGAAAGGGAAGCAGTAATTGAGAAGACAGAAGTAGAGAGGATATAAAATGAAGATTGTCAATAGCAAGAAAAGCGTTCTGCAAATAAAATTTGTTCACATCAAATATAAATATTAATGGTTGGGTACTACTTTACAAAGGTATTTGTGTAGAGTGTAGCCTTGTGTGTAAGTGAAACGTAGACGATGAACAATTTTGTCAAGAAGACAGTGGACGCTTTCAAAACGTCATGATCAATAAGAATGCTGAAGATTGGATACGAGGATCGTGTAGATAAAGAAGAGGAGGAAGAGGAAACTACGGCACAACTTGACTACAAGAGCAGTTACTTGACAGGACGTATTACGAGGCATCAAAGAATCGTCAGTTTGTTAATGGACGCTAAATGGTCGAGTGAGACCAAGGCTTACCAAATGTAATCAGATCAGAATGGATGTAGGATGCAGTAGTTATGTAGAGATAACGAGGCCTGCAGAGGGCACAGTACTGTGGAATACTGTATCAACACACAGACGAATTGTATTTCTTGTTAATGAAGCCTAACAGCAAATAACATCACTTTTCATTAGGTAGGTCACTTGCGTATTTATTACCTGAATATTTATTTAATGTAACTTCTACCACATATATTTGTGATGTATTTGTGTATACATCTCTATTAGTCTCTTCAGACAGCCTTATGTTAGGGAAAAGATACTACTTGAATGCAGTTTTCTTATGGCAACTGTCAGCAAATGATGAAGTTTAATTACTGTTATGGGCACTCTGCCGTCTGTAGCATTTTCCATAAGACATGTAACGACATGACATGACATGACATGACAAGACATGAAACAACAACCCATAACTGGTTATGTATTATCCATGACTTTCGAATGCACTGGCAGTTCTCAAACTGGGCAGAAGTCATCACTGGCAAATGTATCGTAATACACTTTTACATGTGCTGCCATACGTTTCTTCAGCAGTGGGGGCTTTTCCGCATACTTAAGATATCATGTCACAATTCTCATGCATGTTAAAGAATGCACGAACATCGTATTTTTAATTACCTTATTTGGTCGGGGAAAGCCGGTTAATAAATAAAGTATTTTGGCAACCGAATATGGAATCAGCAATTTCATTATAACGCCTAAACTGGTAACAGTGAAAGCAATTATTATGACTGGTCCTTCATAACTACTTACAAGACTGTGATCAGCGAAACTTTATGGATACTGAAAACAATTGACATACTATTATATTTGGTGCATTATGCGAAGGTGTTTGGCACAAAGATTCGATCAGGGATGTAAAATCTTTCGATAAAAGAAATCGACTTATCAAAACTATACATATGACTGTAAGGACTGTTTTAACGATGCTGGAAAGAGTAATTGGCAATTATTCTAAACGTTGGAAATATACAAAATATCTTAAGGCAAAACGAAATAACAAATAAGAAGTTTGTTTACGTGGCCATTACCAGCAGCAAGTACAGAAATATTCGTTTCGTAAATAACCAACTCCATTTTCTTCCTGTGACGTATTTTGTTTGTTCTTACGCTTTTCGCCTTTTACTTTAAGACACTTCCAGTGGAAACTTTGCGTTATTTGTAGATTATGAAACAGTTCAGGTCTTATTTTTTTACGTGAATTACTGATTACTGACAGTTAATCGAAATTTTGGCTGGCGTCTGCGTTTTCTCTCATTGGGTCGGAGGCTGTAGATTGCACTATAAAATCACTTACAAGACATAAGCACATTAATTTCACCTTACAAACTTGTTTCCTTCACAATTTTTATGTCCTTTGCGCTATTTGGTGTGTAGCACAAATGTTCTTCTGTCACTAGCTGTAATATTTTACCAAAAACTGATTTAGAGTCGTAACTAATAGGTGTTCAATTTATGTCTCTCATTATTTTGTTTACTTATGTACATGTTGCCAACCTAACGAAGCATTTGCTGAAAGCTAAAGTCTGTTCATTCTGTTTTCTTTATTATGTCTGTTTATGTGTGCGTGTAGTTAGTCAGGTTGAGCTGAAGAAATTACATGTGAATGTAATATATGCCAGAGTGTAGTTGAAAGTTCTCGTATTCAGCTGATTAGATCTGTCTGACAACTACATTCACTTTCTACTTTCTATAACTATCACTGGCTAGCTACACATGCATACCAATATAAGGTGAATAGAAATTAAACAAAAAAAACGTTAGTTTTCAGCATATAATTCTTTACGTTGGCAACCTGTACGTAAACAAACCAAACAGGAAGGAACATGAGGTGAATACACCGTATTTACGATTTTAAATCAGAGTTTTCGGTAAAATGTCTACAGCTAGTGACATAAGAAAAAAGAGCGAACATTAAAATGTGCTTATGTTCCATAAGCTAAGTTTTAGTTACAACCTCCAACATGTGACCAGGTAAGGGGAAACGCAAATGTCCGCCGAAGACTCTATTAACTGTAAGTAAACAGTTATTCAAGAAAAAAAAAATAAAGATGGAAAATGTTTTATAATCTTGAAGTGTCACATATCAAAACATTCTAGATTCCACCGAAGATGCCTTAAAGTAACAGGCAAAATGCGTCTAGAATAAATAAAGTAGACTGGAGCAAGAAAAAACCGTTTCTAACCTACCAAAGGAAATAATCAAGATACTTAGCAAATTACATCTTAAAGCATACCAGCAAATTAGTTTCAGTTTAACTTCTGCAAGTTTATATAGAATATTGTAAATATGAACGTGTTCCATGTCACTGTAATTCTCATTCCACATGATATTAAATGCCGTTTAAAAAAAATTCATCGATCCATTCTGAAAAACTGTAATTACTTTAACATCTCGGTAGATAAGTTGATTTAGGATATATATCATGCGACGAAATACATGACTATTTACAAGTTATCATTTGCAAAAAAAACACGTTTCGATTCCTAGAACCGTTTACGAAATTTGCGGTTGATACAACCACACGGTCTACGACGAGCGGGCGAAGTATCGGTTGCATCGTGAGCGACCCGAGCGCATTCCGTCCGCCGACATGCCATCCAATATCTCGAGAACGGTGACAACTATCGTTATTCTCTCAGCAGTAAAAACAATTTCGATATGTTGACTAAGTTTCATACTTAATAATGTATTACCTAACATGAACTGTACTCAAAGTCCACGCAATGCGTTTTTACCTCTGCACTCTCAATAAAATTTCGGTAGTTGTTTACATAAAAGCGACACAGCAAGTAATCACGACGAATAACGAAAAGAAATTCCATCCTTTACTAAGCGAAGATATCTGTAAGATACAGAAGAATGAATTTTCTTCACCGAATAGTTTCCTTGGAATCGGATGATAAGTATTTCAGTGCTGCCGCCGCGTCCACGCCAGCGCTTTGGCGAAAGTTCTTGTAGCCGGGGTTCTGTGTCTGACGTCACGCTCAGCGCATTCTGTGATTGGCGGCACGGACCTGCAGCAGGGCACGCAGCAGCGGCAGTGGTTGGACATGGGCAAACCGCGACGCAGAGGCCGCTATGCCGCACTGCTGACAGCGTTTCTATGGCAACCACGCCGCTGCCACGCTGTTTTGACCGTCGGCAGCCCTAGTGGGAACCGACCTTAAGACCCGCAAGGAGGCTAAGTGGGGCCAGCTGCTGGCCCTACACTGTCTCGGTCCACGGCAACAGCTGGCATGGTTCTCTCATTGGCCGGAGCGGACCTGACGTGGTGGGGGAACTGTGGGTCTCCCCATGCCTCTGCCTGAAAATCCGTTACTATTTGTGCAATTTTGGTACGCACTTGTTTCACTAAAACCCCACACTCAGTCACGTTGCTTATAACAGCAGTCTTGTCGCAGTGGGGTGACATCGCCCTGCCCTCTACAGCTATGTTTCTTTCAGCTGTAACATTTGTCCTCTCAGAACTTAGCAATAGCAGACTGTTACAGTAAACCTATGTCTAAATCAATTAGTCTGTGTTTCATATGTGTGAATGTGTTGTCAATTTTCTATACGTTAATACTGGAATTATTTTTCGGTCAATCTATTTTATTTGGTTTCACGAGATTCGTTTTCCTTCTAGCGTGTAATATTTTGTGATCGCGCCTAAGTGATTCCCTTGTCGGGTACTAGGTCTTGCGATTTTCTAATCCATCTTTCTTTCCTGTCGCCTTTTAAATTATCTTCTGTGCGACTTTGTTTTTATTTGGTATGAATATCTTTCGCGAGTTTTGCGTTTTGCATTCTATTTCTTATTTGAGTTCTGCCATGTGTATTCTTGACACATAAGGAGCTCTCAATCCAACATTATGTGGTACTCATATTCATTGATCACCTAAAATCTGTGTTGTGTGACAAATATACTTTCGCTCCAAATATTTCTGTGTTTTCGTAAAAATCCATAAAATAGATACTCTCTTGCAACTGCATAAAAAAATCCTTACAGATTCCATTCTTCTCTCTGTATGATCTGTTAGTATGAATGTCCGTGCGTGCGACCTTTGATAGATCTTTTCCTTTACTTCTCCTACATACTCCCCAAATCTTGTGGTATAATTCATGAAGTTCGTACTGTATTATTAACGATTATTAGGAACAAGCATTCCCTTGCAAGTTTAATTTTCGTAAGATAGCTTCTATATCGTTCCGACAGAAAATAAACGTTAATTATTTCTGAATTGCGATTCCAGTGCTATATCATGCAATCCATACCACTTCCCAGGCTGGGCTTCCTCCAAGTGTCTGCTTATCAGCCCCAGCTACTGCTATTGGATTTTTATTTTTTCAATTCATTTGCTTATAACAAGAAACTCTATTCTGATTAAATGCTGATCGTACAGAGAACTTTCCAGACTTCACTTTAATTTTAATTGAATTGATTATTCACCAACCTCTAAATAAACTGACTGAATTTTACTCACAGTAAACAAGCACAAAACTCCCTTTGATTTAGACCGCTGAGTAGGCTGTTAGGCAAAGACTGAATAGAAATCGTTTAGTTTTTGTATCCTGAACAGTACTTAAATCAAGGTACAAGGAAATGACTGACATTAACTGTTAGTGGGCTTGATTTAAGTAAATGGGGATTAAAAATTTTTTGACGCACTGAGATTCGACCTTAGTTCTCCTATTTACGAGGCAGATGTACAGAACAAAGCATCATCTGCACACAGTGTTCCTTTAAAGTACATGTACTACCCTAGCATGCCTCACATCAGACCCATATTCTCAACTTACGCATACACTATTGATGTAGTGTCCAAATGAGCAGACAGCATGAGCGAAATTAAGGTGAGGACAAGTTGGTCGCTGTAGTGTAGATGCACAGCATGGGAATTGGCGAAATGTCACGATTAATGAGAATTCTGGACATGGGGCACTGCATCAGTAGTAGCGTATAAGTTTACAATTTGAGTCTGAGAGGTGACGTGATAGTGTAGTCTGTGTAGTTGCGGTGACCACTGTGTCCAGACGGCGCAATGGTCAGTCAGTCCCTAGTAAGCAGGAGACTGGGGTTTCAATCCCAGTGTGGCACAAATTTTCAACTTTCCCCATTGATTTAAATCAATGCCCACAAGCAGTTGAATTCAGGTATTTTTTTTCTTCCTTGATTCATAAAGGCTGCTGGATCAAAACACGTCTGTTCTTTCAGACATCTCTAAAAGAACAGACACCATGCATATACTGTTTACATCATCACGGCGAACTGGAATTTCAATTCCGAGACGCCATACACTATTATTTTTGTGGTGTGATTTTGTTCCTCACACCTCTCATATGAGCAACTTCTGCCTTACAGTAGTTAGATACCCTAATTGGAATGTTTAGAACAATTTTTAATGTAAATGATAATGTTACTCTGTAATAAATTCTTTCTGGAAGACATTTTAAGAAACTCTGTTTTAAAATTACCAGTAACCGATATTTCTATGTTTTAACTGCTAAATAGATAAATACAACAACTAGGTGACCTATGAAGATGTTAGATTTTCCTGGAGGGCACTACACAGTCTCACTCTGTTATGGCAACTTTCATGAAATTCCCTTTTAGTCATATATCGTTCCAGATACTGCTACAACCAAACTTCATTAATGTCTCTCTCTTAAGAAGACGACAGTTGCTAACGATTAGTAACGCTTCCTCTCTCCAGTTCTGCTCTACAGTAAAGATACGCTACCTTAAACCCTGTAACACAAACGTATCTGTACTACTAGTCACGACTGTAATTAATCAGTGCAAACAGTTAGTTCATTAATGGTACCCTTCAGTACTCGAATATTTTGTTAGAGTAATGATAATTACATTTCACAGTGACTGAAAAGTAAGTAGTTAAAAAAGTATGCCTAGTGTTTAGCAAAAATTCGGTATTACCATTTCACGGTTGTTTATGCTTGTAATTATGCTAGTTACTTCCTCAAACTGAATGTGTATTTCATGTAAACTTCCTCTTAAAACTTTGTTTGTTTCTGCTGTCTCTATCCTGTAATATTGTGTTCTCTGACACTTGTAACCACTGTTGTCTTGCTTCTAATGACAGTAGGATCTTCTTATTTTTATGATGCTGCATCGACCAGTTTGTTCTTCCCTTTGGCGTTGAGATCTGGGACATGTCAAGTGGAAAATCGCTTGCTGCTAGAACCAAAAGGAATCACAATAATGTGAGACAGCACCTGACATAAAAACTTATTCCTACTCCCAATTAACGTTCCTGACGGAAGACTTCCAATAAGTCGATCATAACAATTCAGAATAAAAATAAAGTCAACACTGGAATGTCTCGTTGCAAAAGCAAAATTAACAGGTAATTCTCTATTTCGTACTCAGGAACAAAGTCAACACCGTTAAGTTTATTAACACCAAGGTGTCCAGCGTGGAGGAATTACACTAAATTCTGTGTCAAAATAGAAGCAAATGAGATTGCAGATAAATTAATTACTTTCGAAAATTAGATAGCCTTACACTGAAAAGTAAAGGCGTATAAATTTCTCTTATTGTAATACGACTTATACTTAGGACAATGATCCAGATCTATCAGCTTTTTGTGAGCTCATTTATAGTACGTGAAGGAAACAATGGGAGCTCATCATCATGCCCGACAAACCTCTGTAGTATGATTCTTGCCTTAAGGTATGGGCTTTTGTCTTGCTGAACATTGCTATCACCATAAGAAGAGACATCAGTCGTGAAGGACAACAGGTGACCCACAATAATATTCAAGTAGTCCACAAGTTTAGTGATACACTTGGTTACTAGCAAAACAACTACAAATACCGGCCCAACTGTGGAACACTGCACCATTTATTCAGCTCTTCAACTGGCAGATGGTGTTCCTGGACACTACGATTGACCTGATGCAAAAAGAAGGCAACACCTTCGTTGATTCACAGTCCAGCTTCGATGGTCCCCACAGCTACCATGATCGACAATTTCGCTGGCTCAGCTTGGTATCACATTCGGTTCGTCCACTGCAGAGTCCTATGTTCAATAATGTGCACTGAACACTACCCTCTACAACACTTTTCTCTACACCTGCAGTGTACTCTTTCGTGAGGTCTAACACAAGTCACCACTACCTGATATCGAGAGCCGTTAGTCTCCGACCTCCACATTCGGTGATAAGGCATTGACTTCCAACATCATATCTCCTATTCGTTGTTTCACAACCCTTCATTTGCTTTCCATACCTCTTGTCAGGAAAGACAAGAGACCTCTTTGTAGTGGGTGTATTCAGTAAAGAATCGAGAATACGAACAATCGTCTGGAAACGTCTTCCAACGATCCCACAGAGCCATTAGAGTGTTGGTGCCACTTGCCACTAGGCCAGCCCTTCGAGTGCAAACATAACCTTGTACGCTGGTGCAACGTAGATGGAATGTCTCGCAATACTGTTTGTTATCAGTGGTAGCATTTAATTGCCACAATCGCCAATAGAGAAAATGGAGCTGACTGCTGGGGAGAAAAGTCTTGCAGTGCTCCATTTCCTCAGTGAATGATGCTGATGGTCTCGGACAAGCGTTTGCATTTGCAGTTCATTTTCCTCATGTACACCGAGAAACATTGGAGATTTTAGAGTGTTCCAGGAGGAAAATGCGCCACAGATGGAAACCATAGTGCGATACCGTCATCCACTGAAGGAACAGCGCATCTCTGAATAACAAACAACACATGGAGATGTTCCGCCTAGGCTCCGTCAGTACACAAGGACATTTTTGCTGCTGAAATGGTAGCCTGTTGACAGGTGCCAGCGCCTATGACTTCAACTGTCTGTAGCATCTTTCGATGACGTTTGCAAACACGGGTTGCTACCCTTGATTTGTTCCTCAAGATGGCCTCTGTAAGCACTAGAAGCTTGTCACAAAATTTGCGGGGCACTGTGCTGATGCTCATAACATTAGCACCTGAACGCCAGATTCACCATTTCTTAGTAGCTCGTATCTGGAGCCAGATCACAACAATCTGCCCTACGTCAAAGCCGCTTATGTCAATGGCGTTCTGCTTTTTGGGCAAAGTCTTCATTGTTTCCATATTTCTCGGCGATTCACATAGACACTTTTGTTACCAAATCTCCAGTCCACGTAGGTACTTGCCTTACAACGTGATGTGGCAACCAAGCACCCAGAAGGCATTCAGCCTCTCAGTGGGCAATGGTCTCACTGCTTCGGTTCATCAGTCTATTCACTATGCAATCTTCATTGGATGAATTAAACAACAATTTTATCTGGGCAGGACTAAAAATTTATGCCATATACAGTATAATTTGAAGAGTTTACGGCGAAGTGATGCCATTTACACATATTTACAGAAATCATTACAAGTGTTGTGGGCTGACTGCCAGGAGGTGCCGTATTAAGACTCAGCAAGAACATTCCAAATGATTTATTTGCTACTACCACAGTGCTCCATTCACCTCGATCTGCATCACAGGGTCACTCAATGCTGAGGAAGCACCCCAGCGGACCGGGCTATGCAACACTGTGTGGTGCCAGCCTTGGCCAGCCTGCTGAGTTCCGACGATGCCAGGATGGCTGTGCCAGCAGCCGATTCAGTGGCCACCATCCCCGTTGACTCTACGCTGCTCCGCTGGGAGCTGTAGGCTGACCCCGCTACTGCTTCTTCCTCGCTGTATCCTCCATGCTGCTGATTTCCACCCCTTTCTCTATTCCTCAGTGAGTGGGTACATTGCCTCAGCACATGTCATAACGACCACACTTATAACATTTTATACTCACTGCAAATACTGTTTGCCTCTCGTGTACCCCCGTTGCCATTTCTATTTCCTCACATTGAATTGCCAGCTGTATGTCCAAATATAAATCTTTTGGAGCCCCTTCATGAACTTTCCCTAACGTATACGCCATTAACCCTCTCAAAAATACATCAAGTGCCCTTCGCTCGGCCTCCTGCAACACAACTCTATTCGCTTCATCGCTCTGCCCCAACTCGTAAGTATACTGATTAATTTTCCTTATCGTGTCCGCAATTCTCTCCACCGTCTCCCCCTGTCTCTTCCTCATTATACTTAACCTTTCTCTAAAGTTCCAAGCGCTATTCTGTTTCTTGTACCTTTGCAAAAGCCCTTCCTTTAACTGCTTAAACTGTCCTGCCTTCCTTAAGGCCTCAGAACACCTTACATAGGTTTTCCCTTACCTATTAATCTAATCTTGGCTATATGTAACAACTGCTCATGAGACCATCCATTCATCACCGCTGAAGCCTCCAAGTCCTCCACAAACTAACGCACATCCTCCGCACATCCTCAGATAGCTTGCCTGAAAACGGAATAATCAAACTCACGGTGACTGGATCAGTCTCTTGCTCCTTAGGCAAACACGACTGATCAGATGCGATTTCCCACTCACTACAAGGTGTTAATTAATTTCTCAACTGCGTTTTGTCCGCCATCAATTATGTTACAGTTTCCAACAAAATCCGCACTGCTTCTGGTTCCAGTACACCTTCTGTCCTTGACTCTACCATTGTGTTGCTTTCGTTCCCAGTTAGTAGTTTTGTTTCAGGATTAAGTACAAGAATAATCTGATTTCCTACAGGTCCATATCATCACACTCAATATCATCGTAAACCAATAGAAATGTAATCAAATGCCACGAAAAAAAAAATCTTACTACCCCAGGTACACTAACACTTACTCAGACAGAAAAAAATGCTATGCCCACGCAATACATCTTCAATGTGGCTTTTGACACTTCATACTCAAAACACAAACAAAAAAGACAGAAAACGTCAAAAACCTAAAAGAACAATTTCGATTGCACTTACTAAATCTTGTGTCTGTGCTGCAGGAGTTGGGCTAAAATGTTGTACTGGACAGACTACGTCATCTATTCTGACACCAAACGCTATGGCGACTTCTGCCACTGAATGAATCAGGATGACCAAATGTAGTGCGAAGTCACCAAATGTAGCGGGTGGGTGCCAAGAGGTGCCATATTAAAACTCGATGAGAACTTTCCAAATGATTTATTTGCTTCCACTACTGTGCTCCATTGACCTTTCTCTGCATCACAGGGCACCGCAATGCTGAGGAAGCACCCCAGCGGCCAGTGCAAAGCCACGCTGTGTCATGCCAGCCTTAGCTGGCCTGCTGAATTTTGTTGATGTCAGGATGGCTGTACCAGCATCCGACTCTGCGGCCACCATCCCCGTTGACTACACGCTGCTCTGCCAGAAGCCATAGGCTTATAAGAATTAGGCGTATTCACAGATATGTACAGCTGCTCATAAAAGACTAAATAGTCAGATATACTAGTCAATACTCTATTCTATGTGCTGCACTTTTGAGTGCAATATATATCACACAACTGCAATGTGCGTTTACAGTACATTAGAGTAAATGTGTAAATCAATCGATAAATTTTTTATTTCTAAGGTCTGTAGTACACTGAGTAGGTATTGTATTTCTTATTTGAAGGCGCTATAACTTTCAGTTTCTCTTATAGAGTCCATTGGCTGTCTTTCTCTGTTCTGTGTAGAGATTATAGTGTTACGATTATAGTTCCGTAGTTGTGCACTAAATGAATTTTCACAGTTTTCGTTTACGTTTGCGTGCTCTCTGGATCTGGAAAACAAATGCAGATCAAAGAAGTGCAATAAAAAGAAGGATAATAGTAATAGGATCCAAGATAATCTTACAATACATGAAATTAGCAAGAAATTAACAAAAACAAGTCCGTTGCTCTGGAAGCAGAAAAAGGTGCTCGTGTATATATTATAAATCATAAAGATTATATTGGTAAGGCACAATACTTTATAGTTCCTAATAATATTGCGAAACCGGATATAGATCGTACCAAAAGATTTAGTGTTTCGATCAGGAAGGCTTGTAAGTAGGCTGTTTAGGTTTTCTAAGTAGGTTATTTAAATTTTCTTATTGGTAACGCCACGTAGCGCTCTGTATGAAAATCACTGGCTGTGCTGTGTGCAGTCTGTGGCTAGTTTGCATTATTGTCTGCCATTGTAGTGTTGGGCTGTTGGCTGTTAACAGAGCGTAGCATTGCAGTTGGTGGTGAGCCGCCAGCAGAGGTGGATGTGGGGAGAGAAATGGCGGAGTTTTGAAATTTGTAAGACTGGGTGTCATGGACTGCTATATATATTATGACTTTTGATGTTATTAAGGTAAATACATTGTTTGTTCTCTATTAAAATATTTCATCTGCTAACTATCCCTATCAGTAGTCAGTGCCTTCCGTAGTTTGAATCTTTTATTTAGCTGGCAGTAGTGGCGCTTGCTGTATTGCAGTAGTTCGAGTAACCAAATTTTTGTGAGGTAAGTGATTTGTGAAATATATAGGTTAATGTTAGTCAGGGCCATTCTTTTGTAGGGATTTTTGAAAGTCAGATTGCGTTGCGCTAAAAATATTGTGTGTCAGTTTAAGCACAGTCATGTATAATTGTTTTAAGGGGACGTTTCAGGCTTTAGAAGCATAATTAATCCTAACAGAGAGGGAGGTCAACGAATGTTTCATCTTAAAATGATTAACACTCACACTCCAGATTCAATCTAAGGTCCATGAGACTTGGTATCTAATTTCCTATTGTAATGAACTAGATCTGAATCCAGAATTAATAAGAAACATGACACTGTAATAAAATATAATACACTTTTGAAACAGACTACGCAGTTAAAAAGTCACTGATGTAGATACCAAGATTAAATACATACCGATACCTACAGAAGGACTCAAACATAAGAAAATGAAATAGCCAAAACTGACTAAATTATTGAGTTGCTGCAACTGATATTATATTTCAGTTACTTAAAATTCCAAGATGAGATACTCACACCAAGACTGTGTTGCAATGGGCAGTTGTACAGCTAGCACACTGTCAGATATTTTTATAAATCACGTAGAAAGCCAATTCTTCGAAAATTTTGCTGGTGCAACTAGTAATATTTTATATTACAAGGAGTACATAAACAATATTCATGTTCTTTTCAGTGACACAAATCATGAACTTGGAAGTATAGTTCACAACTTAATAGGTGTACATTCAAAAATATTTTCTACTACGAAACTAGTAAAGTACATGACCTTAATTTCTTTTTGGATTTGATAAAGAATGACAAAGGCGCGCACAAATTCAGAATATTTCGGAAACCAATCTGCACTGATACCAGAAGCAACAACAGACCATGCCACGCCGAAATTCATAAGAAAGCCTTGTTTCATTGCATGACAAACATAATTTTAAGGACCCATTAGAATAGAACTAAATGACAGAAAATCTTTATGTACTAAACCAAGTAGCAGCAAATAACGGATACAATGCTGATAAGATAGACAAAATGTATGCTACCAAATTATATAACAAAACTAAGAATACAGATAAATAAATAACATTAGCAAGAGAACTGGAACCAGAAAAAACTAAATATTTTTCTTTATCACACAGAAGAGCCGATAATTTTAGGAAAACTAACGTACGAGTCATGTTCCACATGAACAACAAAGTAGGGACAATAATCAGTCACACATCCAATGAATCAAAACCATTTATACAATATGGGATTTATAAAATAAAATGTGGAGAATGTGACAATTTTTATGTGTGACAAACAGGTAGATAGTTCTCCGCCAGGTTCAGAGACCGCACAAACGTAAGAGAGAACTGCAAATCGTTTTAGTGTACATATACGGCATTATACTCATAATGCAATCATAACAGCACAAAGGAACCCTTAAAGAAACTACACAGGGCACAGAAAGGAAGATTAATCGGCGCTGTAGAAGGAATAGAAATTTATAGCACCTTCAAAAAACAATGACAATACGTACCCAATGAACAAGCAGGCCACAGAAATAAACAATTTCTCGTTCTCAAAATCTTGTAGGTACATTATGTGAACGTAAGAAACCTACAAAATTGGTTGTATATACCGTTAATCCCACTGTAAATGGTTCTCATTATTTTAACGCTATATTATATTTTGTAGAGGCTTGTAAACGGCTTAATGCCGAAACTGAAGCCGTAAAATAAAATTCTAATAGCTGCATGCATGATGAAATCCTTTAAAAATATATTATTTAGTTTTTCAATCAACGAGGTATATCAATCTACACTGAGAACAAAAATGAAAGTTTCAACAGTTAGCCAATAAAAGTCGTAGAATACTTCGTAATTTTCGTCTGATCAGCGTTTTGTGTTTCAGTTTTCTTCATTAACTCGGAAATCAGAAAAAAAGTACTGATGACACAAAAGTAAGACTCAAAATTATTGCTGTTCACGTAAAATCAAATTACATTTTTACATATACACATACAGGTAAATTATATCCGATGAGGAATCCTGTTGGTATAATTCTTCAGAAGGGGAAAAGAACAGCAATCTCAACACACTTTTCAGATATTGAGACCGAGAACTAATTGGAGAAATTCGTACAGGAAAAGAGTGACCCACAAGGATGCCTAATACGCAGAAGCGTCTTTATCAGTGTCATCAGTTTCGTGTTACACAAGACAAGGTTCCACATGAAGCACTCTCTGTCTGTGGATGATTTCGCAATACCTTTTCCCTTTTCCTACCTTAAGACAGCTATACACAAACCGCAAAGAGGTCAGAGAACGGGATACTACTTATACATTTCAAGTTGTCGCTGAAGAACACACATTAAGTTGAATAACATTGCCTACTAAAGCGTATTTAATTCACTTTTCTCTTAATTAGGAAAAGCGTTCTGTCCTGAACGATTCACCAGTGCTTTTAATGAGGGATAATTATCTCGGCCTGAAAGAGTCTGTTAGATATCTGGGTCGATTACGTGATCTTATGAGACACTTAAGAGACCTACAGACAAGATACCTTAAGGTAATGCAACAGTCAAAAGTTCTCTAACCAATGTGTTTGAGGAGTAGGCAGCATTAGACCAATACAGTTTTACAAGGCTTTATTCGTTCCTAGTTAGATTTTATGCGTAATTTTGGATCTCTGAGTAAAGATGATATACGTCATCTATCACGAGTTACCCCTCAGCTATGCTAAGAAGAGTGAAATGTCAGCCTCTATCCGGTGATCACACCTCATCAGGCGTCTTGTCCTCTCTACATTCACCACTACACTGCGTGGTTGTAGGCCTATCCATTAAAATGGTGTCCACAGTCACATGCGAGTGATTGAATAATTCGGGATATCCGTGAAATCAAATCTAACATAACTTGGAACAGACGAGATTCCAATATTTTCGCATTACATTTTCTTTATCTTTGGTCTCAAAGTACCCAAATTTTAGAAATTTAATTGACGGTGATCTGAATGAGGAGTCAAATTCGTTGAATGGACAGTCATAAGTCGCTGTAATACTTCACTCGTTATTAACATGATTCATAATAGCAAACTGAAACGAAACTCATGATGTAATGAAAAATCCTACCATTTGGACGCAAAGTTCACGAATCTTCAGGCTAAGAAGTAAAAGAACCTTACGATTTATATTGAGTTAAAAGAAAAAATGCTGCTTTAATTAGTAAACAGTAATCAAGTCATAGTTTTGAATTTAATATAATTTTGGTGTAGTAGCTTTTTGTCTTCCAAAATTTCATTCCGTCGAAAGTTAAGAATCTTATTTTTAATACTTGTACGCATACATGATGCTCGTGAAGTTATAATGTCAGTTACAAGTTGAAAGCCAGCAGCAGATGCCAATGGAGATGCCCTGACTTGGTAATGGAAACGAGACTTCTGTGGTCGACTGTCTGCCGCGCTTGATGGATGCCCATTATCGATCATTCATGCTGACGGGCTCGCTACACACAGAAATGCTGTTTCTGCTTGCAGCCGCGGAATGTCCTGTAAGTTACTGTTCAAAAGAAGTATCACATTTCACACTCCAAGGATTTTTGTATCTTTATGTGTACTTACACAGTGCGATACTATATCAGCGGCATCATTCGCGATGTACTTGAGCTTTTCTTTACTCTCTCCACCCGCTTGCATAGTCATGATAATTTCATTACAAAAATTTCCGTCAACTGCTGAAACTATGAAAACGCTGTAAAATTAGCAGCTGACATGAGTCTTCATTTGTGAACTGTTATTAGGAAGATTCGATGTTTCCCATAGCCTTTTAATACTTCTTTCTTAAGTTTCACTTTATAAGTAAAAAAAAAAGAAATCAGTTATGCTTGAATGTAACCTATAAGCGGACATTCTTCAATATTGATTTATTCTCTCAGAAAATATGGAGGTATTTTAAGTTTCTCGGTATGATAGCAAACGATACTTCTCCTAATTACGAAATTTTGCAAATGAAAGTGTTAGTACACTCCTAGTGTGATACTAACCCTGATCTTTATTAGTGGACAGATGATTCAGCTTGCTAACACAAAAGGTAAATAGACAGGAAGCAAGTAATCATTTGGAACAAGGATATATTAGGAAATCCCCCGCTTTTGAGCTTGGTGCACTTGAGTTTTGGGAACCATGGAAAATCTTAATCTGGATAATCGAACGGGCATTTGAGCTCCACTTAGACCAAATGCTCATCCAGGCGCCACTAATACAACATTTTCGCATATTCTACGCACCACAGTTTAGAATTGAAAGTAAACTTGTGTGCTTGTATTTGATAACCTGTGTCTCGTTGAAAGTTTGTGAACTAATGACAGTTTCCCAGGAGCTAAAAATGACTTGTGTAGCCCACTTCACAAATTCTTTTCATTAGTCTTTAAGATGTTCATCATGAGACTTTGCCTGTTGTGTTATTTATATCCTCGCATTTGCTAGTTAATTCAATTACCTCTGATAATTTGACATTTATTAGTCAGTAATTTTAACCAAAATATAAGTACAAGGTTAATATGAATTAGAATTAGTTACGGAAACGATCAAAATTTTAGATATATTTACCTTCAGACAGTGTTTTTCCTGCTTTTATTGTTTGAAACATTGTCCATCGTACTGAGAGGTGGCGGATGTTGCATCTGGACCTTGAAATAAGTAATTACACTAAGAACGAAATTTTATGAACCATAAAGAACTTAAAACATGTAGAAAGGTAAAACTGGAATTGAAATCCTTTAATGTCAATCTCCAGGTGCATCATTCGGGTGAACAACACAAGGCTAGTGTAACCAGATACTAATGTAAGATTTATTGCCTATAATCTGAAGTGTCATTTCAGTCTGCTCTGTGGAATGGTGACCAACATGTTCTACTAACACAGAGCATTTCATGCTCAGTTCTTGGTATAACCAGTGATTTGTCGTATGCTTGGCATGTTGAATTAGAACAACTAAAAATCATTATTTGGATGTGTATACTCTATTCTCGAGATCTGTTAAACTGATCAACTAATGTTGCTGTCTCTGTAAATGGTGGAGCAATGGTTGCTTGGCAGGCCGGTTTGCTAGATCTACAGGACGTTAATGAAAAGTAGTACAGTCTTTTTTCTTATTGGAAAAAGGTTATGAGACATTAGTTGACCACTCTATCGAATTCAGTTTTTTAGTGTGTTCTTGTAGAATTTCTGTGTTCATGTGTTTTTTCTATGTTATATCTTTTTTACTGTCCGTATTTTGGTCTCCTCTCATTTCCCTGAATTAAGATACATTTCTGTTGACACTTCATTTTCTTCTGCTGATGTTGCAAGTACCACTCTTTAAGCTAACTGGGCAAGCAGTTGGTGCTGGTGTGTGATAAATTTAATCAAAGTTGGGAAAATAAATGGTGAAAGCTAGGTACTGGAGCTTAATACATTTAAATGACGATTGAAGATTTATTCCAGTAACCTACAGTCTTAGTACACAAATCTCATTATGTTTCAGACAAATAGTGTTAAGCTGGAAAGTCGTCAGTTGTATGAGTCTCATGGTATCTACTAACATTAAATGTTTTGCTGTTGATGAGTGTATGCTACACAAAATGTATATGTTTTCGCCAAATCCATCAACAGCTGTATCTTTTTATTGATGAACTGATGACATAATCGGTCATTTGAAGTACATTTTATTTGGATATTTAAAACACAAGGGAAACGTATATATATTAGAATGAGAGAGTTAACAGTTCGGTCAGTTAGTAATATTTCATGATTATGATGGCTATTTAACAAATTAGTATTAATGTCTTTCTGAAATAATTATTTGTTGCCAAATTTAGGCAAGATATAATTTGCTTATATAGGTGTATTTTTTATACTGAAAATAAATTATGTCGTCATTGAACAACTCAGGTAATAAAACTACCTACCATTTGAATTATGTAACACTTAATTCTAGAGCTGTAGGACAACAGAATGTCGTTTGCAATATCGAAAACTCTGCAAACGATAGGAAACAAAATTATACTGTTACTTTAATTTTCAGATAGTTGAAATTTCATAAATGGCTTATGGACAAAGTGGCTTCTACTTTCGTAGCTATGTTCTGGAGTGCAGTGTAACGTATGTGACCAAGAAAACTATTGTGTAACGTACTTAAAGGTTGTTTCGTATGCAGTGAATGGATATCTCACTGCCCTTGTGCCAGCTGTTATAAATACAATCTTCATGGTACCTACAGTAGTAACATTAGGAGGTCAAAGATCGCTTCCATTGATACGTGTATCCATTCTCTCATTGTAGCATCCCTGACTCGCAAGGCGGAAATCCGTCGTTCCAGTCCCGAGTCTGGGTTTTTGGGTTGTGAATGTGTCAGTATTTTTATTTTCCTGTGCATACACTTCAATGTTTCCAAAATATCTTAAATTCTGAGTCAAAGAGCTGTGTTCCTTTTAGATAACGTGGTTAGAAAACGCAAGTGAGATAACCATAGTGCGTAATGAACTGGCTATAAGCGTAGAATGTCTGATAGTATATTTCTTAAAATTATTCCTCCCTGCAGTCCGTTTTTCTGTCTCTTTTAATCACGTTTTTGTGACATAATAACAGTCATGTGTTGATTGTCAGATAGTTGAGTTTCTTTTCTCTCCTCATACAACGTATCGTTCTTTCACACTGTCTTTCTTTGCATATGGTTCCAGCCTCGTTTGAGTCCCACAATGGGAGCAGCGTTATTGAACAGGCCACGCAAGCAGTAGCGAAGTACCAGCAATGCTGTTGGTAGCCATGCTTAAATTTTCATTAATGTTGGGAAGCAATCTAACGCTTCCCCTTGATTCAGCTAGATAACGCATATGACAGTTCGACTTCTTATTACTAAACAATGCCATTACAAGGAGCTTTTATTGTATAAATTGTTTAATTTGCTGTTTATTAATCTGGCAGTGACAGGCTATTCATTATTACTAGTAAAAATGTACTATTTTGAATGTAGCTGTATTATAAATATTATTCATGTTACTATTGAAGGTTAAAATCATTTACAAATTTTACTAGATATTTGAACTTCTCAAATTAGCTAATATTTTCGTAAATATGGCTGAATCATTAACAAGACAGATGACGTTACAAGTAATATTCCCTACTAAGTATTTGATACCAATGTCTTTGGCATCAATTGTATTACATTTTCCAAATCAGGTGTCTAGTTCTGCAACAGACTTCATACACTACTTCACTTTTTCAAAAATAGAACTACGGTTTTAGCTCGATTCGTAGGTTTTGGGACACAATACGCGACAATGTTAAACGAAATACAGACATTCCTTAATTTCAGCCAAAAGACAAGGAAACAAGTACAGTAGACGATGCCAGACAACCTGATAATAAAGGTGACAATCTATTCCGTTGCCTGCCCGGTAGCCTCTGTGACTCCGCCCACACTCTGTTAACAGTTTCATGCTTACCGAATTTTTTGCTTACTATATTTAGGAGCAATATCAATTCAGCCTCATACAGCTCATAGATCGTAACAGAGATTCAATGTGGCATCACATTTGCAGTGGCAGAGATAAAACGACTCACTGAATGTTTGAACTGAGAACAGCAGCAGCCGAAGATCAGACAACAGGTATCCATGGCAATTTTGGAAATATATGAACCAACTCAAACACAGCTGTATTGCCAGTATAGTAATCAATAACCCACAAATGATGGCACTTTTCAAAGTCTCGTAACATATCAGGTGTAGTTATGAGAGATATATTACAACGTGAAACTGGTTTTAGTTTCCATGTCATACCGACAAACATCAAAAAGACCGAGTAAATAAGCTAACAGTACTTATCATCCACCTCAGTAGCCTGCTGGTCAGTACGACAGGCCCTCATGCTTGACATTCGGTTCTGGTTCCCTCTACTGCCAGGAAATCTTCCTTGTGTAGAGGACTGGGTGTATGAGTGCCGTTAACCTGCAGATAGTAGAGGTCTTCTTGGTTGTAGTGTTATATTTATGACGGTTACTGTTATTTTCCAATTATACCTGGTTTTTAACAACAATGTTCGTGAAAGAGTAAACGTACGGTGGGGATTCTATTAGCACGCCTCACTTCTTAGATAGTTGCCCAAATGAAGTTCAAAGAGAGACACCGAGTCTGTGTGATGAATACTTTGTGTCTACGTACGGAACTGATCCGGAATGCTTTTCCACATGACATCATCCAATGGAGGTCTGCAGAATAAGCTAATTTTCTAATGCTTTCGTCACGGAAATTAGCAAATATAAGTACAGTAAACATCGCTGAATCCATGAAACTGAGAAGACATGTACTACGTGATTTCCAGTTGTGGCTGTGCATAAGATATACTTCTAGGAATTTTGAACAGGTTTACATATTTCATTTCACCTGCGTTATATTGTTGTTGGCGCTGGTATGCCTTGCCTTGTAAGGAGCTGACTGAATATTCTGGGACCAAGGAAACTGAAACACGCGTCGTTTCCGCTTGTATGTTTCATCCAACGCTTTACTATCCCTTTTTTTGCGTAGCGTCTTAGTTTTTGATTCCGGTTTCGGTACTTCTTTTCTTTTATTTGTAAATGATGTTTGTGGTTGTATGCTTAATTGATTGGTCTCTGTAACTCTAATGAAAACTAATTTCATCATTTTTTTCTTGTGACAGTAATATATAACGTCATTCTGGAATCGTAGACTTGTGTCGGCTGGAGTACACAGCCAGGCAGTTACTTTTATGATGATATCCGCTCAGAGTAAGCAAAGTGTTTGTTACAATTATGCGAAAGCAGTGATGGGTGCTTTGATTACCGTCACTATTTGCTCTTGTATTCAGTGGCAAAATATGATGTCGTCTAGTCAGCAGCGGACACTCGCATCAGGGAACTCTGCTAGCGGACTATAAATACGTGGGATATCGTGACAAGCAGATACGCGTCCTCGAAGAGGTAGCAAGAACAACGCAGTATTGGCTGCCACAGCTGTCGTCAGCTCTTAACTACTGCAAAAAGCAACGACAGACGTTTTAACACTACCCACAGCGAGGTTCGTATCTATTAACCCCCGGCGTTATGTGCGAAGCAAGTATTGGAGTAGTTGCAGTGTCTTCCTCGATTACATTTTCTTTTCGAACTTGATCAAAGACGATTACGAATACTTTAGAATTACTTGCTTTTGCTTTTGAATGTGCATTCCTTAACATCTACACAGCATTGTTCCTACACTATCCAAGCAAAATCAAATTGTTGCAAACTCACCAGGTTGTCTTCACAGTTCTTGCAATCCTAGACGACTAAAATAACACGAACGTGCCTCAGTTTGAGAGCGCGGTAAATGTTATAAAGAGACCCGGAGTTTAAAATGATTATTTGTCCACTGTTCTAACGGATAAGGCGTCGGCAATGTTCATGCCTACGGGGTGTTCCTGACTTGTTGGATGCCAAGAAAGGTGTGAGGATAATATCACAACTGTCAGAAGAAAGAAACAGGATATAGAAAAATTTTACATTTATCCTGAAGTTTAAAAAGGAAATGGCCAAAATATTTGTTGGAGGGAAACCACAACTCACGTTACGTTAGGGTAAGCGACACAGAGCACAAGTATCGAAAGCGTAGCTATGTACACAGAAGCTAGGTACAAGCTGGAGAGAGGTATCTGAACCAAGAGAGCAGCTCGAGATAACAAAGGAGGAGGTTATTCCAT
Source organism: Schistocerca gregaria (assembly GCF_023897955.1). NCBI lineage: Eukaryota > Metazoa > Arthropoda > Insecta > Orthoptera > Acrididae > Schistocerca > Schistocerca gregaria. The sequence goes on along the minus strand of NC_064921.1, from coordinate 970,099,837 downwards.
GGCTGGCGGCAACTGTTTACGGGTGTAGCGAGAGGCACTCGTATTTGGGATCGTTGACCGAACGAAATAACGAGCGTACGCGAACGACATTGCAGTCTTCTGTTAAACGTCTTGAACAGTAGAACAGCCACTAATTTCTAGACCGTTGAAGCCTGTAGCAAGACCCGTCCGCCACAGTGACAAAGCAGCAGTGCTAGTCTTTCTCGAACTCAGAGTGGATTGGCAAGATATGGCGACGAACAAACCTTTAGAGATTTTCCTTGCGCCAGACTCCTGTAAGCTTCCATGAACAAAAACAGAGCCATTACCAACTGCATGACAGGGCAGCCTATGTGCTGACACATAGAAGTCACTCAAGTCCCTTTGCTAATAGAGGTATCCCATTGTAGCTCAGGTCCAACCATCGGAAAGACTGTTTTCACGATAAACCTACATATCTACCAGGAACCAGAACAACCAATTAAAACCTCACAATCTACACCATTTACAAACTGAGATCAGCATTCACAACAGCGACTTTTTTCGAAACATGCCGCACTTCGTCTGTCGATTAGTTTTGGAAGGTATTCATCAGTTCCTGTTCCTAAATCATGCTTCACTTCTAAGATCTGCTCATCAATGATATGACTGCACTGTCTTAACTCGGAATCCATTCTCGAAAACTTAGTCTGATTTTCTTTTCTCGTTTCTGCTACTTTCTGTGCAGTCCAGTCGCTACTCAGTTTCAAGTCTCATAATTGCTCCGTGGTTTTCGTCAACACTGTTGAGTATCCGAGTCAATACACTTTTACAAGAGCGGTGTGTGAACTTTCGCTAATGTCTTTACAGGCCTCAAACTACTTCTCCGCCTCCACATTGACCAATTTTTCTGAACTATGTCCAAACAAATTCATAGTACATATACCACAGGACGAATAAAGACACAACAATGATCCCAACGATGCTTTCAATAAAACAAACTTATGGCTGTACAACACATTGTCACCAGCACACAGCAAAAAATTACAACATCTAACAAAACATGCAAATTAGAATACAACTGAACACTGAAGGGATAAAATGCTTACTGGGGTTAGCGATACAAATGTCAGAAGAAGATATACGCTAATCCAACACCTATCTTCATGCAGCTAATTCAACGCACATGAATCGAAGTCTCACACACGCTATGGATGCTCTTACGGTTGTGGGCAAAATGGTCATCTTGCACTATTGCACTACAGTGAAAGGGTTACCAGATTCAACAACGTCGGGGCACCAAGTCAGCGCATTCTTCAATGTCAGAGTGCCACGCTGAATGTGAAAAATCTTAAAGGTCCTGTGATGCCTCAGGCTCCATCTTGCAAACTTAAATGTAGTGAATGCGATTTTTTTCAACGATATTGCCTGAAATTAATTAATATCTTGATTGTTGAGCGCCAGGCTTGATCATAACTAATGAAACCAAAACTCATCCCTTTCCTAGACGTGTACAAATCATTGGAATAACTGAGACGTGAACACAATAAAATCAAATCGTTTATTGAAGCACTAATAAATAAATAAATAAATAAATAAACGTCATTAAATACATAGGATTTGAGGGCGCTTCGACTGGAAAGACAGAGCATAAATCGGTTCTCTGAGGAGCTGGCTTATCAGTCGGGCCCCACCGAAATGCTGAATTAGACGTCGGCAGTGCTGAATATGCTATTCGCGGGTATCGATTTGTGGCAGCGTGTGTCTTGGGCAGTTATCTTCAAGAAAACCGGCAGGGCGTTTGCTGCTGAGGTGTTAGAAGGAGTAACGAATTAATATACCGAGCTATGAAGGAAATGAAGTTGTAGTATGTATCGCTGCAAATGATCGATATCTTTTGTGTAATTTATGTTTCATATTTTTGAGAGTTAATGAGCATCGTAAAGTCTCGCCGTTGTTAGGTTTTGTCTCCAAACTGTGTTCCTATAACGAGAGATTTCATTGTTCTCTGTAAATTGCTTATAACAATAATGTTATCTAACTTTAGATATGTTTTTATGTAGAGGTAATTGATCCATTTGCCTTTAACAATGTAGTATACAGACTTTGTTTCTTCTTTCAGTGACTGATTTGACCACTTGTTTATTGCGCGCCATCATATGTTCTTTTGCGTTTTATAAGTAGAACATTGCAATCTAAATTTCTTACTGCGAAGTCAGATTACTGTTTCTGAGTGACGCAAATCATTTTTGCGCTGTACTTCATATCATCACGGTCGGCTATAACCAAGTATTTCCGCCCCCCACCCCCACCCCCACCCAATTGCAACTCTGCACCTGTCTGTAAAAGAAATCAAAAATTCTCAATTAATGTAGCCGTCTTTAACCAGTAGGACTCTAGGACCCTTAATGCAAACTGACATTAAAAATCTAATTATCCATGTTTCTTAATAATGTCCTGCTTCGGTCACTGTCATGTGTCCCACATCCGGACACTTAACTTTTGGAGGATTAGAGTTCAATAATTTTATTAAATTTTCATTCTTTGAGATATACTTTACAGAGGGGTCAGTTCCGGATTACAAAGGCGGGATCCCAGGAATCAAATTTGACCAGATTGCTGTGGTGATTAGAATGACTCATTGGCAGCAGAGTCAAAACTCGGATCAGTATTGGAATCAGACTGAGAAAGCATGAACAGGTGGGAGACCGAGCACTGGCTACACAAAAAGAAACACAAGAAAATGGGAATACACTTAGGACTGGGATTAAATTACAGCAGAGAGAGGGAATAGGAAACAGAACAACATGAAATAGACTGAACTCATCACAGGATGAGATCAGGGACAAGGAAACTGTACATCCTGCCTTGACCACCGAGTCTTGGGACGTGCTTTCCACACGTTGACTTCGAAAGTAACCGAGCGAAGATTCACACTTGAATCTACCAAATATGGCCCTGCATCTCCAGCCCAGCAGTTTTTGATCAGGTTCTGTCTTCTCTTGTTTTTCCAGAGCGCTGGAGTTTTCTCATCACATCTATCACCCACTGACGATACGTAAGTTCCATCCAGTGCCCGGGCAATTCTCCTTCTCTTCATTTCTCATTCCATTGTGTTGTGGACAGGCTCCCACGTACACGCGCCCATTAAGTATTGTCACTGTCTTATCCCACGGGTTGATAGCTGCCGGCGAAAGAAGCCCATTTCGTCGATAAGTCTTCAGGTGGCTTCAGGGTGGTCTCACACATGCAAAATGGTTAACTACCCCGTTATGTTGCTGACGGAGGCGCAGGTTTAGCAAAAGAATGTGTCCCCCTAGCGCCGAAACCTATTGGAGATGAGTCACCTCTGTCTGTCATAAGCTTCTCACATTAAGACGTCTCTTCGTTGAGGAACAGAGCTCTTCGCGGCAAGCCCCCATTCCTTGTGATCGAAGGACGGTTTTCCACGGACAACGAAAAGTCGCTCAGTGGGGTCTATCATGCGAAACGCTGTTGTATCCCAGTCACACAATGCTACACTTCGACCTTCACTACAGGATGAAGTGTGGGAAACAAGGCTGATTGTGTGACTCTGTCAGAACTATTGTGTGTCTAATGTATGTGGTGACCTCACAGGTACTTAGTTTGCTACAGATATTTGTAGATTCTGAGCTGATGGAAGGTTTACAGTTTTGCAAGCACGTTCTCGCGAGATGCTCAGCGTCTTCCTTCGATTTATACCAATTAAGATTTTTCAACGTATCTGTTACCCCAATTAACCAATCATGTGACCATATCCACCGCCGAATGAAATTATTATGATTTTGCTAAACATGATAATCGGACTCTGCGTAAAATGCAAGCACTTCTTTAAATATTTTTAGTTTTCACATTCCGAAACTTCCATAAATGCTATGAGATGCATCATCATCGTAGTGATTACGTCAGGGTAGCTCGGTATCACCTCTTCCTAGCCTTGTACATTGAACTGATGTTCCAACCGTGTTCAGCTGTGATGAAAACAAAACAGAAATGTCTTGAGAAGAATTCATTGACAACGTTAAGTTCTTCATTGGTAAGGCCTTAGCTACCATATTGCCGTTTCTTATCAGCTTACGTTCAACAACAAAGCTGCAGGTTTCTATATGCTGCAGGTAAACTTCGATCTTAACATCTCTTATTCTTCGAATTATGTATTTTTGGTCCCTGAAGAACGTAAATGAATCTCTTTGAAGAGTGTACACGGATTTTAATCTGCCAGCCCAATACTTTGGATATAGAGTCTATTCTTCCCCCAGCAGTGCCGACAGAACACCTTCCTGAAACCTACCACTGTAGTATGGTGCAGCTAGAAAATTCGAAGATATTGCCAGCTCTTTCGAAATGCATTGCTCTTTCTTCATAATCATCTAAAGCACCTTTTAGAATTAATCACAAATTCTAACTTGATTCTCTGTTGCCTATCACTGTACGTGTATATGCCACCCACGACAGATACTTTGCCATAGCCATAGCTATAACAATCATTCGTAGCTATGCCCTTATTCTCTAAAGATTCATTTAGTTGCTGTTGGAGTACTTTTTCAGATTGGTCTTTAATCCCTGAAAGGGAAGTAACTTAATCGTATTCTCTGTTACTGACGGGCTTCCAGAATCATCCTTGATTACTTTAAAATAGTAGAGGACTTCACTCGATTGGTTTATTTTATTAATTTTTCATTTTCCTTCGCAATTTAATTTTTCCTTATTTTATTTCATTTCGTTTCCTATGTCACAGGAAACTTCTCCTGGCGGGTCTCATTGGGTTATGCCGCTAGTCCCAGCCTAGTTGAACCATGCTGATATAGATGGATAGCTTGCTTACTTGTGCTTTGATTATTTCCACCAGTCCTCTAGGAAGAAACAACAAACACCGGATTGCCGCTTTTACTGACAATAATGTGTGCCTGAAACTGCTCATGTCATTGCTTAGCACCAGTTCAAGATGAGTCTACATATGAGGGCAACATATGTATCGAATTTATTAGGAGCACAAAGCAGTGATATCACACAGAAGGTATGCCAGTAACAAACGTTTCAGTTCTGTCATTAGTCCTTAGCATCGGAAACACAGGCTTAAAATAAATTACATCTTCCCCCGGACAGACAACATGAAATCTCACGGCCACGTTCATGTAATGCACACGGTGATCTTCACATGATGGTAATATCTTGAGTGACATGAGTTTGTAAATTAATCATCCAGATTGTTTATAACGGATTTTCGCAAGCATTTTGTGTTGCAGAAAACTAAATTTTATAACTTACATACTTACAGACGAATCAAAACACTACAGAGTACACATACTCCTACGAAAATTCAGTGAAACGCACGTCTGCATTCGTTGCTATAGGCCATGTGCGATAAGTCCAATGTGTCACCATGCTGCCTTGAAACACCTGTTTTTATAAGAATTTCTAATGATTTGTGTGAAGATTTCTTTTGGCAATACTTAATTTGCCAATTAAATCGTAGGAGCCCGAAGAATTTTAGGCTTAAGAGACTGAAATGCGATTTCAAACTGTTGTTTCAGCTGACGTTTTGTTAAAGTGGATCAGCCTTATCTCTTTTGTGGCAGTGCAGTTTGTATCCTCAATTGTTTCAGTACAAGGTCTCCATGTTTACTTGGTTTCTCGATTCCCTAGCACTGAGGCCATAGAGAGCAGTAGAATTTATGCTGCTAATATTCTAATTAGCAATATTGCCAAGCCTGGTGATCAGATGGTAATCTGCGTTGTAGCCTAGACAATAAAGACATCATTGCTTAATACTGTGTGTTTCATTTCGGTACTAAGCCTCCTGGTCAGACCTATCAATGAGGTGGTGTCGACGATGAGTTAATCAGGTGCCCCCTCCCCCCCCCCCCCTATCTCAGACGAGCAGACACGCGCTCACACACACACACACACAAACACACAAACACTCACACACACACTCGTGCGTGGGTACGAGCAATATATCGCTGGCAATCTGGGCAGCAGTGTAGCTTGAAAACGGTCAGTCTCGTTGACACCACCACACAAAAGCTATTTACCAAGCGACTCCACCGCTTCGGCAAATTTTGTTGTGGAAAATGAACTTTTATACTTGCCATCAGAGGCATTTGATCTGTGTTCATGGGTTCCTACTGAACAAAACGGAAAACAAATGATCTGACGAAACTTATCACATTTGTTTTGATAAGTGTAATCTATCCACTTAAGTAGTTATCAATCATAAATTTTCTACTACTTACCTTATAATTTATTGGAAGTGTCTACAATTTGGGTCTACTTTTGATCAGTTGATTATCTGCTTTGAACGATTTTTCCCCATATCCGTGATTCCCTTCTCCTGTCTTACTTTTTACTGTGTTCCAAGTAGTTATTTCATGTTACTGGAGAAAGATGTTTTTGAAAATACATCAAGCGGTAGGTATATAGATTAATATTTTATATTCCAGATTCAGATAACCGTAATTTCCCTAAATGAGTATAGCTACTTGGCAGCAAGCTTCTTTTAAAAAGCTATGGCCAATTACCTACACATTCCTTCCCCAGTTCGCGCTTGTACACCGTCTCTAATGGCACTGTAGACGGGATGTTAAACCGTGATCTGCTTTTTTTCTTTGACAGAATATACACTTCGATTCTCTGCTGATTTTTCTTAGAATTTTATAATTTTATTTGTAATATGATTTAAACCTGTAATCATTCATGTGCCTCGAAGCGTAATCTGCATGATATTATGGAACTATTTACAGTCCAGGACTTAGGAGAATTTTATCTACTCACAAAAGGTTATTTTGAAGACAACAGCTTCAAAAATACGTATCTCATATCTGTATTCCTAACTATGTCCAAGTAGTTACTATCTTGTTGCTGGGGGAATTTAGGTTCCTTATAAAATACATGCTGAGGCAACATGGTCTACTTATATTCTACATTTAGATAATCAGTAATGTACTTAACGCAGCTTAGGTTTAACTCAGAATGGTTCTTTAAAAGGGTATTGCCAGTTTTCTTCCCTACCCTTCTCCAGTTCCAGATTCCACACTGTCTCTAATCGTCTTGCAGACTAGATTTTAAACCACGAGCTTCCTTCCTTCCTGGATAATATCGGATAATTGTAATTAAAGTGCATCTGCTCACAGAGGTCTAGTGTAGTCTGCTGTAAACGTATGGCAGCAAAACTTGGTAGATATTCTAACATGTCAATGTGAACCAGTTTACGCAAGACAAGAAAATAGTGGCAATTTTGGCCAGTAGGTGCAAATCTGCTGCTGTGAATGCAAGACAGACACGCATGAATGTTTCCATATTAAATGGACTATGAAAACGATATTGACAGAAAGCTGAAACAAATGAGGGAAGCATAATGTTAATATTACACGATATTACGTTAAAGAGGGCAGCAGACACGTCGACGAGATGATGTACACCGCCAGATTTGTATCTTGTGATCAAAATCGGAATTATTTTTCTTCCTGCGTAAATTGGTTCGCTATCACATGATAAATACAGCTCACATTGGACCTCTGTAAGTAGCTGCAAATAAGTTATGTAACCACCTGGTACATATGCTTTGATTGTCCCCTGGTTATTCTTAGAATTTTATAATTCAGTTCTAATATACTCATCCGCTTTGTTATGACCCGACTTCATCACTTACTACGCACAGATAGCTCTGACAATTCTAAAGTGCCTGTGAAACCACGCCCTGCCAGTTAAGAAGATCCTAGAAACAGTGACGTTTAGACATCAGCATAATAGCTGTTAAACATGATCCAAAATATGTCAATGAAGAAGAGGTAACCTCTACTTTACATCAAACAAACTACTACCTGTTCTAAATATTTTTATAGTAATAGTCACCATACACACAGGGTTCATGTTGCATATTTGGCGATGAAGCAAACTCCTTTTATTGGGGAATACACCATAATATTAACGCAAGAAAATCTTAATGAACCTCACTTCAATCAAGATAAACACATGAAAATTTACCAAATTAATTCTTACAACAGCGTATTCTCAAGAGAAAAAGAAATACTAATGTTACTTCAAGCACACTAAACACAAGAAAATTTACTACAAAAATATTACAATTAGAATCGATTTCTCGATATTAAAACTATATTATATGGTAAAAATTATCCTGCCACCTTATAAAGCTTGTAAAGTGATTTCAACCTATACTCAGTAGAGTGCCTTGTAGCTTATCATAAGTAATACTATGAAACCATTTGCAGTCTAAGATTCAGAAGCACTCTCTACTTACAATAGGTATTTTTTTAAGACAATAATTTTCCAAATAGGTATTACATGTCTTTCTTACGAAATACATACTGTATTTTTCGCTAAGGAAAACTGTTTGTGTACTTCTTTCAAGGCTGTAACCACAGACCCACCACGAAGTCCTCAATTATTGTTAATCTTTTGATCTTGTCACTTAACTACAAGTATTTACACAATGAGTTTGTAGTCTCGATGAGTCCATAAAAATCTAAGCGTTAGAGATGCTACTGGTTCTCACAATTTTTTATGTGTGGCCGGCCGCGGTGGCCGTGCGGTTCTAGGCGCTCTATTTCGGAATCGCGCTGCTGCTATGGTCGCAGGTTCGAATCCTGCCTCGGGCATGGATGTATGTGATGTCCTTTGGTTTAAGTAGTTCTAGGTGTAGGGGACTGATGACCTCAAATGTTGAGTCCCATAGTGCTCAGAGCCATTTCAACCATTTTTTTTAAGCGTGTTGTATGGGGGAACGCACTGATTTCATCAAATGGCAGTGGATTTCACCAAAGCTCTAGAATAGGTGTGCTCCAAGAAGACTGAGTTAAATCTTCACTTTATGTTATCTCATTGCGTTCATAATTTAAAACGCTCAATTGTGCCTAAAGTTACTTAATGAAGTAAGAGTGATTTGAGGTGTGCCGCAGGGGTGTGTCATAGTACCGTTGCTATTCACAATATACATAAATGACCCTGTGGATGACATCGGAAGTTCACTGAGGCTTTTTGCAGATGATGTTGTGGTGTATCGAGAGGTTGTAACAATGGAAAATTATACTGAAATGCTGGAGGATCTGCGGCGAATTGACGCATGGTGCAGAGAATGGCAATTGAATCTCAATGTAGACAAGTGTAATGTGCTGCGAATACATAGAAAGATAGATCCCTTATCATTTAGCTACAAAATAGCTGGTCAGCAACTGGAAGCAGTTAATTCCATAAATTATCTGGGAATACGCATTAGGAGTGATTTAAAATGGAATGATCACATAACGTTGATCCTCGGTAAAGCGGATGCCAGACTGAGATTCATTGGAAGAATCCTAAGGAAATGCAATCCGAAAACAAAGGAAGTTTGCATGCTATGTAGAGATAATGAACATGATGTTGGATTAGCGTAGAGAAGTGTATCAAATCAGTCTTTGAACTAAAGTTCACAACCACAGCACCAGCAAAAACAGACACATTATTCTGTAACAAAACGCTTTTCTGTCCTTCCATTCTTCTAAATGATTTAATGTGGCTCGTGAAGACATCCTATACTGTGCCAGCCTCTCCATTTGTTCTAAGGGTTTTCAATTATATGACGCATGTATTCTCCTACAGCTTTTCCTCCTGTACGGTTCTCTCTACACCATGGATTATTTCTGCTGTTCTCTTAGCACGTGTTCTGTAACCCAACTTTAATGAATATTTCCCAAATATTCGCTTCGTCGTCGTTTCTGCAGCGAAGGTCCTCGTTTATTATCTTATCAGAAACTAAATTTTCATCCCTCTTCTGTACAACCATTCCTCAAATGAATCGACTCTTCTTTCCGATTTTCAAATTAAAATGTAATTGCGTCACAAAGATCGCCATGGGTTAAAGTTCCTGTGTTGAAACGTTTAAAGTTAGCCATTTAAATAGTTACAATACATTAGGTATTTGTGTAGTATGATAAAACATTGAGGAACAGTCAGTATCTCGGCTTTCGGGAGTTGTTTTGAGCTTTTGTAAAGTGGCGCTAACTTGAGAAGTCGAAGTAGTCCATCGAAGGTGTGGCGTATATGAGAATGAGTATACGAAAATGTATTATATTTTTGGGAACTTTCATGTAGGATGTGCTAACTTTCACTGAAGTTCTGAACGGTGAAAAATAGATGTCAGTGAACTGATTAAGAGCTAATAGTAACAAACAAAACACGTGCAGTGACCATCTTTTCGTCTAAGTGCCAGATGATGAGATTTATTATGCAAATCATATATGGAATGGAATTAACAGGGTCGGTCTTAGGCCCAAGCAACAAAAGTTGCCATTTAGGGTTCCAAGCTGAGAGAGACCCCACAACTGAAAGGTTTAGGTACACTAGGTATCACAATCATTTGTTTCCCTGGCTTCCAAACGCAATACTTGTTTACTGTGCGTGTCGCCTTTAGTGGCGAAAATTTATGTGGGCAAGTCCTTACAATGGGGAGGAGGGAGGGGGGGTGCGGGAGAGGGCGGGCCCCAAATGATAAGTCGCTCCGAGAAATATTCAGGAATCGGCCCTGGGTATTCACACAATAACTGAAGCAAGCAACAGATTACGGTAGTGAGCTACGAGTTGCTAAGAAGAGATAATCCGTAGAACAATTTTGCGCATGTCTTCAGCCAGTTCTGAATGTCAGCCGACCTTTCACAAGGCAAGCAGCATTACTTTCAGAGCAGTTCGGGCTCATACTGCATACCATCAGAGGCATCTTCAGCCACCAGCAGAGTCCTATTTAAAGTAGTTATCTGTTTTAACAATAATACTATGTTAATTCTCATGTGAAGTTCCAGACAACCTTGAGGCTTCGTTATTATGAAACGATCAGGAACTAATTGTAGAGCAACTATCGCCACTGTGTAGCGCTCAGTAGAAAACTTCATCCCACGTTAATCTTGTGGACCTCTTACTGATGTTTTGGTTCTCTCCCATCTGAAATGTACTGCATGTTGACGAGGCCATTCATCAAATAAATTTGGCTTTCACTGACAAAGCAATGTGAACTATTATATCGAATTCGCCACAAGCTCATTATACTATTCATTCTTTTGATTGTTGCAAACTGGATGACAGTTTCGCTTAATGAAGACGTATTTCAGACAGTATTGTCAGCTTTTTGTGTTCCTATTTACATGTCCTGATGACAGCTACTCCTCTTTTTTGTGTCAGCAGAAACGCGAGTCGAATTTGCCTGGCTCACACTCGCCGGATTCACTCTTTGCGAGATTGGGAGCCCACTTTGCTTCGTTGATTCGAAACCTTATGTCATTCTTTGCTTTCCGTATACGACAATGAAAGTATTTTTAAGAAAAATTACTTTTATGGCGATAATGATCAAAAGAATAAAAAGGGTTATCTCCCCATAATTTTTACAGTAAAACGACTGATGATGGCAGAAAATAAAAAGAAATTAAACGTGTCTGGAGACTGAATTTCTCGATTTTACGAAGAAAAAACAATTACGGCAGCTCTTTAAGAGTAGGTCCAACCAAACAATTTCCCTTGCACTTCATTTATTATGATCCACTTATAGTCAATGATCCCTAAATATATTCGCAACTGCAGCCTAGATCAAAATAAATGTTACAGTTACTCAAAAAATTTGAAAAAATAATTCTTGGCTATGCTTCATGTGCTTCAGCTCTCAGTAAAACAGAGGTGAGCAAATTGGTGATGTGTTGGGTGGGCTGTGGTTACGTATGCTTAAGGTTTTGGTTCGATTCTCACATCAGCGAAACACTTTTAACAAGCACGCACAGCCCCTCTTCACTTCTGGCAATACCTGTTGCACATCATAGTCGTTGCACCGAGGTTCCCAGTCGGCCGTTGTGGCCGATCGATTCTAGGCGCATCAGTCTGGAAAAGCGCGATCACTGTGGTCGCAGGTTCTAATCCTGCCTCGGTCATGGATGTTTGGGATGCCCTTAGGGTAGTCAGGTTTAAGTAGTTCTACGTTCTAGGGGACTGATGACCACAGATGTTAAGTCCCATAGTGCTGAGAGCCGTTTTTAGAGGTTCCCACGACCTCCCTTAGCTACTTGTGTGTAGATTGGCCGTAACAGATCTGGAAGTCACGTCACGTCGCCAGTAACCTTTCTTACACGAGAGTTCTTTTATTAATGAGTCAGTCGTCATTTAAGGTCAGTGGCACTTAGGTCAGTGGCACTTATTTCTTATTGGACTGGAAATTGAGATTCTGAAAATTTTGATACTGGACTTGACTTGCATTCACATCTCATTTTCACGGGGTTTGGTCCCTCTGAGACGATACATTTCCATCGTTTCATTATACACTGAAGGACCATTTGTTGTCATGACCAATATCGAGGCAAGTGTTCAAAGCTCCTGAAATAATGTTGCTACATGAAGACCTTACAAGAATTAAATGAATGGGAGTAGCTAGAATTAATACAATAAGTGACCATGCATGGTCTTCGTGTGCAGCATTTTCGTCTGAAAAAATCGCTGTCACATTATTTTCACTTATTCAGAGTCA